>NC_058518.1:483627737-483928132 GCF_904849725.1 Hordeum vulgare subsp. vulgare | reverse complement strand
ACACGGTGACGTACCACCTCCGTCGTGTCCGGAAGCCTCGGCACCG
This sequence comes from Hordeum vulgare subsp. vulgare, assembly GCF_904849725.1. Classification (NCBI taxonomy): domain Eukaryota; kingdom Viridiplantae; phylum Streptophyta; class Magnoliopsida; order Poales; family Poaceae; genus Hordeum; species Hordeum vulgare. The sequence goes on along the minus strand of NC_058518.1, from coordinate 483,928,086 downwards.
TCACTGGCCCACGCGACCGCCACCAAACAAGGATCGGGTCAACAACGGGCTGGCTCCTCACCAACCTACGCCCCCGGAAATACCAGTCGGGCGGAGCCCAGTCCCGGACATGGCCCCTCTGATCAAGCAGGTGTCCTCCGCCGAGTCGACGACGAGGATGCGGGATACACATCGTAAAATGAACTAAAAAAATAAACTAGTTCTATTAATTTTCTTGCTAAAAATAAACTAATTGTATATATAGTAAAATAAAGTAGTTTTATTAAATCAACTAGTTCAACTATATATTAAAGTAGTTTTATTAAATCAACTAGTTCAACTATATATTAAAGTAGTTTTATTAAATCAACTAGTTCAACTATATATTAATTAATCTTCTTCTCCTCCTCTTCTTCTTCCTTTTCTTCTCCTCTTCTTCTACTCCTCCTCCTCTTCTTCTACTTCTCATCCCTTCTTCTTCTACTTCTCCTCCTCACCGGCACGACGGCGGCGGTGGCGTCATCTTTTCTTCTCCTCCTCTTCTTATTTTCCTTTTTCCTAATCTTATTTTCTTATTTTTGTTCATCTTTCTTCTTCTTGTAACCCTAACCTAATTCTAAATATTACTAACCCTAATAATCTAGCACAAACCTAATAACAATAGGAATTAAATGACAAAAAAAATCTTCTTCTCCTCCTCTTCTTCTTCCTTTTCTTCTCCTCTTCTTCTACTCCTCCTCCTCTTCTTCTACTTCTCCTCCCTTCTTCTTCTACTTCTCCTCCTCACCGGCACGACGGCGGCGGTGGCGTCATCTTTTCTTCTCCTCCTCTTCTTATTCCTTTTTCCTAATCTTATTTTCTTATTTTTGTTCATCTTTCTTCTTCTTGTAACCCTAACCTAATTCTAAATATTACTAACCCTAATAATCTAGCACAAACCTAATAACAATAGGAATTAAATGACAAAAAAAAATCTTCTTCTCCTCCTCTTCTTCTTCCTTTTCTTCTCCTCTTCTTCTACTACTCCTCCTCTTCTTCTACTTCTCCTCCTCCTCTTCTTCTACTTCTCCTCACCGGCACGACGTCGGCGGTGGCGTCATCTTTTCTTCTCCTCCTCTTCTTATTTTCCTTTTTCCTAATCTTATTTTCTTATTTTTGTTCGTCTTTCTTCTTCTTGTAACCCTAACCTAATTCTAAATATTACTAACCCTAATAATCTAGCACAAATCTCATAAAAATAGGAATTAAATGACAAAAAAAATCTTTTCTTCTTTTCTTCTCCTCCTCTTCTTATTTTCCTTTTTCCTAATCTTATTTTCTTATTTTTGTTCGTCTTTCTTCTTCTTGTAACCCTAACCTAATTCTAAATATTACTAACCCTAATAATCTAGCACAAATCTCATAACAATAGGAATTAAATGACAAAAAAAATCTTTTCTTCTTTTCTTCTCCTTTTTCTTCTTTTCTTCTCCTCCTCACCGGCACGACGACGGTGGTGGCGTCCTCGCCGGCGGGCGCCGGCGGCTCGTCCTTCGGGTTCGGCATGGGGAGGAGGGGGCGGGGGGCTTACTGGCCGGAGTGGGAGGGGAGGGCGTCAACGACGGCGAGAGCGAGGCGGAGGAGGACGGCAGGGCGACGAGGAGGAGGACGGCACGCGGCGGCGAGGAGGACAGCGGGCAGCCTGGCGGCGTCGAGTTCGTCCGGTGCCGCGCCGGGCACGAGAGGCGAGCGAGAGGAAGAAGAGAACAAAATGGCGTTTGGATTTTGGATTTTTCGTCGGGGCCGTATATATAGTAGGATCTTTAGTCCCGGTTCGGGGCTTGAACCGGGACTAAAGACACCCTTTAGTCCTGGGTGGAGCCACGACCCGAGACTAAAGACCCTTTTTCGGCAGACCAAAAGGCGGGAAGCACGGGCCTTTAGTTCCGGGTCGGGGCTCGAGCCGGGACTAAAGACACCCTTTAGTCCCGGGTCTAGCCACGACCCGGGGCTAAAGACCCCTTTTCGGCAGGCGGCAGGCGAGGGGCTTTAGTCCCGGGTCGTGGCTCCACCCGGGACTAAAGCCCCTCCGCTGGCTGCACGATAAGTTTAGTCCCACCTCGCCCAGCGAGGAGCACTGACACTAGTTTATAAGCCCCGTCACAGCATCTCCATTGAGCTCCTCTCTAAAGCAAGCTTACGGGCCTAAACAGACTGTAAATTTAAAAATTGAAACTATATTCGAAATTATGAAGAAAATTCAACCTGAATTCAAAGTGAGGTCACTTTGAATTTAGGTTGACTTTTCTCTATAAATTCTCATATAGTTTCAATTTTTTTCTATTTTCAAAATTAATTATTTTGACTATCCAAACTATTAACTATTTTGTTATTTTCAATTAAAAACTATGTTTATTAAAAATTATTTTTGCATATTTGAGAATTTGACAAAACTATGAAAATGAAAAGTTTTTGTAATTGAATAAATAATTCAAAACTATTTTCTATTTTCAAAATTAATTATTTTGACTATCCAAACTATTAACTATTCTGTTATTTTCAATTAAAAACTATGTTTATTAAAATTCTTTTTGCATATTTGAGAATTTGACAAAACTATGAAAATGAAAAGTGTTTGAAATTGAATAAATAATTCAAAACTATTTTCTATTTTCAAAATTAATTATTTTGACTATCCAAACTATTAACTATTTTGTTATTTTCAATTAAAAACTATGTTTATTAAAATTCTTTTTGCATATTTGAGAATTTGACAAAACTATGAAAATGAAAAGTGTTTGAAATTGAATAAATAATTCAAAACTATTTTCTATTTTCAAAATTAATTATTTTGACTATCCAAACTATTAACTATTTTGTTATTTTCAATTAAAAACTACGTTTATTAAAATTCTTTTTGCATATTTGAGAATTTGACAAAACTATGAAAATGAAAAGTGTTTGAAATTGAATAAATAATTCAAAACTATTTTCTATTTTCAAAATTAATTATTTTGACTATCCAAACTATTAACTATTTTGTTATTTTCAATTAAAAACTACGTTTATTAAAATTCTTTTTGCATATTTGAGAATTTGACAAAACTATGATAATGAAAAGTGTTTGAAATTGAATAAATAATTCAAAACTATTTTATATTTTCAACATTAATTATTTTGACTATCCAAACTATTAACTATTTTGTTATTTTCAATTAAACGATGCATCAGGGTTTCGAACGAGAACTCATCTCTTACAAAGGGATTTCATTTTTTTGAACTTAATTAAACTCCATACTTTTTATGTGTTCAAAATGCACCATTCAAAGGCACATCACAAAATTTCAACAATTTCTGACTTCATTTGTTATTTTTCGTGCATTTACTTATTTGTTTTGAGCTAGTTGACCCTAAAATTGAAAAGCACTACAAATGAACTCTGAAAATGTTGAAAGTTGGCATGCTATCATCATTTCACCCACATAGCATGTGTTAAAAAGTTGAGAGGTCTACGACAAAAATTGGATGCACTTCGTGTACAAAACGGACAATCTCTCTCGACACTACAAGAAATATGCTCATACATGACGTTTTTTAAGACATCGTTGATGAATTCATCATAAATCTATGACGATTTCATCCGAGATCGTCGTAAACCGTTTGAGTGGATCAAATCTACATATAAATTACGACGATGTGAGTCAAAAACATCGTAACCGCATTATATGAGATCATCATAACTTTTACGACGATTGTAAAAATGTCGTAACATGTTCTAACTATGTTGACGTGTCACTCGTGGGTCCATTCTATCCCATCTCATCCTAGTTTGTGAAGCAACCTACTATTCTGTCATTCCAAAAATTCTCGAATTTTTTTCATAAATACTTTGGATCATAAATATGGACTAGTATTTTAGAAAATTGATGGAGTCCAATTTTGCAACAAATATTTAGTAGGTTCTTCACAAAAAAATCATTTTTCCACTCGGAAAATGATTAAAAAAAGCTAGAAAGATCAAAAATGCATACAAATTGGTCCTCATCCATAAAATGTGGTCTAACTCTAGTAAAAATTTATGTGGTGCCCTTTTGCAAAATATTTTTGTTAGATGCTTCAGAAACTATTTTAAATCATTGATTTTCCGAACCAATGAAAAATCTTCCCATAGATCGATGACATGGCGTCTATCCATCCATCCATCCATATCTCCAACCAACATCCATCCATCCATCTATCTAGAAAAAAAAGATACCCCACCCGCAGCCAAACCCTAGCTCACACCACCACCCCCATCGCACCCTTCCTCCCGATCCAGTCTCTCCCTTCCTCCAGAGCCATCGGCTCCCTCACCTTCGATCCGGAGCCGCCGCAAGGTGTCCGCCCTGGAGGAGCCCCCGCGCTCCCCCGCCAACCCCTGCATCCGCCGTCCCAACGCAGGCGCGCAAGCCCTCGAAGCGGCCCGAGGCAGAGGCAGAGGCGGAGGCCGCGGAGCCGTCTCGGAGGAAGCGGGGCGAGGGGGAGGGGGAGGGGCCGCCAGCGCGGCGCAAGAGGAAGCGGGACGAGGTGGAGGCCGGGTACGAGCGCCCGCGGAGGAGGAGGTACTGCCGCGGCTGGTGGTTGGGGCCAAGAGGAAGGCGCCCCACGACGTCGAGGTGGTGGCCTCCGGGGGCGAGGAGGACGAGGTATTCGACGACGAGGGCAGGCTGCTCAGGACCGTCTTCATCGAGAACCCGCCCCTGTGGACCAAGAAGAAGGCGCTCACAAAGGAGTTCACCACCTTCGGCGTGGTCGACTCCGTCAGGATCCGCTCAGTGCCCCTCGGTGATGTCAGTGTCATTCATTGGGTCCCTTCTTGTGCGATTGGGGATGGTCCATGGAGAAGCTAAGCTGATGTTCGTGTGCATGACGGAGAAGCTTCTGTTCGGGTTTGGTCCAGCCCACTTTTCTTCTCCCCTATTTAAACATTTTCTCCTCTGCTAGCTTGTTTGCTGCTGCAATGCCTGATGATGAGAGCTCAAATTACCTAACGCATATTGCTAGTAGCTATTTGCCATTTGATTGCATTCCGAAATTAGATTGATTTCTTCTACTATGTTGTGATGTACTGTACTTGGACTAGTCTTGTGATGTAGTGTACCATGGAGGCACTGCAGGGCGGGACCATGGAGGGCTTCTTCAACCTCATCTCCTACTTCCAGACGCAGTCGGAGCCGGCCTTCTGCAGCCTCGCCTCCCTCTCTGTCGTGCTCAACGTGCTCGCCATCGACCCCGGGCGGCTGTGGAAGGGGCCCTGGCGGTGGTTCGTCACATGCATTATATTTGGCCGTGGAAGGAGCGCTCTAGCTGATTGAGGACTAGTTGCAGTTGCTCAAACATTTCATGTATTTCCACGTGTAAAACATTTTGTTTGCTTTGAATTCAGTAAGTATGACAACATTATCTAGTAAGTATGATAACTGAGACCAAAACAGAAGACCTTGGTTGGTCAACTAAAATTTAGATGATAGACCAATAGCAGTAAGATTTTGTTTCACAAAGTGGAATTTTTCCATAGTGCCATTGGCAAACATTAGAGACACTACTTGTTGAGAGTTACTACAGCCAAATACATTCTATTGTCAACCATTTCCCTGAAATACACTACTGGTTGAGAATTTTTCCATAGTGCCATTGGTAAACATTAGAGACACTACTGGTTAAGAGTTACTACAGCCAAATACATTCTATTGTCAAACATTCCACTGATTTTATTTTCTACATTTTCTGTTATCAATCCAGAGAGGGGATAACTGACTGAGTTGGACCGTCGTGGAAGGGGTTGTTGGCCTATGGGGCCTAAGAGACCTGGAGGCCTTGGTGGCAGTGATACGGATCTTGGAGTTAAATCAGGTTGGTCTGAGATAGTGCTTGCACAGCTACTTTTGGGTGAATCTACTTTTGTACAAAGCTGAGTGGCCTCCCTGAAAAATGATAAGAAAAATGACACCGTTTTACTTGCCAGGCTAGATATAATTTTGAGTAGTTGCTTGAGCTGAAATTTGCAAAGTCTATGTAGTATTTGCTTTATGCTGAGTTAGGGATGCATGGCACTCATACCTAGAGCAACCAAGAGTCTCTTTACAAATAAAGAAGATCTGGCAATATGGTTTGGCCTGTAGATGCACACCGGCAGCAACTTTTGATTTTGGTACTTTCCTCTTCCTCTTCATGCAAGATTCATAATGAACATAAACAACTTGGGTTATTTCTACTTTAGACTTCTGACAGAGGGAGAGATCATAATTAGTTAAACTGTAGTTATTTGTTATTGGGAGTTTTAAGTGAAGTATTGACTAAATGGTTCTGCCGCCTTCCTTACCGCCACTTGTTAGAATAACGGACCAATAAAAAGAAATATGAAATTTACATATACAGGAGTCGAGCATCTAATTACATAACTCATGGTTCTTTGCTCTATGGAAACAGTGCAGTTGGAAATAATTGCGGTGTATTTTTTGGACCTCACCTGGTACTTCAGAAACTGCAGGAGATTTAGGAGTCGATGAGTAATCTTGTTTACTGCGTTGCAAGCTGTGTGAACTGTATAAAATCCTTCAAAAATGTACTAGGTGATTTTAGTTGAAACAAAATTCAGTGTGTGCTAACTGTACCTCTGTGAGGACTGAATCCATGTGCTCTTCGGTGGGATTATGTGTCAGAGATTAATGCAGCTATCTTTTCCATCGTGTATGGCTATGGGCCTATGAGCGTGTCGGTTATACTGGATATTAGCACTGCTATGGACAGGAGAATGACTTTGTGCTGTAACCGGCATCATTGTTTCAGTTCCGGTGTGAACCAATCACTGTGTATTTGTCTTCCAAAGATATGCAGATCATGTAGTGCCACCTTTAAATTTTTTTAACCTGACCATCTGCAGTTGATTCACATTATTTCGGTATTCAGGTGGAGGTGAACAATGCACCACCTCTCCGTCGCCCTCAGGGCCGCTGCCGCCGCCCCAAGCCCTCGCTGGTCAGATCGCTCGCCCTCCCCCTCTAGCCTCCTCCACACTCGATTCATCTCTAGGTTGTTCCTTCCTTCATTTTTTTGTTTGAATCTCCGGGCTTTGTCCAGGCCGTGTCGCAGGTCAAATCTGCGAAGCGGATGCCTCGAGGGCCGCCGCCGGCAGACGCCCCGACCCGGCGCTCCGGCCGCGTCGCCAGCCTCCCCGAGCAGCCCAAACACCGGTTCGAGGTAGCAACTCTGTTTCTTGGTTGACAGGCGAGAAACGGCAAGGACAAGTACAAGCAGCAGCAGCAAAGTTCGCCTCCCCCTCTCTCGATTTCATCTCGTGGCCTCCATCCATGGGTGGGTCATACGACTGATCTGATCTGATGGAGTTTGGTACAAAGCTGAGTCCGTGGCATGGTCTACACCCGCCTCTCTTTTCCTCCTCGACCTGCCGACCAGCGCCACCATGGCGTCGCCGCCGACCGCCGCCGCGCTCCGGCACCCGGGCGTCCATGTAGGCCGCGTCCCCCTGCCGCGCCATGCCGGCGTCCCCTACCCTTGCTCCGCCGTCAAGTTCAGGTAATACCACGGCTTGGATGGCTGTATCTTTCCCCTTCCTCTTCCATGTTCTGCCTTTTCTTGAATTGAGTTGGGTTTTTTTAGAATGAAATGAGCCATGGTAGTAATATCTTGCACATGTTCTTGCTTAGGCAGGTTAGGCATGCTGCCGTCGAGGAAGTCCCGTGCGGCCGTGTCAACCACTAGGAGCCCCGGTTTGGGCAATGCAGGGAACCTGCGCGAGGTACGGTGTTGCAAGGACGCTGGGATACTGGTGTAGCTTAGTTGGATTGTTGCCATGCCACGGAGTTTGCACTGATGAAATCAGTAAATTGAAGAGAACACAACTTAACTTGTTAGTAAAATCAGTAAATAGACCAAATATTCTTCTTTATAAGTCTGTTTGCAATGGATGTACATAACTGTCATTTTTACCTCTTGCATATTTAACATACATTGAAGAGAACACAACTTAACGATGACTGCTGGGGATTTTACCATTCATTCACATCATCGTATGGAAAGTACTGTTTGGAAATGTAATCTATTCTGCATACTTGTCATTGCACCGAGTGACACACATTTGACTAACATACTGAAGTCAGCTTTCAGCATTACACTTGTGCCATGGAACTGGCGCTTTTATGTACCGATTTAATTCGATACATGGGAAATAATGATATTATAAATAGAACTGCACATGACCACAACCGTTAAAATGACATCGATCCATTAAATCATTCTCCCAGCTCACATGATCACCAGTTCATCACACAAGTTTACAGAATACCTTTACTGTTCACAAGATAACAAGTTAAAATAATGTCCCAGAATAAAATAATATCCAGCTAATGCATTCCAGTAAAACATAACAAATATTGCAGAAATCAGGATGCTGGAAATAGCATGGAAGTCGTGTTCGGATGTATACTTTTTTTATACTTAACCAATTTTATTATATTAACTAAGTTGAATTCCTTATCCTGATTGGTGTACATTCCCTTGATGGTAGAAGTAGCTGTTATAATTTGGAGCTACAGTTCATCAGTTCATCACACGATTTATTAATATGTGTAGCCATTCTAATGACCATCTATCATTTTCTGGTTTGGAGCTGGTCCTTTTTATTTCACGCTTTTGCTTACAACTCTCTTGCAAATTAATATATAGGGTTCTCAATTTGATTCTTCTGGAATGTGGTTTCAGGACTGCAGTTCTCTGTGTCATCACTTATTTCCAATATTAACAACAATTCCGTACCCCTCCAATACCATATTTCTTAAAGATAACATTATAAATTCTTGAAGTCTATTTACTTATAGACATGGGGTGTTCGCAAAGTTAATCTTATATATAGGTTCACTTGATCAGACCAAGAAATTTCATCTGAGCAGATATTTTACTGCAACTTTTAGTTAATCCTTTCATGCAGGAGAGAACATATTGTACCACATCGCCAATATTTACTTTTCCTTTTCTTATTTATTGTGCAACCCCCACGCAAGCTGATTGGCATGCTAACATTTTCTGATACATACAGATACATGATCAGGATGGTGCGCACATGTCTTTTGCTGCCACAAGCTGAAAGGATTACATGTGGTTTGTGGTTCTCGGTGCAGGAAGAAGAAGGCGGTGCACAAGACGGCGACCACAGACGACAAGCGGCTGCAGAGCATGCTGAAGAGGGTGGGCGTCAACACCATCCCGGCCATCGAGGAGGTCAACATCTTCAAGGACGACCTCGTCATCCAGTTCCTCAAACCCAAAGGTGAATTTTGTTTGCTGCTATGAGTTGTGTGCTCTAGCAAATCGTTGTTGTACTTCTCAATTGTAGCAGTCCCTTCTATTGGCGTTTTACATCATGTGTATCACTATGAGTTAAGAAATGAATATGTGAAAGCAGTAGTTCTTCATATCCAACTCCAAATAAGTGTTTCTCAGTTTGTTGATAATTTAGATGCCCCCACCCATGAATCATTCCAGGTGAAAATACTAAACAGAGCTATGCATATATGGTTGAGTACAAGTTGGAGTTGCTTTATAATTAAGTGTCGACAATATCGTTCAATACAAGTATTCCATGCTTATACTCTGCACTTTGACTTGTGTTTTATGCCTATTTGATTTGGTACACTAATTTTCCCCTTTTTCTGGATGCATCTGAGCTTAACCAGGTGCATTCATTCTTGTTCATCAAACTCAACTGGTCCTTGGGTGTTTGTGAAAAATCAAATATTGAAAATGCGTGAAATTAATGGGAGTACATGGTTATCACTGCGGGCAAAATACTGTTATCTCTTCTTCAGCATCTCCATGTAATAATCTTGTACTTAGAGTACATAGTTAGAGAGCTTGTTGAGAAGCTGAGTACACAAACATGCAGCTAGCAGGTCATATGCATGCACAAACAGGCACACACAAACACGCACAACCAGCCTAGTTGTTTGTTGGTTCAGATTAGATACTGTAGGCAGCATTAAAGAAACACCAGCATGGTTCTAAAATCTGTCTATTTGTTGCAGGCCCTGAGAACATGGAGCACCTCAAGAGGATCGCCGAGGAGATGCAGAAGCAGGTGGCTGTTGCAGGCGCCATGCAGCCCAAGGAGGAGAACGACTGGAGTTTGGATGTATTATGTGAACCTGGAAGATGTATTATGTGAACCTGGGAGATGTATTATGTGAACCTGAGAGATGTATTGTGTTATCTAAACTTGGGAGATGTATTATGTGATGTTATATGATGGATGATTCTAATTCGACTTGGAGTTTTCTTGATTTGAATATAAAATAGTGTTGGATTTTATATTGGACAAATAATTGGGTTGAAAAGACCCAACAAATAGAAATGAAACCAAGTTTTGGAACAAAAAGTTACTGAATTCAAAAATAAAAAAGGCCAAAACTGAAACTGGACCAAATGTATTTGGCCACGAAAAGGCGAGGGCCCAAATTATAATGATATAAATTTTTTTAAAAAAATACTAAAGTGGGTGTAAATAGGCTAAGGCCCAAAAATAAGCCCAATAAAAAAAGCCCCAAAAAATAAAATCAGCCCATGTGATCAATTGAAATGGGTTGGGCTGATTTCAACCATGATGTTTTGATTTGGTCGTAATTTTGCCACGTAGGACTGCCACGTAGGACTGGGTTTGATTGCCAACGACGATTTAGGATTGTCGTAAAGGTTACGACGATCCAGGAATCGTCGTAAAAGTTACGACGATTTCGATCAAAACGTCGCCGCTGTTCATTTGTGACGCTCCGTTTTCGACGCTTGGTTTTTCGTCGTGAGATCGTCGTAAATTAAAAACAGTGACGATGTAGCGACGAAAAAATAGCGTCGTGTATTAGCATATTCCTTGTAGTGCGAAGTATTACGTTTCGAACGAGAACTCATCTCTTACAACGGGATTTTATTTTTTTAAACTTATTTGAACTCCATACTTTTTGTGTGTTCAAAATGCACCATTCAAAGGCACATCACAAAATTTCAACAATTTCTGACTTCATTTGGTATTTTTTCGTGCATTTACTTATTTGTTTTGAGCTAGTTGACCCTAAAATTAAAAAGCACTACAAATGAACTCCGAAAATGTTGAAAGTTGGCATGCTATCATCATTTCACCCACATAGCATGTGTTAAAAAGTTGAGAGGGCTACGACAAAAATTGGATGCACTTCGTGTACAAAACGGACAATCTCTCTCGAAGTATCATCGTTTCGAACGAGAACTCATCTCTTACAAAGGGATTTTATTTTTTGAACTTATTTGAACTCCATACTTTTTGTGTGTTCAAAATGCACCATTCAAAGGGACATCACAAAATTTCAACAATTTCTGACTTCATTTGGTATTTTTGTGCATTTACTTATTTTTTTTGAGCTAGTTGACCCTAAAATTGAAAAGCACTACAAATGAACTCTGAAAATGTTGAAAGTTGGCCTGCTATCATCATTTCACCCACATAGCATGTGTTAAAAAGTTGAGAGGGCTATGACAAAAACTTGATGCATTTCGTGTACAAAACGGACAATCTCTCTCGAAGTATGAGCGTTTCGAACAAGAACTCATCTCTTACAAAGGGATTTCACTTTTTTGAACTTATTTAAACTCCATACTTTTTGTGTGTTCAAAATGCACCATTCAAAGGCAGATCACAAAATTTCAACAATTTCTCACTTCATTTGGTATTTTTCGTGCATTTACTTATTTTTTGAGCTAGTTGACCCTAAAATTGAAAAACACTACAAATGAACTCTGAAAATGTTGAAAGTTGGCAATGCTATCATCATTTCACCCACATAGCATGTGTGAAAAAGTTAAGAGGGCTACGACAAAAACTGGATGCACTTCGTGTACAAAACGGACAATCTCTCTCGAAGTATCAGCGTTTCGAACGAGAACTCATCTCTTACAAAGGGATTTCATTTTTGTGAACTTATTTGAAATCCATACTTTTTGTGTGTTCAAAATGCACCATTCAAAGGCACATCACAAAATTTCAACAATTTCTGACTTCATTTGGTATTTTTCGTGCATTTACTTATTTTTTTGAGCTAGTTGACCCTAAAATTGAAAAGTACTACAAATGAACTCTGAAAATGTTGAAAGTTGGCATGCTATCATCATTTCACCCACATAGCATGTGTTAAAAAGTTGAGAGGGCTACGACAAAAACTGGATGCACTTCGTGTACAAAACGGACAATCTCTCTCGAAGTATTAGGGTTTCGAACGAGAACTCATCTCTTACAAAGGGATTTCATTTTTTTGAACTTATTTGAACTCCATACTATTTGTGTGTTCAAAATGCACCATTGAAAGGCACATCACAAAATTTCAACAATTTCTGACTTAATTTGGTATTTTTCGTGCATTTACTTATTTTTTTTGAGCTAGTTGACCCTAAAATTGAAAAGCACTACAAATGAACTCTGAAAATGTTGAAAGTTGAGATGCTATCATCATTTCACCCACATAGCATGTGTTAAAAAGTTGAGAGGGCTACGACAAAAACTGGATGCACTTCGTGTACAAAACGGACAATCTCTCTCGAAGTATGAGCGTTTCGAACGAGAACTTATCCCTTACATAGGTTTATTAAAATTCTTTTTGCATATTTGAGAATTTGAAAAAATTATGAAAATGAAAAGTGTTTGAAATTGAATAAATAATTCAATACTAAAAGGTTTAGTACATTCCATACATGCAATACATAAAAGGTTTAATACATTATTACATTATTGCACCAATATTCCTATCTATTATTTCTGTTTTCTTCTGGGTCGTAGCTATGCAGAATCTTCATCATTCAGTAGGATGCTTGGGTCAGTTTTCACTTTGAAGGGCGGAATTTCATGAAACTTATTATAATCTACTGACATGTTTGTCTTGTCATCTACTCCCACGATGTTTCTTTTCCCTGAAAGAACTATGTGGCGTTTTGGCTCATCGGACGATATCTTCTTTTGCTGATTTCTTTTTCTCGTTTTTGTAGACATGTCCTTCACATAGAAAACCTGAGCGACATCATTGGCTAGGACAAATGGTTCGTCCATGTACGCAAGATTGTTGAGATCCACTGTTGTCATGCCGTACTTTTGGTCTACAACTACCCCGCCTCTTGTCAGCTTCACCCATTTGCACCGAAACAAAGGGATCTTAAAAGTAGGTCCATAGTCAAGTTCCCATATCTCCTCTATGTACCCGTAATATGTTTCCAAACAGTGCCCATTCTCGTCTGTTGCATCAAAGCGGACACCACTATTTTGGTTAGTGCTCTTTTTATCTTGGGCAACCGTGTAAAATGTATTCCCATTTATCTCATACCCTTGGAAAGTACATATAGTCGAAGATGGTGGCCTGGCCAAACAGTACAACAGATCTCCAACGGTGTCGTCATTCATGAGATGTGTCCGCAACCAACTGCCGAAAGTCTTCTCGTGTTCCCCTTTAATCCAAGAGTCAGCCTTCCCCGGGTTTTCGGAGCGTAGAATATTCTTGTGTCTCACGATATACGGAGCCACCATGATGGAATTGTGTAGAACTGTGTAGTGTGCTTGAGAGAAAGAATGCCCATCCATACATACTTTTGCTTTCCTTCCTAGTGTGCCTTTTGCTGTCAGCCTACCCTCATACCGAGATTCAGGAACACCAATCGGCTTAAGGTCAGGAAGAAAGTCCACACAAAACTCAATGACCTCCTCTGTTCCATAGCCCTTGGAGATGCTTTCTTCTGGCCTAGCACGGTTACGAACATATTTCTTTAAGACTCCCATGAACCTCTCGAAGGGGAACATATTGTGTAGAAACACAGGACCGAGAATTCTAATCTCTTCGACTAGGTGAACTAGGAGGTGTGTCATTATATTGAAGAAGGTGTTGGAATTATGCCCTAGAGGCAATAATAAATATAATTATTATTATAATTCCTGTATCAAGATAATCGTTTATTATCCATGCTATAATTGTATTGAATGTAGACTTAAATATATGTGTGGATGCATAGACAAAACACTGTCCCTAGCAAGCCTCTAGTTGGCTAGCCAGTTGATCAAAGATAGTTAGGGTCTTCTGATTATATACAAGGTGTTGTTGTTTGATAACTGGATCACGTCATTAGGAGAATCACGTGATGGACTAGACCCAAACTAATAGACGTAGCATGTTGATCGTGTCATTTTGTTGCTACTGTTTTCTGCGTGTCAAGTATTTGTTCCTATGACCATGAGATCATATAACTCACTAACACCGGAGGAATGCTTTGTGTGTATCAAACGTTGCAACGTAACTGGGTGACTATAAAGATGCTCTACAGGTATCTCCGAAGGTGTTCGTTGAGTTAGTATGGATCGAGACTAGGATTTGTCACTCCGTGTGACAGAGAGGTATCTCGGGGCCCACTCGGTAATACAACATCACACACAAGCCTTGGAAGCAATGTGACTTAGTGTAAGTTGCGGGATCTTGTATTACGGAACGAGTAAAGAGACTTGCCGGTGAACGAGATTGAAATAGGTATGCGGATACTGACGATCGAATCTCGGGCAAGTAACATACCGAAGGACAAAGGGAATGACATACGGGATTATATGAATCCTTGGCACTGAGGTTCAAACGATAAGATCTTCGTAGAATATGTGGGATCCAATATGGGCATCCAGGTCCCGCTTTTGGATATTGACCGAGGAGTCACTCGGGTCATGTCTACATAGTTCTCGAACCCGCAGGGTCTGCACACTTAAGGTTCGACGTTGTTTTATGCGTATTTGAGTTATATGGTTGGTTACCGAATGTTGTTCGGAGTCCCGGATAAGATCACAGACGTCACGAGGGTTTCCGGAATGGTCCGGAAACAAAGATTGATATATAGGATGACCTCATTTGATTACCGGAAGGTTTTCGGAGTTATCGGGAATGTACCGGGAATGACGAATGGGTTCCGGGTGTTCACCGGGGGGGGGGGGGGGGGCAACCCACCCCGGGGAAGCCCATAGGCCTTTGGGGTGGCGCACCAGCCCTTGGTGAGCTGGTGGGACAGCCGAAGAGGGCCCTATGCGCCAAGGATAGAAAATCAAAGACAAAAGAAAAAAAAGAGGTGGGAAGGGAGAGAAGGACTCCACTTTCCAATCCTAGTTGGACTAGGATTGGAGGAGGACTCCTCCTCCCCTTGGTGCGCAGCCCTTGGGGCTCCTTGAGCCTCAAGGCAAGCCTCCCCTCCCTCCTCCTATATATATGGAGCAATTAGGGCTGATTTGAGACAACTTTTCAAAGGCAGCCCGACCACATACCTCCACGGTTTTTCCTCTAGATCGTGTTTCTGCGGAGCTCGGGCGGAGCCCTGCTGAGATTAGATCACCACAAACCTCCGGAGCGCCGTCACGCTGCCGGAGAACTCATCTACCCTCCATCTCTCTTGCTGGATCAAGAAGGCCGAGATCATCGTCGAGCTGTACCTGTGCTGAACGCGGAGGTGCCGTCCGTTCGGCACTAGATCAGAGCAGATCGTGGGACGGATCGCGGGACGGTTCGTGGGACGGTTCGCAGGGCGGATCGAGGGACGTGAGGACGTTCCACTACATCAACCGCGTTCACTAACGCTTCTGCTGTGCGATCTACAAGGGTACGTAGATCGGAAATCCCCTCTCGTAGATGGAAATCACCATGATAGGTCTTCGTGCGTGTAGGAAATTTTTTGTTTCCCATGCGACGTTCACCAACAGTGGCTTCATGAGCTAGGTTCATGCGTAGATGTCTTCTCGAGTAGAACACAAAAGTTTTTGTGGGCGGTGATGTTCGTTTTGCTGCCCTCCTGAGTCTTTTCTTGATTCCGCGGTATTGTTGGATTGAAGCGGCTTGGACCGACATTACTCGTATGCTTACGAGAGACTGGTTTCATCGCTACGAGTAACCCCCTTGCTCAAAGATGACTGACAAGTGTCGGTTTCTCCAACTTTAGTTGAATCGGATTTGACCGAGGAGGTCCTTGTATAAGGTTAAATAGCAATTCATATATCTCCATTGTGGTGTTTGCGTAAGTAAGATGCGATCCTACTAGATACCATTGGTCACCACGTAAAACATGCAACAACAAAATTAGAGGACGTCTAACTTGTTTTTGCAGGGTATGCTTGTGATGTGATATGGCCAACGATGTGATGTGATATATTGGATGTATGAGATGATCATGTTGTAATAGATAATATCGACTTGCACGTCGATGGTACGGCAACCGGCAGGAGCCATAGGGTTGCCTTTAAACTAACGTTTGTGCTTGCAGATGCGTTTACTATTTTGCTAGGATGTAGTTTTAGGAGTAATAGCATGAGTAGCACGGCAACCCCGATGGCGACACGTTGACGGAGATCATGGTGTGGCGTCGGTGACAAGAAGATCGTGCCGGTGCTTTGGTGATGGAGATCAAGAAGCACGTGATGATGGCCATATCATGTCACTTATGAATTGCATGTGACGTTAATCCTTTTATGCACCTTATTTTGCTTAGAACGACAGTAGCATTATGAGGTGATCTCTCACTAAAATTTCAAGACGAAATTGTGTTCTCCCCGACTGTGCACCGTTGCTACAGTTCGTCGTTTCGAGACACCACGTGATGATCGGGTGTGATAGACTCAACGTTCACATACAACGGGTGCAAAACAGTTGCACACGCGGAACACTCGGGTTAAGCTTGATGAGCCTAGCATGTGCAGACATGGCCTCGGAACACATGAGACCGAAAGTTCGATCATGAATCATATAGTTGATATGATTAGCATAGGGATGCTTACCACTGAAACTATACTCAACTCACGTGATGATCGGACTTGAGCTAGTGTAAGTGGGTCATGAACCACTCAAATGACTAGAGAGATGTACTTTTTGAGTGGGAGTTTAGCAAGTAATTTGATTAAGTTAAACTCTAATTATCTTGAACATAGTCTAAGTCCACTTTGAATATATTTGTGTTGTAGATCATGGCTCACGCGACAGTCACCCTGAATTTTAATACGTTCCTAGAGAAAGCTAAGTTGAAAGATGATGGAAGCAACTTTGTAGACTGGGCTCGTAATCTTAAGTTGATCCTACAAGCTGGGAAGAAGGATTATGTCCTTATGATGCGCTAGGAGATGAACCACCCGCTACGGCTGACCAGGATGCTAAGAACGCTTGGTTAACACGTAAGGAGGACTACTCAGTAGTTCAATGTGCAGTCTTGTATGGCTTAGAACCGGGACTTCAACGTCGCTTTGAGCGTCATGGAGCATATGAGATGTTCCACGAGTTGAAGTTTATCTTTCAGAAGAACGCCCGGATCGAGAGGTACGAGACCTTCGATAAATTCTATGCTTGCAAGATGGAGGAGAATTCGTCTGTCAATGAACATGTGCTCAAAATGTCTGGGTACTCAAACCGTCTAGCTGAGCTGGGGATTGAACTCCCGCAAGAGGCTATCACTGACAGAATTCTTCAATCACTGCCGCCAAGCTATAAGGGCTTTGTGTTGAACTACAACATGCAAGGGATGAACAAGTCACCCGGCGAGTTGTTTGCGATGCTGAAAGTCGCAGAGTCTGAACTCCGTAAAGAGCATCAAGTGTTGATGGTGAATAAGACCACTAGTTTCAAGAGAAACGACAAAGGCAAGAAGGGTAATTCAAAGAAGAGCGGCAAGCCTGTTGCCAATCCGACGAAGAAACCCAAAGCTGGACCTAAGCCTGAAACAGAGTGCTACTATTGCAAGGGTATGGGTCACTGGAAGCGCAACTACCCCAAGTATCTGGCTGATAAGAAGGCGGCCAAAGATAAACCAGGTATATTTGATATACATGTTATTGATGTGTACTTAACCGGCTCTCGTAGTAGTGCCTGGGTATTCGATACCGGTTCTTTTGCTCATATTTGCAACTCGAAACAGGAACTGCGGAATAGGCGAAGGCTGGCGAAAGGTGAAGTGACGATGCGCGTAGGAAATGGTTCCAAGGTTGATGCAATCGCCGTCGGCACAGTTTCACTTCATTTACCATCAGGATTAGTTATGAACTTGAATAATTGTTATTTAGTGCCTGCGTTGAGCATGAACATTATGTCTGGATCTTGTTTATTGCGAGACGGTTACTCTTTTAAGTCAGAGAATAATGGTTGTTCTATTTCTATGAGTAACATCTTTTATGGTCATGCACCCAATGTGAGAGGATAGTTAATATTGAATCTTGATAGTGATACACATATACATAACATTGAGACCAAAAGAGTTAGAGTTAACGATGATAGCGCCATGTTTTTATGGCACTGCCGCTTAGGTCATATTGGTGTAAAGCGCGTGAAGAAACTCCATACCGATGGAATTTTGGAGTCACTTGACTTTGATTCACTTGACACGTGCGAACCATGCCTCATGGGTAAGATGACTAAAACTCCGTTCTCCGGAACAATGGAGCGTGCCAGTGACTTGTTGGAAATCATACATACCGATGTGTGTGGTCCAATGA
The DNA here is from genome assembly GCF_904849725.1 of Hordeum vulgare subsp. vulgare. Classification (NCBI taxonomy): domain Eukaryota; kingdom Viridiplantae; phylum Streptophyta; class Magnoliopsida; order Poales; family Poaceae; genus Hordeum; species Hordeum vulgare. Next base: position 483,909,578 of record NC_058518.1, on the reverse strand, counting down.
GCGTGGAGGCACGCGGCGGATATCGTTATTTTCTCACCTTCACTGACGATTTGAGTAGATATGGTTATGTCTACTTAATGAAGCACAAGTCTGAAACATTTGAAAAGTTCAAGAAATTTCAGAGTGAAGTTGAAAATCATCGTAACAAGAAGATCAAGTTCCTACGGTCTGATCGTGGGGGTGAATATCTGAGTTTCGAGTTTGGTGCTCACTTAAGACAATGTGGAATTGTTTCACAGTTGACACCGCCTGGAACACCACAGCGTAATCGTGTGTCCGAACGTCGTAATCGTACTTTATTAGAGATGGTGCGATCTATGATGTCTCTTACCGATTTGCCGTTATCGTTTTGGGGTTATGCATTAGACACAGCTGCATTCACTTTAAATAGGGCACCATCAAAATCCGTTGAGACGACACCATACGAACTGTGGTATGGGAAAAGCCCAAAGTTGTCATTTCTTAAAGTTTGGGGATGTGATGCTTATGTCAAAAAGCTTCAACCTGAAAAGCTGGAACCCAAAGCGGAAAAGTGCATCTTCATAGGTTACCCAAAGGAGACAGTTGGGTACACCTTCTATCTCAAATCCGAGGGCAAAGTGTTTGTTGCTAAAAACGGAGCTTTTCTCGAGAAGGAGTTTCTCTCGAGAGAATTGAGTGGGAGGAAGATAGAACTTGATGAGGTTGTCGAACCTATCATCCCTATGGATGGTGGCGCAGGGCAAGGGGAAACCCCTGTCGTTGCGACGCCGGTTGAGGAGGAAGTTAATGATGATGATCATGAAACTCCGGTTCAAGTTCCTATCGAACCACGCAGGTCGACGAGACCACGTGCTGCTCCAGAGTGGTACGGTAATCCCATTTTGTCAATCATGTTGTTAGACAACAATGAACCTGCAAATTATGAAGAAGCAATGGTGGGCCCAGATTCCAACAAATGGCTGGAGGCCATGAAGTCCGAGATAGGGTCCACGTATGAAAACAAAGTGTGGACTTTGGAAGTACTACCTGAGGGCCGCAAGGCTATTCAGAACATATGGATTTTTAAGAAGAAGACGGACGCTGACGGCAATGTGACCGTTTATAAAGCTCGACTTGTGGCAAATGGTTTTTCACAAGTTCAAGGAGTTGACTACGATGAGACATTCTCAACCGTAGCGATGCTTAAGTCCGTCAGAATCATGTTAGCAATAGCTGCACTTTTCGATTATGAAATCTGGCAGATGGATGTCAAAACGGCGTTCCTTAACGGTTTCCTTAAGGAAGAGTTGTATATGATGCAACCCGAAGGGTTTGTCGATCCTATGAATGCTAACAAGGTGTGCAAGCTCCAGCGATCCATTTATGGACTGGTGCAAGCATCTCGGAGTTGGAACAAACGCTTTGATGAGGTGATCAAAGCATTTGGGTTTATACAAGTGGTTGGAGAATCTTGTATTTACAAGAAAGTGAGTGGGAGCTCTCTGGCGTTTCTAATATTATATGTGGATGACATATTGCTGATTGGAAACAACATAGATTTTTTGGAGAGCATAAAGGATTACTTGAATAAAAGTTTCTCTATGAAGGACCTAGGAGAAGCTGCTTACATTCTAGGCATTAAGATCTACATGGATAGATCAAAACGCCTGATAGGACTTTCACAAAGCACATACCTTGATAAAGTTTTGAAGAGGTTCAAAATGGAACAGTCCAAGAAAGGGTTCTTGCCAGTTTTACAAGGTACGAGATTGAGTAAGACTGAGTGCCCAACAACTGATAAGGATAGAGAGCAGATGAGCACCGTCCCCTATGCTTCAGCCATAGGTTCTATCATGTATGCAATGCTGTGCACTAGACCGGACGTTAGCCTGGCCATAAGTATGGCAGGCAGGTTCCAGAGTAATCCAGGAGTGGATCACTGGCCGGCGGTCAAGAATATCCTGAAGTACCTGAAAAGGACTAAGGAGATGTTTCTCGTGTATGGAGGTGACGAAGAGCTCGCCGTAAAGGGTTACGTCGATGCAAGCTTTTACACAGATCCGGACGACTCTAAGTCGCAGACCGGATACGTATTTATTCTTAATGGGGGTGCGGTAAGCTGGTGCAGTTCCAAGCAAAGCGTCGTAGCAGATTCTACATGTGAAGCGGAGTACATGGCTGCCTCGGAGGCGGCTAAGGAGGGTGTCTGGATGAAGCAGTTCATGACGGATCTTGGAGTGGTGCCAAGCGCACTGAATCCAATAACCTTGTTCTGTGACAACACTGCTGCCATTGCCTTAGCAAAGGAACCACGGTTTCACAAGAAGACCAGACGCATCAAACGACACTTCAACCTCATCCGCGACTACGTCGAAGGGGAGGATGTAAATATATGCAAAGTGCACACGGATCTGAATGTAGCAGACCCGCTGACTAAACCTCTTCCACGGGCAAAGCATGATCAACACCAGAACTGTATGGGTGTTAGATTTATTACAATGTAATTCGCATGATGATGTGAGGGCTAGATTATTGACTCTAGTGCGAGTGGGAGACTGTTGGAATTATGCCCTAGAGGCAATAATAAATATAGTTATTATTATAATTCCTGTATCAAGATAATCGTTTATTATCCATGCTATAATTGTATTGAATGAAGACTTAAATACATGTGTGGATGCATAGACAAAACACTGTCCCTAGCAAGCCTCTAGTTGGCTAGCCAGTTGATCAAAGATAGTCAGGGTCTTTTGATTATATACAAGGTGTTTTTGTTTGATAACTGGATCACGTCATTAGGAGAATCACGTGATGGACTAGACCCAAACTAATAGACGTAGCATGTTGATCGTGTCATTTTGTTGCTACTGTTTTCTGCGTGTCAAGTATTTGTTCCTATGACCATGAGATCATATAACTCACTGACACCAGAGGAATGCTTTGTGTGTATCAAACATCACAACGTAACTGGGTGACTATAAAGATGCTCTACAGGTATATCCGAAAGTATTCGTTGAGTTAGTATGGATCGAGACTGGGATTTGTCACTCCGTGTGACGGAGAGGTATCTCGGGGCCCACTCGGTAATACAACATCACACACAAGACTTGCAAGCAATGTGACTTAGTGTAAGTTGCGGGATCTTGTATTACGGAACGAGTAAAGAGACTTGCCGGTGAACGAGATTGAAATAGGTATGCGGATACTGACGATCGAATCTCGGGCAAGTAACATACCGAAGGACAAAGGGAATGACATACGGGATTATATGAATCCTTGGCACTGAGGTTCAAACGATAAGATCTTCGTAGAATATGTGGGATCCAATAGGGGCATCGAGGTCCCGCTATTGGATATTGACCGAGGAGTCACTCGGGTCATGTCTACATAGTTCTCGAACCCGCAGGGTCTGCACACTTAAGGTTCAACGTTGTTTTATGTGTATTTGAGTTATATGGTTGGTTACCGAATGTTGTTCGGAGTCCCGGATGAGATCACGGACGTCACGAGGGTTTCCGAAGTGGTCCGGAAACGAAGATTGATATACAGGATGACCTCATTTGATTACCGGAAGGTTTTCGGATTTACCGGGAATGTACCGGGAATGACGAATGGGTTCTGGGTGTGCACCGGAGGGGGGGGGGGGAACCCACCCCGGGGAAGCCCATAGGCCTTTGGGGTGGCGCACCAACCCTTGTTGGGCTGGTAGGACAACCCAAGAGGGCCCTGTGCGCCAAGGATAGAAAATCAAAGAGAAAAGAAAAAAAAAGAGGTGGGAAGGGAGAGAAGGACTCCACTTTCCAATCCTAGTTGGACTAGGATTGGAGGAGCACTCCTCCTCCCCTTGGTGCGCAGCCCTTGGGGCTCCTTGAGCCTCAAGGCAAGCCTCCCCTCCCTCCTCCTATATATATGGAGCAATTAGGGCTGATTTGAGACAACTTTTCATAGGCAGCCCGACCACATACCTCCACGGTTTTTCCTCTAGATCGCGTTTCTGCGGAGCTCGGGCGGAGCCGTGCTGAGATTAGATCACCACCAACCTCTGGAGCGCCGTCACGCTGCCGGAGAACTCATCTACCTCTCCGTCTCTCTTGCTGGATCAAGAAGGCCGAGATCATCGTCGAGCTGTACGTGTGCTGAACGCGGATGTGCCGTCCGTTCGGCACTAGATCAGAGCGGATCACGGGACGGATCACGGGACGGTTTGTGGGACGGTTCGCGGGGAAGATCGAGGGACGTGAGGACGTTCCACTACATAAACCGCTTCATTAACGCTTCTGCTGTGCGATCTACAAGGGTATGTAGATCGGAAATCCCCTCTCGTAGATGGACATCACCATGATAGGTCTTCGTGCGCGTAGGAAATTTTTTGTTTCCCATGCGACGTTCCCCAACAGAAGGATGGCGGGAACAACAACTCAAAGCTGACCAGACATTGGACCACATCAATCTGTAACCCTGATAGACTTTCTGGATCGATTACCTTCTGAGAAATTGCATTGAGGAATGCACATACCTTCACAATTATCAGGCGAACATTTTCCGGTAGAATTCCCCTCAATGCAACCGGAAGCAATTGCGTCATAAGCACGTGGCAGTCATGAGACTTTAGGTTTTGGAATTTTTTGTCTTTCATATTTACGATTCCCTTTATATTCGACGAGAAGCCAGTCGGGACCTTGATACTGAAAAGGACTTCAAAGAAGATTTCCTTCTCTTCCTTAGTAAGAGCGTAGCTGGCACGCCCTTGAAACTGCCCTGGATGCATGCCATCTCTTCCTTTATGACGTTCCTGGTCCTCCCGTGCTTCCGGTGTATCTTTTGACTTCCCATATAAGCCCAGGAAGCCTAGAATATTCACGCATAGATTCTTCGTCAGGTGCATCACGTCGATTGCCGAGCGGACCTCATGGACTTCCCAGTAGGGTAGCTCCCAAAATATAGATTTTTTATTCCACATGGGTACGCGCTTATCAGGGCCGTTAGGAACAGGTTGGCTGCCAGGACCCTTTCCAAAGATTACTTTTAAATCTTTGACCATATCAAATACTTCAGCACCAGTACGGATGACAGGCTTCCCTCGGGGTTCTGCCTTGCCATTGAAATGCTTGCCTTTTTTTCTTTAAGGGATGCTTGGGCGGAAGAAAACGACGATTGTACGGGTACACATTCTTCCTACATTTGTCCAGATATATACTTTCTGTCTGATCCAAACAGTGCGTGCATGCATTGTATCCCTTGTTTGACTGTCCTGAAATGTTACTAAGAGCAGGCCAATCATTGATGGTTACGAAAAGAAACGCTCGAAGGTCAAATTCCTCTTGTTTGTGCTCGTCTCGCACACGTACACCTGGTTCGGCCCACAGCTGTAAAAGTTCATCAACTAATGGCCTTAGGTACACATCAATATCGTTGCCGGGTTGCTTTGGGCCTTGGATAAGCACTGACATCATAATGAACTTCCGCTTCATGCACAACCAAGGAGGAAGGTTGTAGATACATAGAGTAACGGGCCAGGTGCTGTGACTGCAACTCTGCTCCCCAAAAGGATTCATACCATCTTTACTCAGACCAAACCATAAGTTCCTTGCGTCACCTGCAAATCTCGGGAACTCTCTCTCGATTTTTCTCCACTGCCGACCATCAGCGGGGTGCCTCAACTTATCGACTTTCATACGATCTTCCATGTGCCATCGCAACAACTTCGCATGATATTTATTTCTGAACAGACGTTTCAACCGTGGTATTATAGGAGCATACCACATCACCTTGGCAGGAACCCTCTTCCTGGGTGGCTCGCCCTCAATATCACCAGGGTCATCTTTTCTGATCTTATACCGCAATGCAGTGCATACCGGGCATTTATCCATATTCTCGTACTTCTCACCGCGGTAGAGGATGAAGTCATTAGGGCATGCATGTATCTTCTGCACGTCTAATCCTAGAGGGAAGACAAGCTTCTTTGCTTCGTATATGCTGGCGGGCAATTCGTTCTTTCTTGGAAGCATCTTCTTCATCAGTACCAGCAACTTTTCGAATGACGAGTCAGTCACACCGGTCTCTGCCTTCCACTTCAGCAATTCCAGTGTGCTACCCAGCTTCTTCTGGCCATCTTCACAAGTTGGGTACAACAATTTGTTGTGGTCCTGTAACATCTGCTCGAACTGCAACCTCTCCTTTTCTGTGTCGCAACCTTGCCGTGCAACAGAAATGACCCGGCCAAGATCATCAGCGGGCTCATCTGGTTCCCATTCTTCATCCTGATCTTATTCTTCATTGTCTTCCATTGCGGTATCAGCATACTCAGGGAACATAGATCGGTAGTTGTCATCATCGTTCTCTTCTTCTTCATCGTCGTCTTCCATCATAACCCCTCTTTCTCCGTGCTTGGTCCAAACATTATAACCCGACATAAAACCGGACCGAAGCAGGTGGCTCTGAATGACTCTTGAGGAAGTGTAATCCTTCTCATTCCGACATTCAACACATGGACAAAACATATAGCCACCACCATGCTTGTTCGCATCGGCCGCATCTCGAAAAGAATGCACACCTTCTCTGTTAGCGGCTGTGCGTCGATCACCGTACATCCATGGATGGCTCATCTGCGTTATACGACAGTATATCAAATACAATCACGATCCTTAAAATTAGTACCGCACGGTCTAAACGAGGAAATATAGTTGCTAACCTTTTCGAATAAGTAGAAATAAAGAGGAAGAGGTTTAAGCGTGGCTCGGGCATCTCATATCGTAGTTGTGTTCGGTGAACTGAAGCGGCATCGCTCTAAGACACATTTCAACAAACACCTCTAGTGCATCTAAGAAAAATGGAGAGCTAGCACACACCCACACTCTCCCATCCAAGAAAAATGAAAGGAAGAGGGGAGAGGGGGGCTGTGGCCAATATATATAGGCAGAGGACTTTAGTCCCGGTTTGAGACACAAACCGGGACTAAAGGTGGCGCACATGCGGGCTGCACACCGCGTAGCCCTTTAGTCCCGGTTTGAGACAAAAACCGGGACTAAAGGCTCCTTACGGGCCGGGACCAAAGCCTCGTGGGCCGCATTACGATTTGGGGCGACGTGGTCGGGCCTTTAGTCCCGGCCCAGAGGGAGGCCGGGACTAAAGGGTCCAGGGCAAAGGCCCATTTTCCACTAGTGCTTATTTTGGGACGGAGGGAGTACATGGCAGCCGCGCCACGCCAACTGGTTCCTCTCCTTGTCCACACATGTGTTGAGTTCAGTTAGTTAGTTAGTTTTGTTGTCAGAAGATGTACGTTAGCAACGTAGTACTACAAGGAAGCAAGCATAGCATTATAGCTGACCAATGATCACCGGTGACGCCGAATCGATTTCGCGATCAGCAGCTGAATCGGTTTCGCGATCAGCAGCGACGTACGCGTCAGAGTCCGGGCGACACAGAAGTGTACGGCACCGGGGCATCGAGACTCCGTGGCTCTTCTTCGCTCTTCCACGACATTTAGAAAGATGGGCATTTAGAAAGAGGTTGAGAGGAACGGACACGAGCGCCGTCACATTTTATAATTTCTTGGCACTTTTCTGTATCCTCGGCAATATATGGTATGCCTATTTTTTGCTCGTCCTCCTTTTGCACGGTTAACTATATTACTTTCAATTTCTTATTTTTAAAATATATATATCAAGGCACTTTTCAGTATTCTCGGCAATATATTATAGGCCTCACATTTGCCCTACGATCGATATTTTGGAAATATTATGATTTTATGTAGGCATTCAACACCCGCCGTAGTTGGCGGCGTGTATGGATGAATGTTATGTGTAATTTGAATTTATTTTTTGTCCGAGTGTGTCATTTTAGTTAGGACAAATAATTCATGGTGATTTCTATTCGTTTTGCAAACTTTACAAATATCGGCTCGTTTACTAATTTACTTCTTGTGCCTACTATTTTATACTCAGTGGTGACAATTCATCATGGTCGGGCGGATTTCATCATTTTCACCATTTGATAATTTATTCGTTTAATTACATTATCTTTTTCTTCGGCCAAAACTAGTGTCAACAGATGCCCCTCGAGGTCTGGCTCCGAAGAGATATTTTGATTCGGATCCAGAGCTCGAAACTTGACAATCCATTTTATGATCGCAATATTTTCAAGTCCACATGGACTCTTGCTTTATTTTAATATTCCCCTTTTGAAGTGTGTGACTTCTTATTCAAATGTTCGCCAGCTATACGTGGATGGGTACACTAGTAGAAAAGAGGGCTACCGTTCGGCCATGGCCAGCCCATTAGTCCCGGTTCTTCAAGAACCGAGACCAATGGGGGTTATTAGACCCGGTTCGTGAGCCCAGGGGGCTGACCGGGGCCTCGTGGGCATTTGTCCCGGTTCGTGTGGAACCATTTGTGTCGGTTCGAGCCACGAACCGGGACCAATGGTCCTCGCTGCTGGCCCACAACCTTTAGTCCCGGTTCATGCCACGAACTAGGACAAATAACTTGCCTACATATATACCCACCGCCGTAGCAGAGCACTCCACAGTGCTTTGTTTTTGTCGAGCCGACGAGGGGAGGGAATTTAGGTGCACTAGTTCACCTCCTATGCACATGAGGTGTTCGATGAAATGCCCGAGCCACACTAGTTAAACTTTCTCCTCTCGAAACTCGACCTTTGAGCTCCATTTTCAACGAGACTTGTCTAGATTTAGTGGTCCGTCATGCCCCGTCCCCGCCCCGTCTTCACCGCCGTCGATCGCCCGCGCCGATCTCGTCGCCGGCACCACCGTGGTGAGCCTCTTGTTCTTATCTTCTTTGTGCAAGAAAAAAAATTCTTACTTCAGATAGATACTTGTCTAATTTTCTTACTTTTATTATTCCTTGTTATTATATAGTGCGATGGTTTTGGTATCCGCCCCCGTCGGCCCTCGTCCTGTCTATGATTCAGATGTGGTATATATTATCTTTTCATAACTATTTGGTTCATTTATTGTTTATGACAATTATGATGACCAACGTGACATATATTTTTAATCTAGGAGGTATGTGAACCGGAAATTCCAACCCACCTAGAAATGCTTCTTCAGAAGTTAACTAATTATAAACAAAATAAAATAAAATAAATAAGTATTTTGTTGTAAGTAGAAACAAAATAAAATAAGCTAACTAGCAATTTGAATTTAAGTAGAAACAAAACAAAATAAACAAAACAAAAAATAAAAGAAAAAAATAATCAGTAAATGCAAGTTAAATTATCAAAGTATTTTTTGTTAAAAATCATTAAAATCAAAAAAGAATTTTCATAAAGAATTTTTTTGTTAGAAACTTTAATGGCAAAAAGAATTATCATAAAATAAAATAAATAAGTAATTAGAAAAAAAATAAGTTTTTTGTTGTAAGGAGAAACAAAACAAAATAAGCTAACTAAAAAAATAAACAAAACAAAAATAAAGCAAAAAACAAAACAAAAATAATGGAAAAAATTAAAAAATTGATGAGAATTTATAGAGAAAATTCAACCTAAATTCAAAGTATTAGTTAGCGCTAACTAATACTTTGAATTTAGGTTGAATTTTCTCTATAAAGTCGTTCCTCTCCATGTTGCAGCTGCGGTGGAGCTTATAAACAAGCTCGGAAGCCCTTCGCTTGGCGAGGTGAGACTAAACATTCAACCGCACCACGGCTGTGACAGGCAACCGGTACCAATGCCAAAAAGAAATAAAATAAATAAAGCAAAAAAGAAAACAAAAAAAAACTGGGAAAAATAAAAAATTTGCCACCAACTGGGCCACCACGGCGTGAATACGCCTAGAAACCCATCAATGGGCCAGGATTCAGGCCCGCAGTAGGCCCAGAAGGCCCATCAGGCAAAGCATTAGCAAGTAGGCCCGTAAGCCTGCAGTGGAGAGGAGCTCGAGAGGGGTGCGGCAGTGGGGCTTATAAACCACTGCGCGCCCCTCTCAACTAGCGAGGTGGGACTAAACTTTGGCCGCGACGCGGGCAGCATATGGGCCTTTGGTACCGGTTCGTGGCACCAACCGGTACCAATGCCCACCCTTTAGTCCCGGTTGGTGCCACCAACCGGGACCAAAGGCCGCCGCTTCCTGCCCTTTGGGCTGCTGAAAAGTGACCTTTTGTCCCGGTTGGTGGAACCAACCGGGACTAAAGGGGGGCATTGGTACAGGTTGGTGCCACGAACCGGTACCAATGGCTTTGATATATAAGCCCGCGTTTCTGAAATTTTCGTCAGTTTCTTCGATCCCTCCGACGACGCCGGCAGGCTGCCCGAGATCCCGACCACGCCTCTGCCCCCCGACGACGCCACCATTGCCCCTCCCCGACCACGCCGCCGTCGCCGCCGTCGCCGTGCCTCTGCCCCCGACCACGCCACCGTTGCCGCCGTCGCCGTGCTTCTGCCGCGCCCCGACCCGCCTCGTCGACGCCGTCGCCGCCCTCTGCCCCGACCACGCCGCCGTCACCCTGCCTCGACCACGCCGTCATCACCCTGCCCCGACCACGCCGTCGTCACCGCCCTCTACACCGACGCCGACGCCGTGCCTCTGCCCCTGCCCCGACCAACCTCTCCCTCCTTGGTCAGGCCGGCGGCGCCACCCCCTGTCCTCTCCTCTGTTTTGTTCATTATATGATGTTTTTTCCACATTATTTGTATATGTGTGAGTATATGTATGTATATGTTCTTTTCATTATTAGATTTTTTGTTCATATATATGATGATTTGTTTTTTGCATTTTTATAAAAATTGATATATGTATATATTCTCTGTGCATATAAAAGTTAGATTTTTAGTACATTTGGGTACATTTTAGGTTAGTTTTATCTATATATGTTCTCTGATTTAGTACATTTTAGGTTAGTTTTATCTATATATATTTAGGAAGAACGAAGAAGGAAGAAGAAGAAAAAGTTGTATATATGCAAAAGTTACATTTTTAGAAAAGTATTATATATCTAGCTAGGAAGATAAGGAAGAAGAAGAAAATGAATGAGAGGAAAAAGGAAAATAAGAAGAGGAAGAAAGGAGAAGAAGAGGAGAGAAAGAAGAGGAGAAATAAATAAGAAGAGAAAAAAAGAAGAAAAAGAAGAGGAGAAGAAGAAAGGAATATAGGAGAAAGAAGAAAGGAATATAGGAGAAAGAAGAAAAAAAAATAGAATTTTTTTTTCTAATTTTTTTCTTCTTTCTCCTCTATTCCTTTCTTCTTCTCTCTATTTGTTTTCTTCTTTCTCCTCTATTCCTTTCTTCTTCTCCTTTTGTTTCTTCTTTTTTTCTTCGATTGCTTCTCTTCTATTCCTTTCTTCTTCTCCTCTTTTTATTTCTTGTTTTGTCTTCTTATTTTTTATCGGGTATGTCGTTGTCGATATATACCCCCTCCCAAATTTACCAAGTTAAAAGAGCGTTGCCGTCGAGGCCACCCCAAAGCCTTTAAGCGTTGTGTCCAGGCCACCCCAAACCCTTGAAGCGTTGTGTCGAGGCCACCCCAAACCCTTGAAGCGTTGTCTAGCTAGGCCACCCCAAACCCTAGAGAAGCAGCGTCGAGGCCACTAACATGATTCCTTATTGTGATTAGCTAGGTAGTTCTACGTTTGCCACTAATATATATCCATCTGTATCATGTTTGAATAATAATTGACATGTTGTAAATATTTGCAGAAACTATGGATCACTCCCGAGACGAAGAGGAAGAAGCGATGTTGGGGGAGATAATCGCACAAGGAGTGATGTCATTGCATCGTTTCTCAGAGACACCGATGGTCTGGAAGGACCGGGTGAAGAAGAGGGCTATGTTCATGATGATCTGGAAGGACCGGGTGAAGAAGAGGGCGTTCATGATGATCTGGAAGGACCGGGTGAAGAAGAGGGCGTTCATGACGGCTCCGTTGACCGAACCGAGTCCGGCCAGGTATATATATATTAGTTAAGCCCGTGCTGACTAGTTAATTGATGCATTCATTGTTTTCATATGTACACATATTAATTAACTCTCGTCTTTCTTCTTTTTTCTCTAGCCCTCCGGATCGACCTCAACTTCGGTAAAGAAACGAGGCCCGAAGATAAAGTTGCGCTCGGATGAAAGGTTTGAGATCACAGCAATCGCGCGCGATGGCAAGCCGATTGAACCCATCCGGACAAGGGATGCATTTCGTGCTCAGTGCGGGGTTCTTGTTAGGGACAAGATCCCGATCAGTATCCATCAATGGTTAAAGCCAAAGAAGGAAGACCATGAGGTGCCGACGTCTTATGTCTCCGATAAACAGAAAGAAGATCTTTGGACAACGCTTAAGGAAAATTTCACCCTACCGCCAGAGGAGGATCCAGAGAAGCCAGTTAAAGAGGAATTGATCAAGTCTCATGCTCTTAAGAAGAAGGCAAAACTATTCAGGAGGTGGAAGAATGAGCTGAAAACGTTTGTCGACAAAGAAGAGACACCAGAATTCACCGGCCGGTTTGAGAAGATCAGAGATCAATGGCCCGCATTTGTGGCCCACAAGACATCGGAAAAGAGTAAGAAGATGCCAGCGACAAACAAAAAAATGTTGCGAAGAAGAAGCATCACCATCGCACGGGGTCAGGTGGTTACCTCAAAGCCCGACCTTTGTGGGACAAGGCTGAGAATGACGTGATTGCTAAAGGGGTCGAACCAGATACATTGAGATGGCCAGACTGTTGCCGGACTTGGTTCTTCGGGGTTGGCGGAACCTTGGACCCTGTATCAGGGGAGTGCGTTTGGACGGAAGAGCAACTGCGAATACCCATCAGGAAGCTTCAGCACTATATCACCGCAGCACAGGAAGGGGCGTTCATTCCAGACAGAGAGAATGACGAGCTCACAATGGCCCTCGGGAATCCTGAGCACCTTGGACGGACACGAGGCACGCCAGGCTCCCTTTCGTGGAAGGCTGGGTTTCTGGACGCATGGGGTTACAAAACCAGGAGAGGAGGAGGAAAGCGGAGCATAGCCAACTGCAGGCGCTGCACGAAAGGGTACAAGGGCTAGAGGAACGAGAAGCAGATCGCAGCAAACGACATGCCGAAGCTTCCCCTGAAGCTACCCCGCCATCACAGCGGAGAAGAAGCGTGGCTTCCACCGAGCAGACTCAGCAGCTAGAGCATGTCTTCACGTGCTACCCCGTGGATGCTATCACAGAGTCTCAACATTGCTACCTTATGACGCAATGGATGACATTCAAAGTTAAGGCGGCTGTTGGCTCTGTTATACCTAATGAACCTGGCTCAACCTACCACGGCCAGCTGATTCCAGAAGGATATGCTAGGGTGATGGTGGATCAAATAACGGAAGGATTTGAGGACCTTGAGCTTGACCACCCTACGGGTGAAGGGGAGATTCGGCTGGGTTCTTCTCTGAAGACTCCATGCCTATTGCGGAAGGAGCTCATCCACCTTCCGAACTGGACGCTTCCGCCTCCTCCTCCTCCTCCGGCGAGTCAGGGCCCACCTCCTCCTCCGCCTCCTCCTCCGTCTCCTCCGGCGAGTGATCAGGGCACTCGGCCTCCTTCTCCGGCGCGTGACGGCACTCCGCCTCCTTCTCCGCCTGCGCCGGCGCGCCCGAGCAGCCAGCTACCTCCTCCTTCTCCGCCTCGTCAACAAGGGCTGAAGAGACCCGCCGCCGCTCTGGCTCCTCCGGCGCGTAGTCCTTCTCCTCCGCCTCGTAAGAAAGGAAAGACAGTCGCAGTCGCTCCGTCTGCTCCGACGTGTAGCAGTACAACCAGAGACAGGCAATACAAATACGGTCCTTCTCTGAAGCCTCTAGAGAAGTTACCATACGAGAGGAGCCCGGAGGAAAACGAGAAGATCGTACGAGCCGAAGTGGCCAACTTCTTTGAAGGGGTCAAAGCAAAGAAAAATCCACCTCCAGAGGAGAAGATAGATCCGGTAAAAGCGAAGCGTACTCTGGCTGCCCTAACGAAACCACCAAAGTCCCCGGTGAAAGACAACTATCAGCGCATTCTTACAAAGTCATTTATCGCAGAGGAGCGGTCGGGAAGTACTATTAGTGCTCAAAGGTTAGTAGGACGACGAGCTGGGAAAAAAGTTGCCCAGCTCGGCGAACACGCGAACCAATCGTTGCCCCCGCTCCAGGTGTATAGCGTCGTCGCGAATCATCCGGGCGGGATGATGCACGGTTATAACGATCTTGGAGATTACCTGCCCGACTCTGCACATTTTGATTTTTTGGAGGTGGACGAACACAGATACGTGTACGGGAAGCTTCTCGTTAAAGATGAAAAATCTCTAACAACGATGATGCGAAGATTCCATGATTCGTATATGAAAACCTGCAGAGAGTCTGGGGGGAGGAATAGTTTGATGCTCAGAGTTAAAGAGGAGCATGACCTCATTGGAATTGATCTGTTGAATGTTCCATTTGACGAGTTCTTCGAGTTTTTCAATCTAAAGGCCCTCGATAAGTCAATTATCACTTGCTTCTGCATGTAAGTAGTACTACTTCTGTCATTAAGTCTCTATATATAGGTCAGCTATTTCATTGCATGTATCTTTAATTATTCTCACTATATTATGCAAATTGAAGATCGCCGAATTGAAGAAAAGGCAAATCGGTGACATTGGGTTCATTAACACAAATCTCATAGATGAATATATGGTTAAATATCATGCCAAAGATACCGAGACCAACATGCTACAATCGTTTATATTAATTCAAAACAAAGCTATAGTACTCTTCCCTTACAACTTCGAGTGAGTGTTACTATCTTGTGCATATTCGGTTTCCCTTATTAGTCGAGGTTATTGTAATGTAATTGATGAGTTATGCATGCGTGCGCAGTTTCCACTATATTCTCCTAGAGATTAAGCTTGAGGAGGGACTAGTAACCGTCTTAGACTCGAGACGAAAAGATCCCAAGAAGTACGCAGACATGACTGAAATTCTAGAGAAGTAAGTTAAATCGATCATTATCGCACCATATCGGCAACTTCAATTTGTTCAGTTGCTGATATCAAGTAATTGTTTTCTTTGTCTGGCAGAGTTTGGAGTAAATTCATCTTAAAAACTCCGGGACTGCCAAAGAAGGTGCAGTTTACACACCCGAAAGTAAGTACTATAGTAGCATATATGTTCGACGCATCTCCTAGTGATTCAAGCGCTAGTTTCATCAATACCATTTAGCATGCTTGCTAATTATCAGTTTGATTGACGTCTATTTCTTGTAAAGTGGTTGTGGCAGGAAGAAGGGACTAATTACTGTGGATACTACATTTGCGAGTCCATCCGCAACACGACCTGTGAGCGGGGCTACTCCGAGAAACAATATGAAGTGCGTAAATAATTATATTCACAATTTTATTTTATTACCATCATTTGTGTTCAGTTTCATTTATTCGTATATATGTATTGACCCCCTCTTCAAATTAGATATTTCGGATGCGAAATGAACTCCTAGCACTAGATCGTATGCGAGCAATTCAAGAGGAATTGGCGGCATTCTTTCTTGACCACGTGATCGCTGAAGACGGAGAATACTATGTGGACCCTGATGCGTTCAATTTTAATTAGGAGATTATATTGTAAAAGATACTTATATTGTATATATGTAGCCAGTAGCGTCGGATAGATATACGCGAACTTGTTGTTCGACCAATCTCTCAGAGAAGGAGAGGTGGTCGATATCACTTCTCTTTGTATGCATCTGTTCATGACGATCTTCTGTTTCCTTCATTTGCTTAACTAGCTAGCGTGTCTAGTCCTCTATACGTATAGTACGTAGCGTCGACCAAGTACGGAGATAAGAAAGGACACTTCGCTCTATTAATTAGCATGCTAACACAATATATGAAACACCTAAATTAACCCCCCAAAACCGCCAAACCCTTCCCCCCCTTTCAAAAAAAAACAAAAACCCAGCACCTGAGATGCTGACGCGTGGATGCCTATTGGTCCCGGTTGGTGCCACCAACCGGGACCAAAGGGCCTCCTGCCTGGGCTCGCCGCACTAGCCACGTGGAGGCCCATCTGTCCCGGTTTATGCAAGAACCGGGACTAAAGGTTTAGTGCAATAGTACCGACACTTTAGTCCCGGTTCAAAAACCGGGACAAATGGCCCTCACGAACCGGGACAATAGGTCCTTTTTCTACAAGTGGTAGTCTTTTTTTTCCTACATGATACATTCTTATTAATTTCAATTTAGGCTTGGTTTTTTTTAGAGCAGTTGAACTTAACACTTCAGAGTTTAAACCCATGAAGGTTGTTTCAGCTTAACATTTTTAGACCATGCTTACATTTTAGGCTCATATAGCATTGCAGCAGTTTGTATGTGTTGGTTTTGGCTCTCGAAGTATTACAACACTTATAAACATATGCTTATTCATTTGATGTTAGGAGCATTTACTCCTATACTCATACGTGTGAACTTCATTTTCTCAATGAATATTTAATTTCAATTGATTGGTTGCACCATAGTTTATACTCTTAAGATGTTGGGCTATTATTTTATTTGCCGTAATTTATACTCATAAGGGTATGGAGTATCATAGTTTATACTCATATGTTGTTGGAATAATATTTTTTTATCACATTTTAGAATCATAAGTTTATTGGAGTAAACTTGTTTTTATTGCCCCAGTTTATACTCGTGGGGTTTTGGAGTGTATGTGTTTATATCACAGTTTATACTCATAAGTTCATTGGAGTAAACTTTGTTTTTTATTGCCTCAGTTTACACTCGTGGGGTTTTGAAATGTATGTGTTTATATCACAGTTTATACTCATAAGTTTATTGGAGTAACATTTTAGGTCTCCTAGTTTATACTAGTAAGGGTATCAAGTATGTTATATTTTTCACTTTTCTCTTTGTCGTATCAAAATTTATACTCGTAAGTCGTTAAAGTAAAATTTATGTGCCTCAGTTTATGCTCGTGGGAACGTGGAGTATATCTTTTTTGGAGCCCCAGTTTAGACTCATGAGGGTATGGAGTGTTTTTCCTTTTGCATCACAATTTAGACTCGTAAATATATTGGAGTAACATTTTATGTGCTCCAATTTATACTCGTGGGAACATGGAGTATATTTTTTTTGTGCCCCTGTTAAGACTCGTGAGGGTATGGAGTGTTTTTCCTTTGGCATCACAGTTTAGACTCGTAAGTATATTAAAGCAACATTTTATATGCTTCAATTTATACTCGTGGGAACATGGAGTATATTTTTTTTGGTGCCCCAGTTTAGACACGTGAGGGTATGAAGTTTTTTTCCTTTTGCATCACAGTTTAGGCTCGTAAGTATATTGGAGTAACATTTTATGTGCTCCAATTTATACTCGTGGGAACATGGAGTACATTTTTTTTGATGCCCCAATTTAGACTCGTGAGGGTATGCAGTGCTTTTCCTTTCGCATCACAGTTTAGACGCATAAGTTATTAGAGTAATATTTTCTTTGAGTGTCCCAGTTTAGACTCGTGAGGGTATGGAGAACACTTGATTTTCTTTTTGCATCACAGTTTAGACTCGTAAGTTATTAGAGTATATTTTATTTGCTACACAGTTTATACTCATAAGTTTATTAAAGTAACATTTTATGTGCCTCAGTTTATACTCATGAGGGTATGGAGTATTTTTTTTTTGTGCACTTGTAAGTTTATTAGAGTAACATTTGTTTACATCACAGTTTATTGGAGTATTCTTTTTGTGCCCCAGTTTAGACTCATATGGTTGTGGCGTATTTTTTATTTTGATGCCCCAGTTTATACTCGTGAGGGTATGGAGTATTTTTTTTAAGCATAGTAACGCTTCAAAAATTTCGTATTTATCGGTGGCGGATAGTACTCGCCGTCTAGGGAAATTATCCTGTAAGCACCACTAGAGTAGACTTCTTTTACGATGTAGGGACCCTCCCATTTTGGCTCAAACTTTCCTCCCATTCGTTGTGTAACATTCATGGGACGGATGATGGTGAGCACTAGGTCTCCTTGCTTGACTAATCTTGTTTTAACGCGCTTGTTGAAAGCGCGGGACATTCTAGCCTGATGTGCTTCCAAATTATGTAGCGCCTGAAGGCGTTTACCCTCAAGTAATTCAAGCTCACCGAGGCGTAATTTTATGGCTTCTTCTTCAGAAAGTTTCTCCTGAATAGAGACTATGAGCGAAGTAATTTGTACTTCTAATGGTAGAACCGCTTCTCCACCAAACACAAGGGCGTAAGGTGTCATTTCAGTTGGTGTACGTGTCGTGGTCGTGTAAGCCCACAAGGCCTCAAGGAGTTTCTCGTGCCACTCACGCTTATTCCTTGACAGACTTTCTTTAACAATTTGCATAGGGTTTTATTAAAAGCTTGTGCTTGTCCATTAGCTGCCGGTTTATAAGCCGTAGAATAATGATAACTTATCTTAAATTTTGAACATAACTTATCAACATGTTTGTTTTTGAATGGTCCTCCGTCATCGGACATGATACGGGAAGGAACTCCGAAGCGATATATAAGTTGTGTTCTTATAAAGTGTTCCACATATTCTCCCTTATCCTCTCTTAATGGTATAAGCTCATCCCATTTGGAGAAATAATCGATGGCAGCCAGGATAAATTTGTGGCCCTTTGAAGATGGCGGATTAATAGGTCCCACTATATCCATTCCCCACATTTCAAACGACCATACCATATTTGTGGGATGCAACGATTCATGAGGTTGATGTATGAAACTACCATGTATCTGGCACTCATGACACCTTTTTGCAAATTTCATGGCTTCGTCGAACATGGTAGGCCAATAAAAACCGAGATGTCGGAGTTGATAATATAACTTTGGGCCCGATTGATGTGCCCCACACACCCCAGCGTGCACTTCATTTAAGGCTTCCAAAATTTCATTCCCCGCCAGACAACGCAGGAGGATGCCGTCGAAAGAACGCCTATATAGGGTGTCATTTATACATGTATAGTGGACTGACCTTTTTTGAACTCTAGATCTTTCTGCAGAGTCTAAAGGTAAATATCCGTGGAGCAAGTATTCCATGAAGTGGCTTCGCCAATATCCGACTTCAATCTCGTAGATGTGTGTAGTCATTGCAAGTGATGTCGTCGTCTCTTCCTCTTCGACGAGTATAGGTAGGATTCTGAATTCTTCAACACGAACGTCCATCATTTGATGTGAACTTAATGACATACTAGCAGCTAAACCTGCTAATGCACCGGCCTTTTCGTTTTGACTTCTTATAACATGCTGAATATTTAGATCAACAAACATGGACATGAGCGTTTTGGCTCGTTGGAAGTAAGGCATTAATTCCTCTTTCTCTACCATGTAAATTCCCATTAATTGGTTGATCACTAACTGAGAGTCACCATATACCGTGAGTGAATCTAACCTCATATTCAGAGCCAATTCTAGCCCAATTATCAAAGCCTCATATTCAACTGAATTATTTGAAACTCCTGAAGTTAGGGTAAAGGAGTACGGGATTATTCCTTCACTTGGTGTGACAAACACAATTCCCGCACCTGCCCCGGATCGCCGACATGCGCCATCGAAGTACATTTGACATGACGAACTAGCAACCGATGTAGCGAACAAATCTTCATCAGGCAAGTCATCATCTATTGGGAAAGCATCGGGTATTGGATGCGTGGCTAGGAAGTTAGCTAATGCGTGTCCCTTCATGGCCTTTTGTGGCGCAAATTTTATATCAAACTGTGACAAAAACATCGCCAACTTAGCTAATATACCTGAAAGCACCATTTTGTTTAAGATATATATGAGAGGGTCTGCTCTTGACACAAGGTGTACAGTGTGTTCTAGCATGTATTAAAGGAATTTTTGCGCAGCAAACACTAATGCCAGACATATTTTGTCCATGTTCGGATAATTGCACTCAGCCCCCACAAGGGTGCGACTAAGATAATATAGGGACATTTCTTTTTCGGACTCATTATTTTGTGCCAAAAGAGCACCCAATGACATAGGCATAGCCGCTGTATATAGGATCAAAGGCATTCCCTAACTGGTGCATCCAGAATAGGTGGATATATTAGATGTTTTTTAATATCCAAGAATGCATTCTGGCATGCTTTATCCCACTCAAGTGTAACACCCTTTTTCATGAGACGTGAGGAAGGTTTGCATCTTCTCGATAAGTTCGAGATAAACCTCCTAATATATGCTAGGTGACCTTGGAAACTTTTTAATTCGTGTAGGTTTGTGGGTGGTGGCATCTTAACAATCGCTTGTACTTTATCTGGGTCGACTTGTATGCCATTCTTTGTAACCACAAAACGGAGAAATTTCCCAAAGAAAACTCCAAATGCACATTTCATGGGATTCATTTTCAAGTTATGTTCCCTCAAACGCTCGAAAACAATTTCAAGATGTTTTATATGGTCTTCCTCACGTTTTGATTTTACCACTATGTCATCTATGTAACATTCAACGATAACATATAATAATCCATCTAAAACTATAGTCATAGCTCGTTGATATGTTGCCCCGACGTTTTTTAGTCCAAATGGCATGACTTTATAACAGAATATGCCTTTGGGCGTCCTAAAAGCCATTAACTCTTCATCCTATGGGGCCATTTTTATTTGATTATATCCGGGATACCCATTCATAAAAGAAAACATTTCATGGTGCATGGTAGCATCAACGAGTAATTCAGATATCGGTATCGGAAAATCATCCTTAGGGCACGCTTTATTTAAGTCCCTAAAATCTACACATACACGAATTTGATCATTTTTCTTTTTAACTGGAACAATATTGGAAAGCCACTAAGGATATTTAACCTCTCTAATGAATCCAGCAGCTATGAGTTTGTCAACCTCGGCTTCTATTTTGGGAAGTAGCTCGGGTCCAAATCTTCTTTGTGCTTGTTTTACGGGCAGAATATCATCTTGCACGGCAAGTCGGTGCATGACCACCCCTGCATTTCCTCGTAAGTCCAAGCAAACACATCCCTATTTTCTGAAAGGAACTTACGATATTCCTCTTTATTTTGTTTGGACAAATGAGCGCCAATAAAAATTGGTCGAGGCTCCTCAAGTGTCCCAATATTTAGTTCCTCCCGGTCATCAATAGTTGGTTGATTACCATCCTCCATTTGCGGGGATGCCTCAGTTGGCTCTGTAAATTCGGTCGAGGTCATGCAAACCTCGTAGCCTAGCCCATGTCTTTTTTCTTTCAAAGGATGGCCTTTGTGTAGAGCTTCGAGTTGTTCTGGTGACAATGCCTTTTCAAATGGCCCTCGCTGTCCCCGGCCATCGCATAAAGATGGGCCACTAAGAGTGTCATAGCCCATTTTCTGCATCATATACAAAACTTGGTTATCATACAAAGCAATAGGCAATGAATCATCATCTTTATTCTGCAAGGAGATATGCACCACATTATTATTTTTATTTTCCCAATTAGGCGACTCATCTTTATCTTGTTCAATTTTATGTTGAACCAAAGGAGGCAAGATAATAGGCATTTTGGTACCTCTTTTGATGGATGATTTATTGATGACGCGAAATATTGGGTCACCTTCTTTTCTTTGGTCACTTGGTATATACTGGTAAATCTTTCGTCCGGATGAGGATTCTGCAATATTTTTCGCTACCACATTTGACTCAGGTACTACTACAGACTTTGGTTTGTATACTTTTCCATCTAGCTCAAAATAGAATTTTGCATCTGCATAGAAGGATTCAGCCACGGTGAATGGCCTATTATCTGCAAATATTCTCATTGTTTCCTAGACTGCTCTTTATACTTGACACACTGATGAAGCGTGGCTGGTACGACTTGATTTTTATGTAGCCATGGTCGGCCTAGCAATGCATTGTATGAAGTAGCTGCATCAGTCATCGTGCAATTTCATGTATGTGGACAATGCTTTCAACTTCAATACCAATGAGATGGTACCCATGGCCTCTTGACCTGATTGATTAAAGCCATGAATAACCACATTTGACTGGCTCGGATCCACCATCTATCATAATGCGATTCGTTGGCAAGTCATCAATCTAACCAAACATCACGAGAGGTCTGTTATGCTTCTTTGAGCCTAACAACATGTCTTCATCCGAGAATGTAATATTTAACACATTACTTAGTTTAGCTTCTATCTGCGAGACTTCCACTCTATAATCTTCTGGAAATGACACTGTAGTAACTAGTGCCTTACGTAAATCCGAACAAAGAGACAAAGCATCATACAAAGAAAGCATAGCTGGTATTTTCTTCAAATGCGAGATTACATCATACTTGACCGACACCTTAGAGGGCGGGTCCATTGTCTGATTCTGAGCTACATCTTTGTTTCTAGGCTCCTTTCTATGTGAAGGATGGGGGTCAACTAACTGGCGACCTGATCTAAGGTGGACCTGGTCCACTTCTGGCGCATCTTCTTCGGGGAAATGAAGAGACTCGTCATCATCATCAAACACATCGGTAGTGAGAACGTTTAATTCTTCACTTGTAGGAACCTTCATGCGGTTCGTCACGTGCTGATTCAAAAATGTTATTATAGGGCTAGATTCGGTAACACCCTGGTTTGATCTGTGGTTGCTACCTAGGTTGTCCACAAGGGGCTATTTTGCATAATTCTGGTATGGCTTTGCCTGGACTTTAATAAAAGTTGAGGCTGGGAGGAGACCCCTCTGTTTTCGAAAAAAAACATCGCCCCATTCACACTCACGCTGATCTATCTGAGATGAAAGAAGTTGGGTAGTCCATGAAATATATTCAACTACTTACTACATGGGGGCCGTCTCTTCAGTTGGTCAACCTCTTCCGAGATGAAACTACTCCCAAAGGTCAAAGTTAAATGCCAACGATATACGTGCTAGCTAGCTGCCTCGAGATCAAAGTTCACGTCCCCTTTTTCTGTACCTGCCCGTTTTGTGAGAGGACGTTGACTTCCCATCCCTAAAGATTATCAGTTTGGAGTGGACTACATTTCCTGGAACACAAAGCAAAGCAAAGCCCAGACCTTTTCTTTCAAATGCGCACAAATTTGACATAGACTCTGCGTCCTTACTGTTCTAGTGTGCGGAACAATTCTCTGTCTTTCTGGAGATTTGATGTACCGAGCTCGAAATGAATTAACTGAAAGCTATGCACACGCAGGCAAAATAGTTGCCGGATGTTGCACCCAACTCATGCAATGCCACTTGAAGCAAAGGGTAGGCTTCATCGCATCATCTAACTTAAACTTACCCCATTTTTTGCATCTGTTGAAGATCGAGTTCGTGTCCGTCGCTTTTACATCTGCTGAAGATCCTCTCGATCTCACACATCACGCCGTTGGTCGCTCGTCCATTGCACAACGGCCGATGTTCGAGAAGGTCAAAGGCCCGCAACCTGCTTCAGCTAGCTAGAGTCGGGGCCTTTTCCAATGGAAAGCAAAGTCTCCGCGCCTTTCGCTTGGCCGCAACAGTCGTCAAAAAGAATTAACGTTAACGAAACCGAAAAGTCAAATTAATTAGTGTTAGTACTTGGCGTCTTTCAGTCGGCACTTGGAGTACTAATTGTAAAATACTTAGTGATAGTTTACATGTGCAACCGTTAGTTTTTTCTTTGTGGCGAACATAAAATCATTACTAATTGACAAAGGGATCAACTTAAACTACGAGTCTACTATCATGTTTATTTTCTTTTAGAATGCGAAGTATAGGAACCAATCTCGGGTAGAAATAGAAAGTCATTCATATGAATCAGAAGGCTTCAAAGAAAAAAAATACTACAAAAATCTTATCTTATACTAAAATTCATGTGAAAATCCTCCGCTCAAAGGAGCCCTACTACTACTACTACAGTGAAGGCTGACTTGTGTGCATCTCTTGACGGTCGGCAGTGGAAAACAATCAAACATGCATATCTATTACCCCATTTAGTATATAAAGCACTAACAATCAGACTACCGATATATGAAATCCTATCAGACTAGTGGATGGCCGTCGGATTAGTAGCACAATTAATGTTGGATCCTATATGAGAATAGAGATAGCCTGAGGCTGATTGCTAGATTTTTCCATACTGACACACTTTAATTACGGTGCTTCCTGTAACTGCCCCGAAACTAGCGCCTGCCGCCCATGCTGCTACTATTGCTTCTTTCATCGTTCAACCGCGTGATAATGTCTCATTTCCCTCTTTAAAAAAAGTCTTATTTCATACTAGTAAAATTACATGAAAACTGTTTGTTTTAGAAAAAAAAATCAACTTTTTTCGGATGCTAGTAAAATTTCATTTCAACCGCTTCCGTTTAATGAAAGGAGTGTGCATCCAGTCTGGTACTTTATGTTGTTTTTGCTTCCAGTGATGAGACAATTTGCTTCTATTAGAAACAACAGTTGGTTGGACCTAACAAATAAGTATGTCCAAGAACTATGCTTCCATGTAACAATTTTCTTGTGTCGGAAAGTTTGTTTGTACCTACATTGGACAATTCAAGCCCCACATATATTCTCTATAGTGTTTCCAACACAAGGAAACTTTGCTTCCATCGGTTAGGAAAGAGTTTCCATCGTAAATCTAAGTTGCTTCTAACTGAATATAAATTTATTTTCATGCTTCTTCCATTCATAGTTTATTCAACTTTTTTTCTATGCATGTACTGTGACACTTTATCTTATTTCAAACGCGGTAAATTTTTGCTTCCATTGACGAGGCAATTTGCTCTGTTGGAATCGAAATATTGTTGGCCTAACAAAAAATTGTATTCAAGAACTATGCTTCCATTAAATAAATTTGTGCTGCAGCCGCTGACCTCGACGGCCGATTCGTTTACACCAGGGACGTGGGCAACCAACCCAGCAGAATGCTCCATTTCAGACAGTTCGTCTCGCAACGACCGACCAAGTGCTGTACTGACGAGTGGTACCTTCCAAGAATCCTCGGCTGAGCTCAAAACGCGAGATTTTCGACACGGATTATTTGACGCTGGCAGTAAGAATTGACGGAGCGCTAAGCTTAGTGTTTTCCGAGACCACCCGAAGCAGCTTGCTTCCCACGCCTTTTCCCCGCACGCACACGCCAAATGCCTTCCATGTTCTAAAGCCTTCCTTTCTCCCCCTCCCTCCACTTCCTATATATACGCACGCCCGCCAAAGAAAGAACCCATCAGAAATTCAGCAGGCCACAAGCAAGCTCGAGATCATCAGAGTCCCAATTCGCAACACAGAAGAAAGGAAAGAAGAGAAGATGGCCATGTCCACCGTGGGCAAGCAATGGACGCGCGTGCAGGCATTCTGATAGTTCAGTCGGGCACAGCAGGCATCAGCCTTTGCAGAATTTAGCATCATACGAATTGCTATCATCATGTAATAAAATGTTGTTTTCCAGCAGAATCAGTAATGCAGTCGAATTCCTTCATGCACAGCCACTCTGCTTCATTCGCGCGCACACACACATAAAAATTCACTCTGCTTCGCGTTCATCTGGCAGCCAATCCACGCAATTAATGTGACCGATCGATTGACGTATCAATTCTCCTGCCCTTTTACGCCAACAACCGAGTGAACATTGATCAGTTCGGCATGAACCGACCGATGACCATGATTGAGCTCACTGATGACCTAAGACATGCATGCATCAATGCATATATGGTTGGTTTGACGTAAGCCATGTGCTGTCTACCCCGCTAACTAACTAACTAATTAACGAGCCCTTACTTGGTGATCGATAAGTCAATTGATCGGTCACATTGCTCAAACTGGGCGTGGTTGGCAGACAGTTGGCACCGAGTTTGCGTGCAGTGAACAGAAAAGTTTATTGAAATTCGGTGGCAGGCGTCGGCATGACGAGCAAAGGAAATTGCAACACATATTTTAATGTTTTTAACACGCATTAAGACAGTTCTACTAGTAGCACGTGACTAACTAACCCGTGGCAGAGCCCCATGATACCAACCAATGATCGCCCATGATCCATGGAAAGGCGTCATGTTCCTCGGAGAGATGGAGCCCAGGTGAGCATGATGAGCACCGTGGCGTCAACATAAAAAGAAGACGACGATGGTAGCTGCCAGTGGCCAATGCAACTACTCCGGAAACGCAGCGGCTGTCCAATCATGACGAGGCGACGTGTCAATCGAGTCGCGCCATGTGTGTTGTGTAGCATGTTGTTTCCTCCGTCCGAAAATAACTGTCTCAACTTTGTACTAGCTTTAATATAAAATTGTATTAAGCTTAAGACACTTATTTTAGGACGGAGGGAGTACATGGCAGCCGCGCCACACCAACTGGTTCCTCTCCTTGTCCACACATGTGCTGAGTTCAGTTAGTTAGTTAGTTTTGTTGTCAGAAGATGTACGTTATCAACGTAGTACTACAAGGAAGCAAGCAGAGCATTATAGCTGACCAAGGATCACCGATGACGTCGAATCAGTTTCGCGATCAGCAGCGACGTATGCGTCAGAGTCCGGGCGACACAGAAGTGTACGGCACCGGGGCATCGAGACTCCGTGGCTCTTCTTCGCTCGTCCACGACATTTAGAAAGATGGGCATTTAGTAAGAGGTTGAGAGGAACGGACACGAGCGCCGTCACATTTTATAATTTCTTGGCACTTTTCAGTATCCTCGGTAATATATCATATGCCTATTTTTTGCTCGTCCTCATTTTGCACGGTTAACTATATTACTTTCAATTTTTTATTTTTTAAATATATATATCAAGGCACTTTTCAGTATTCTCGGCAATATTTTATAGGCCTCACATTTGCCCTACGATCGATATTTTGGAAATATTATGATTTTATGTAGGCATTCAACATCCGCCGTAGTTGGCGGCGTGCATGGATGAACGTTATGTGTAATTTGAATTTATTTTTTGTCCGAGTGTGTCATTTTAGTTAGGACAAATAATTGATGGTGATTTCTATTCGTTTTGCAAACTTTACAAATATCGGCTCGTTTACTAATTTATTTCTTGCGCCTGCTATTTTATACTGAGCGGTGACAATTCATCATGGTCGGGCGGATTTCATCATTTTCACCATTTGATAATTTATTCTTTTAATTACATTATCTTTTTCTTCGGCCAAAACTAGTGTCAACAGATGCCCCTCGAGGTCTGGGTCCGAAGAGATATTTTGATTCGGATCCAGAGCTCGAAACTTGACAATCCATTTTATGATCGCAGTATTTTCAAGTCCACATGGACTCTTGCTTTATTTTAATATTCCCCTTTTGAAGTGTCCGACTTTTATTCAAATGTTCACCAGCTATACGTGGATGGATACTCTGTTTTTTCCTACACGATACATTCTTTTTAATTTCAATTTAGGCTTGGATTTTTTTAGTGCAGTTGAACTTAACACTTCAGAGTTTAAACCCATGAAGGTTGTTTCAGCTTAACATTTTTAGACCATGCTTACATTTTAGGCTCATATAGCATTGCAGCAGTTTGTATGTGTTGGTTTTGGCTCTCGAAGTATTACAACACTTATAGACATATGCTTATTCATTTGATGTTAGGAGCATTTACTCCTATACTCATACGTGTGAACTTCATTTTCTCAATGAATATTTAATTTCAATTGATTGGTTGCACCATAGTTTATACTCTTAAGATGTTGGGCTATTATTTTATTTGCCGTAATTTATACTCATAAGGGTATGGAGTATCATAGTTTATACTCATATGTTGTTGGAATAATATTTCTTTTATCATATTTTAGAATCATAAGTTTATTGGAGTAAACTTGTTTTTATTGCCCCATTTTATACTCGTGGGGTTTTGGAGTGTATGTGTTTATATCACAGTTTATACTCATAAGTTCATTGGAGTAAACCTTGTTTTTTATTGCCTCAGTTTACACTCGTGGGGTTTTGAAATGTATGTGTTTATATCACAGTTTATACTCATAAGTTTATTGGAGTAACATTTTAGGTCTCCTAGTTTATACTAGTAAGGGTATGAAGTATGTTATATTTTTCACTTTTCTCTTTGTCGTATCAAAATTTATACTCGTAAGTCGTTAAAGTAAAATTTATGTGCCTCAGTTTATGCTCGTGGGAACATGGAGTATATCTTTTTTGGAGCCCCAGTTTAGACTCATGAGGGTATGGAGTGTTTTTCCTTTTGCATCACAATTTAGACTCGTAAATATATTGGAGTAACATTTTATGTGCTCCAATTTATACTCGTGGGAACATGGAGTATATTTTTTTTTGGTGCCCCTGTTTAGACTCGTGAGGGTATGGAGTGTTTTTCCTTTGGCATCACAGTTTAGACTCGTAAGTATATTAAAGCAACATTTTATATGCTCCAATTTATACTCGTGGGAACATGGAGTATATTTTTTTTGGTGCCTCAGTTTAGACACGTGAGGGTATGAAGTTTTTTTCCTTTTGCATCACAGTTTAGGCTCGTAAGTATATTGGAGTGACATTTTATGTGCTCCAATTTATACTCGTGGGAACATGGAGTACATTTTTTTTATGCCCCAGTTTAGACTCGTGAGGGTATGCAGTGCTTTTCCTTTCGCATCACAGTTTAGACGCGTAAGTTATTAGAGTAATATTTTCTTTGAGTGTCCCATTTTAAACTCGTGAGGGTATGGAGTACACTTGATTTTCTTTTTGCATCACAGTTTAGACTCGTAAGTTATTAGAGTATATTTTATTTGCTTCACAGTTTATACTCATAAGTTTATTAAAGTAACATTTTATGTGCCTCAGTTTATACTCATGAGGGTATGGAGTATTTTTTTTTGTGCACTCGTAAGTTTATTAGAGTAACATTTGTTTACATCACAGTTTATTGGAGTATTCTTTTTGTGCCCCAGTTTAGACTCATATGGTTGTGGCGTATTTTTTATTTTGATGCCCCAGTTTATACTCGTGAGGGTATGGAGTATTTTTTTTAAGCATAGTAACGCTTCAAAAATTTCGTATTTATCGGTGGCGGATAGTACTCGCCGTCTAGGGAAGTTATCCTGTAAGCACCACTAGAGTAGACTTCTTTTACGATGTAGGGACCCTCCCATTTTGGCTCAAACTTTCCTCCCATTCGTCGTGTAACATTCATGGGACGGATGATGGTGAGCACTAGGTCTCCTTGCTTGACTAATCTTGTTTTAACGCGCTTGTTGAAAGCGCGGGACATTCTAGCCTGATGTGCTTCCAAATTATGTAGCGCCTGAAGGCGTTTACCCTCAAGTAATTCAAGCTCACCGAGGCATAATTTTATGTCTTCTTCTTCAGAAAGTTTCTCCTGAATAGAGACTATGAGCGAAGTAATTTGTACTTCTAATGGTAGAACCGCTTCTCCACCAAACACAAGGGCGTAAGGTGTCATTCCAGTTGGTGTACGTGTCGTGGTCCTGTAAGCCCACAAGGCCTCAAGGAGTTTCTCATGCCACTCACGCTTATTCCTTGACATACTTTCTTTAACAATTTGCATAGGGTTTTATTAAAAGCTTCTGCTTGTCCATTAGCTGCCGGTTTATAAGCCGTAGAATAATGATAACTTATCTTAAATTTTGAACATAACTTATCAACATGTTTGTTTTTGAATGGTCCTCCGTCATCGGACATGAGACGGGAAGGAACTCCAAAGCGATATATAAGTTGTGTTCTTATAAAGTGTTCCACATATTCTCCCTTATCCTCTTTTAATGGTATAAGCTCAGCCCATTTGGATAAATAATCGATGGCAGCCAGGATAAATTTGTGGCCCTTTGAAGATGGCGGATTAATAGGTCCCGACCATACCATATTTGTGGGATGCAACGATTCATGAGGTTGATGTATGAAACTACCATGCATCTCGCACTCATGACACCTTTTTGCTAATTTCATGGCTTCGTCGAACATGGTAGGCCAATAATAACCGAGATGTCGGAGTTGAAGCGTTGTCTAGCTAGGCCACCCCAAACCCTAGAGAAGCAGCGTCGAGGCCACTAACATGATTCCTTATTGTGATTAGCTAGCTAGTTCTACGTTTGCCACTAATATATATCCATCTGTATCATGTTTGAATAATAATTGACATGTTGTAAATATTTGCAGAAACTATGGATCACTCCCGAGACGAAGAGGAAGAAGCGATGTTGGGGGAGATAATCGCACAAGGAGTGATGTCATTGCATCGTTTCTCAGAGACACCGATGGTCTGGAAGGACCGGGTGAAGAAGAGGGCTATGTTCATGATGATCTGGAAGGACCGGGTGAAGAAGAGGGCGTTCATGATGATCTGGAAGGACCGGGTGAAGAAGAGGGCGTTCATGACGGCTCCGTTGACCGAACCGAGTCCGGCCAGGTATATATATATATTAGTTAAGCCCGTGCTGACTAGTTAATTGATGCATTCATTGTTTTCATATGTACACATATTAATTAACTCTCGTCTTTCTTCTTTTTCTCTAGCCTTCCGGATCGACCTCAACTTCGGTAAAGAAACGAGGCCCGAAGAAAAAGTTGCGCTCGGATGAAAGGTTTGAGATCACAGCAATCGCGCGCGATGGCAAGCCGATTGAACCCATCCGGACAAGGGATGCATTTCGTGCTCAGTGCGGGGTTCTTGTTAGGGACAAGATCCCGATCAGTATCCATCAATGGTTAAAGCCAAAGAAGGAAGACCATGAGGTGCCGACGTCTTATGTCTCCGATAAACAGAAAGAAGATCTTTGGACAACGCTTAAGGAAAATTTCACCCTACCGCCAGAGGAGGATCCAGAGAAGCCAGTTAAAGAGGAATTGATCAAGTCTCATGCTCTTAAGAAGAAGGCAAAACTATTCAGGAGGTGGAAGAATGAGCTGAAAACGTTTGTCGACAAAGAAGAGACACCAGAATTCACCGGCCGGTTTGAGAAGATCAGAGATCAATGGCCCGCATTTGTGGCCCACAAGACATCGGAAAAGAGTAAGAAGATGCCAGCGACAAACAAAAAAATGTTGCGAAGAAGAAGCATCACCATCGCACGGGGTCAGGTGGTTACCTCAAAGCCCGACCTTTGTGGGACAAGGCTGAGAATGACGTGATTGCTAAAGGGGTCGAACCAGATACATTGAGATGGCCAGACTGTTGCCGGACTTGGTTCTTCGGGGTTGGCGGAACCTTGGACCCTGTATCAGGGGAGTGCGTTTGGACGGAAGAGCAACTGCGAATACCCATCAGGAAGCTTCAGCACTATATCACCGCAGCACAGGAAGGGGCGTTCATTCCAGACAGAGAGAATGACGAGCTCACAATGGCCCTCGGGAATCCTGAGCACCTTGGACGGACACGAGGCACGCCAGGCTCCCTTTCGTGGAAGGCTGGGTTTCTGGACGCATGGGGTTACAAAACCAGGAGAGGAGGAGGAAAGCGGAGCATAGCCAACTGCAGGCGCTGCACGAAAGGGTACAAGGGCTAGAGGAACGAGAAGCAGATCGCAGCAAACGACATGCCGAAGCTTCCCCTGAAGCTACCCCGCCATCACAGCAAAGAAGAAGCGTGGCTTCCACCGAGCAGACTCAGCAGCTAGAGCATGTCTTCACGTGCTACCCCGTGGATGCTATCACAGAGTCTCAACATTGCTACCTTATGACGCAATGGATGACATTCAAAGTCAAGGCGGCTGTTGGCTCTGTTATACCTAATGAACCTGGCTCAACCTACCACGGCCAGCTGATTCCAGAAGGATATGCTAGGGTGATGGTGGATCAAATAACGGAAGGATTTGAGGACCTTGAGCTTGACCACCCTACAGGTGAAGGGGAGATTCGGCTGGGTTCTTCTCTGAAGACTCCATGCCTATTGCGGAAGGAGCTCATCCACCTTCCGAACTGTACGCTTCCGCCTCCTCCTCCTCCTCCGGCGAGTCAGGGCCCACCTCCTCCTCCGCCTCCTCCTCCGTCTCCTCCGGCGAGTGATCAGGGCACTCGGCCTCCTTCTCCGGCGCGTGACGGCACTCCGCCTCCTTCTCCGCCTGCGCCGGCGCGCCCGAGCAGCCAGCTACCTCCTTCTTCTCCGCCTCGTCAACAAGGGCTGAAGAGACCCGCCGCCGCTCTGGCTCCTCCGGCGCGTAGTCCTTCTCCTCCGCCTCGTAAGAAAGGAAAGACAGTCGCAGTCGCTCCCTCTGCTCCGACGTGTAGCAGTACAACCAGAGACAGGCAATACAAATACGGTCCTTCTCTGAAGCCTCTAGAGAAGTTACCATACGAGAGGAGCCCGGAGGAAAACGAGAAGATCGTACGAGCCGAAGTGGCCAACTTCTTTGAAGGGGTCAAAGCAAAGAAAAATCCACCTCCAGAGGAGAAGATAGATCCGGTAAAAGCGAAGCGTACTCTGGCTGCCCTGACGAAACCACCAAAGTCCCCGGTGAAAGACAACTATCAACGCATTCTTACAAAGTCATTTATCGCAGAGGAGCGGTCGGGAAGTACTGTTAGTGCTCAAAGGTTAGTAGGACGACGAGCTGGGAAAAAAGTTGCCCAGCTCGGCGAACACGCGAACCAATCGTTGCCCCCGCTCCAGGTGTATAGCGTCGTCGCGAATCATCCGGGCGGGATGATGCACGGTTATAACGATCTTGGAGATTACCTGCCCGACTCTGCACATTTTGATTTTTTGGAGGTGGACGAACACAGATACGTGTACGGGAAGCTTCTCGTTAAAGATGAAAAATCTCTAACAACGATGATGCGAAGATTCCATGATTCGTATATGAAAACCTGCAGAGAGTCTGGGGGGAGGAATAGTTTGATGCTCAGAGTTAAAGAGGAGCATGACCTCATTGGAATTGATTTGTTGAATGTTCCATTTGACGAGTTCTTCGAGTTTTTCAATCTAAAGGCCCTCGATAAGTCAATTATCACTTGCTTCTGCATGTAAGTAGTACTACTTCAGTCATTAAGTCTCTATATATAGGTCAGCTATTTCATTGCATGTATCTTTAATTATTCTCACTATATTATGCAAATTGAAGATCGCCGAATTGAAGAAAAGGCAAATCGGTGACATTGGGTTCATTAACACAAATCTCATAGATGAATATATGGTTAAATATCATGCCAAAGATACCGAGACCAACATGCTACAATCGTTTATATTAAATCAAAACAAAGCTATAGTACTCTTCCCTTACAACTTCGAGTGAGTGTTACTATCTTGTGCATATTCGGTTTCCCTTATTAGTCGAGGTTATTGTAATGTAATTGATGAGTTATGCATGCGTGCGCAGTTTCTACTATATTCTCCTAGAGATTAAGCTTGAGGAGGGACTAGTAACCGTCTTAGACTCGAGACGAAAAGATCCCAAGAAGTACGCAGACATGACTGAAATTCTAGAGAAGTAAGTTAAATCTATCATTATCGCACCATATCGGCAACTTCAATTTGTTCATTTGCTGATATCAAGTAATTGTTTTCTTTGTCTGGCAGAGTTTGGAGTAAATTCATCTTAAAAACTCCGGGACTGCCAAAGAAGGTGCAGTTTAGACACCCGAAAGTAAGTACTATAATAGCATATATGTTCCACGCATCTCCTAGTGATTCAAGCGCTAGTTTCATCAATACCATTTAGCATGCTTGCTAATTATCAGTTTGATTGACGTCTATTTCTAGTAAAGTGGTTGTGGCAGGAAGAAGGGACTAATTACTGTGGATACTACATTTGCGAGTCCATCCGCAACACGACCTGTGAGCGGGGCTACTCCGAGAAACAATATGAAGTGCGTAAATAATTATATTCACAATTTTATTTTATTACCATCATTTGTGTTCAGTTTCATTTATTTGTATATATGTATTGACCCCCTCTTCAAATTAGATATTTCGGATGCGAAATGAACTCCTAGCACCAGATCGTATGCGAGCAATTCAAAAGGAATTGGCGGCATTCTTTCTTGACCACGTGATCGCTGAAGACGGAGAATACTATGTGGACCCTGATGCGTTCAATTTTAATTAGGAGATTATATTGTAAAAGATACTTATATTGTATATATGTAGCCAGTAGCGTCGGGATATACGCGAACTTGTTGTTCGACCAATCTCTCAGAGAAGGAGAGGTGGTCGATATCACTTCTCTTTGTATGCATCTGTTCATGACGATCTTCTGTTTCCTTCATTTGCTTAACTAGCTAGCGTGTCTAGTCCTCTATACGTATAGTACGTAGCGTCGACCAAGTACGGAGATAAGAAAGGACACTTCGCTCTATTAATTAGCATGCTAACACAATATATGAAACACCTAAATTAACCCTCCAAAACCGCCAAACCCTTCCCCCCCTTTCAAAAAAAACAAAAACCCAGCACCTGAGATGCTGACGCGTGGATGCCTATTGGTCCCGGTTGGTGCCACCAACCGGGACCAAAGGGCCTCCTGCCTGGGCTCGCCGCACTAGCCACGTGGAGGCCCATCTGTCCCGGTTTATGCAAGAACCGGGACTAAAGGTTTAGGGCAATAGTACCGACACTTTAGTCCCAGTTCAAAAACCGGGACAAATGGCCCTCACGAACCGGGACAATAGGTCCTTTTTCTACAAGTGGTAGTCTTTTTTTTCCTACATGATACATTCCTTTTAATTTCAATTTAGGCTTGGATTTTTTTTAGTGCAGTTGAACTTAACACTTCAGAGTTTAAACCCATGAAGGTTGTTTCAGCTTAACATTTTTAGACCATGCTTACATTTTAGGCTCATATAGCATTGCAGCAGTTTGTATGTGTTGGTTTTGGCTCTCGAAGTATTACAACACTTATAGACATATGCTTATTCATTTGATGTTAGGAGCATTTACTCCTATACTCATACGTGTGAACTTCATTTTCTCAATGAATATTTAATTTCAATTGATTGGTTGCACCATAGTTTATACTCTTAAGATGTTGGGCTATTATTTTATTTGCCGTAATTTATACTTATAAGGGTATGGAGTATCATAGTTTATACTCATATGTTGTTGGAATAATATTTCTTTTATCACATTTTAGAATCATAAGTTTATTGGAGTAAACTTGTTTTTATTGCCCCAGTATAATTTATACTCGTGGGGTTTTGGAGTGTATGTGTTTATATCACAGTTTATACTCATAAGTTCATTGGAGTAAACTTTGTTTTTTATTGCCTCAGTTTACACTCGTGGGGTTTTGAAATGTATGTGTTTATATCACAGTTTATACTCATAAGTTTATTGGAGTAACATTTTAGGTCTCCTAGTTTATACTAGTAAGGGTATGAAGTATGTTATATTTTTCACTTTTCTCTTTGTCGTATCAAAATTTATACTCGTAAGTCGTTAAAGTAAAATTTATGTGCCTCAGTTTATGCTCGTGGGAACGTGGAGTATATCTTTTTTGGAGCCCCAGTTTAGACTCATGAGGGTATGGAGTGTTTTTCCTTTTGCATCACAATTTAGACTCGTAAATATATTGGAGTAACATTTTATGTGCTCCAATTTATACTCGTGGGAACATGGAGTATATTTTTTTTGGTGCCCCTGTTTAGACTCGTGAGGGTATGGAGTGTTTTTCCTTTGGCATCACAGTTTAGACTCGTAAGTATATTAAAGCAACATTTTATATGCTCCAATTTATACTCATGGGAACATGGAGTATATTTTTTTTGGTGCCCCAGTTTAGACACGTGAGGGTATGAAGTTTTTTTCCTTTTGCATCACAGTTTAGGCTCGTAAGTATATTGGAGTAACATTTTATGTGCTCCAATTTATACTCGTGGGAACATGGAGTACATTTTTTTTGATGCCCCAGTTTAGACTCATGAGGGTATGCAGTGCTTTTCCTTTCACATCACAGTTTAGACGCATAAGTTATTAGAGTAATATTTTCTTTGAGTGTCCCAGTTTAGACTCGTGAGGGTATGGAGTACACTTGATTTTCTTTTTGCATCACAGTTTAGACTCGTAAGTTATTAGAGTATATTTTATTTGCTTCACAGTTTATACTCATAAGTTTATTAAAGTAACATTTTATGTGCCTCAGTTTATACTCATGAGGGTATGGAGTATTTTTTTTTGTGCACTCGTAAGTTTATTAGAGTAACATTTGTTTACATCACAGTTTATTGGAGTATTCTTTTTGTGCCCCAGTTTAGACTCATAAGGTTGTGGCGTATTTTTTATTTTGATGCCCCAGTTTATACTCGTGAGGGTATGGAGTATTTTTTTTAAGCATAGTAACGCTTCAAAAATTTCGTATTTATCGGTGGCGGATAGTACTCGCCGTCTAGGGAAATTATCCTGTAAGCACCACTAGAGTAGACTTCTTTTACGATGTAGGGACCCTCCCATTTTGGCTCAAACTTTCCTCCCATTGGTTGTGTAACATTCATGGGACGGATGATGGTGAGCACTAGGTCTCCTTGCTTGACTAATCTTGTTTTAACGCGCTTGTTGAAAGCGCGGGACATTCTAGCCTGATGTGCTTCCAAATTATGTAGCGCCTGAAGGTGTTTACCCTCAAGTAATTCAAGCTCACCGAGGCGTAATTTTATGGCTTCTTCTTCAGAAAGTTTCTCCTGAATAGAGACTATGAGCGAAGTAATTTGTACTTCTAATGGTAGAACCGCTTCTCCACCAAACACAAGGGCGTAAGGTGTCATTTCAGTTGGTGTACGTGTCGTGGTCCTGTAAGCCCACAAGGCCTCAAGGAGTTTCTCATGCCACTCACGCTTATTCCTTGACAGACTTTCTTTAACAATTTGCATAGGGTTTTATTAAAAGCTTCTGCTTGTCCATTAGCTGCCGGTTTATAAGCCGTAGAATAATGATAACTTATCTTAAATTTTGAACATAACTTATCAACATGTTTGTTTTTGAATGGTCCTCCGTCATCGGACATGATACGGGAAGGAACTCCGAAGCGATATATAAGTTGTGTTCTTATAAAGTGTTCCACGTATTCTCCCTTATCCTCTTTTAATGGTATAAGCTCAGCCCATTTGGAGAAATAATCGATGGCAGCCAGGATAAATTTGTGGCCCTTTGAAGATGGCGGATTAATAGGTCCCACTATATTCATTCCCTACATTACAAACGACCATACCATATTTGTGGGATGCAACGATTCATGAGGTTGATGTATGAAACTACCATGTATCTGGCACTCATGACACCTTTTTGCAAATTTCATGGCTTCGTCGAACATGGTAGGCCAATAAAAACCGAGATGTCGGAGTTGATAATATAACTTTGGGCCCGATTGATGTGCCCCACACACCCCAGCGTGCACTTCATTTAAGGCTTCCAAAATTTCATTCCCCGCCAGACAACGCAGGAGGATGCCGTCGAAAGAACGCCTATACAGGGTGTCATTTATACATGTATAGTGGACTGACCTTTTTTGAACTCTAGATCTTTCTGCAGAGTCTAAAGGTAAATATCCGTGGAGCAAGTATTCCACGAAGTGGCTTCGCCAATATCCGACTTCAATCTCGTAGATGTGTGTAGTCATTGCAAGTGATGTCGTCGTCTCTTCCTCTTCGACGAGTATAGGTAGGATTCTGAATTCTTCAACACGAACGTCCATCATTTGATGTGAACTTAATGACATACTAGCATCTAAACCTGCTAATGCACCGGCCTTTTCGTTTTGACTTCTTATAACATGCTGAATATTTAGATCAACAAACATGGACATGAGCGTTTTGGCTCGTTGGAAGTAAGGCATTAATTCCTCTTTCTCTACCATGTAAATTCCCATTAATTGGTTGATCACTAACTGAGAGTCACCATATACCGTGAGTGAATCTAACCTCATATTCAGAGCCAATTCTAGCCCAATTATCAAAGCCTCATCTTCAACGGAATTATTTGAAACTCCTGAAGTTAGGGTAAAGGAGTACGGGATTATTCCTTCACTTGGTGTGACAAACACAATTCCCGCACCTGCCCCGGATCGCCGACATGCGCCATCGAAGTACATTTGACATGACGAACTAGCAACCGATGTAGCGAACAAATCTTCATCATGCAAGTCATCATCTATTGGGAAAGCATCGGGTATTGGATGCGTGGCTAGGAAGTTAGCTAATGCGTGTCCCTTCATGGCCTTTTGTGGCGCAAATTTTATATCAAACTGTGACAAAAACATCGCCAACTTAGCTAATATACCTGAAAGCACCATTTTGTTTAAGATATATATGAGAGGGTCTGCTCTTGACACAAGGTGTACAGTGTGTTCTAGCATGTATTAAAGGAATTTTTGCGCAGCAAACACTAATGCCAGACATATTTTGTCCATGTTCGGATAATTGCACTCAGCCCCCACAAGGGTGCGACTAAGATAATATAGGGACATTTCTTTTTCGGACTCATTATTTTGTGCCTAAAGAGCACCCAATGACATAGGCATAGCCGCTGTATATAGGATCAAAGGCATTCCCTAACTGGTGCATCCAGAATAGGTGGATATATTAGATGTTTTTTAATATCCAAGAATGCATTCTGGCATGCTTTATCCCACTCAAGTGTAACACCCTTTTTCATGAGACGTGAGAAAGGTTTGCATCTTCTCGATAAGTTCGAGATAAACCTCCTAATATATGCTAGGTGACCTTGGGAACTTTTTGATTCGTGTAGGTTTGTGGCTGGTGGCATCTTAACAATCGCTTGTACTTTATCTGGGTCGACTTGTATGCCATTCTTTGTAACCACAAAACGGAGAAATTTCCCAAAGAAAACTCCAAATGCACATTTCATGGGATTCATTTTCAAGTTATGTTCCCTCAAACGCTCGAAAACAATTTCAAGATGTTTTATATGGTCTTCCTCACGTTTTGATTTTACCACTATGTCATCTATGTAACATTCAACGATAACATATAATAATCCATCTAAAACTATAGTCATAGCTCGTTGATATGTTGCGCCGACGTTTTTTAGTCCAAATGGCATGACTTTATAACAGAATATGCCTTTGGGCGTCCTAAAAGCCATTAACTCTTCATCCTATGGGGCCATTTTTATTTGATTATATCCGGGATACCCATTCATAAAAGAAAACATTTCATGGTGCATGGTAGCATCAACGAGTAATTCAGATATCGGTATCCGAAAATCATCCTTAGGGCACGCTTTATTTAAGTCCCTAAAATCTACACATACACGAATTTGATCATTTTTCTTTTTAACTGGAACAATATTGGAAAGCCACTAAGGATATTTAACCTCTCTAATGAATCCAGCAGCTATGAGTTTGTCAACCTCGGCTTCTATTTTGGGAAGTAGCTCGGGTCCAAATCTCCTTTGTGCTTGTTTTACGGGCAGAATATCATCTTGCACGGCAAGTCGGTGCACGACCACCCCTGCATTTCCTCGTAAGTCCAAGCAAACACATCCCTATTTTCTGAAAGGAACTTACGATATTCCTCTTTATTTTGTTTGGACAAATGAGCGCCAATAAAAATTGGTCGAGGCTCCTCAAGTGTCCCAATATTTAGTTCCTCCCGGTCATCAATAGTTGGTTGATTACCATCCTCCATTTGCGGGGATGCCTCAGTTGGCTCTGTAAATTCGGTCGAGGTCATGCAAACCTCGTAGCCTAGCCCATGTCTTTTTTCTTTCAAAGGGTGGCCTTTGTGTAGAGCTTCGAGTTGTTCTGGTGACAACGCCTTTTCAAATGGCCCTCGCTGTCCCCGGCCATCGCATAAAGATGGGCCACTAAGAGTGTCATAGCCCATTTTCTGCATCATATACAAAACTCGGTTATCATACAAAGCAATAGGCAATGAATCATCATCTTTATTCTGCAAGGAGATATGCACCACATTATTATTTTTATTTTCCCAATTAGGCGACTCATCTTTATCTTGTTCAATTTTATGTTGAACCAAAGGAGGCAAGATAATAGGCATTTTGGTACCTCTTTTGATGGATGATTTATTGATGACGCGAAATATTGGGTCACCTTCTTTTCTTTGGTCACTTGGTATATACTGGTAAATCTTTCATCCGGATGAGGATTCTGCAATATTTTTCGCTTCCACATTTGACTCAGGTACTACTACAGACTTTGGTTTGTATACTTTTTCAACTAGCTCAAAATAGAATTTTGCATCTGCATAGAAGGATTCAGCCACGGTGAATGGCCTATTATCTGCAAATA
This sequence comes from Hordeum vulgare subsp. vulgare, assembly GCF_904849725.1. Classification (NCBI taxonomy): domain Eukaryota; kingdom Viridiplantae; phylum Streptophyta; class Magnoliopsida; order Poales; family Poaceae; genus Hordeum; species Hordeum vulgare. The sequence goes on along the minus strand of NC_058518.1, from coordinate 483,869,621 downwards.
TTCTCATTGTTTCCTAGACTGCTCTTTATACTTGACACACTGATGAAGCGTGGCTGGTACGACTTGATTTTTATGTAGCCATGGTCGGCCTAGCAATGCATTGTATGAAGTAGCTGCATCAGTCATCGTGCAATTTCATGTATGTGGACAATGCTTTCAACTTCAATACCAATGAGATGGTACCCATGGCCTCTTGACCTGATTGATTAAAGCCATGAATAACCACATTTGACTGGCTCGGATCCACCATCTATCATAATGCGATTCGTTGGCAAGTCATCAATCTAACCAAACATCACGAGAGGTCTGTTATGCTTCTTTGAGCCTAACAACATGTCTTCATCCGAGAATGTAATATTTAACACATTACTTAGTTTAGCTTCTATCTGCGAGACTTCCACTCTATAATCTTCTGGAAATGACACTGTAGTAACTAGTGCCTTACGTAAATCCGAACAAAGAGACAAAGCATCATACAAAGAAAGCATAGCTGGTATTTTCTTCAAATGCGAGATTACATCATACTTGACCGACACCTTAGAGGGCGGGTCCATTGTCTGATTCTGAGCTACATCTTTGTTTCTAGGCTCCTTTCTATGTGAAGGATGGGGGTCAACTAACTGGCGACCTGATCTAAGGTGGACCTGGTCCACTTCTGGCGCATCTTCTTCGGGGAAATGAAGAGACTCGTCATCATCATCAAACACATCGGTAGTGAGAACGTTTAATTCTTCACTTGTAGGAACCTTCATGCGGTTCGTCACGTGCTGATTCAAAAATGTTATTATAGGGCTAGATTCGGTAACACCCTGGTTTGATCTGTGGTTGCTACCTAGGTTGTCCACAAGGAGCTATTTTGCATAATTCTGGTATGGCTTTGCCTTGACTTTAATAAAAGTTGAGGCTGGGAGGAGACCCCTCTGTTTTCGAAAAAAAACATCGCCCCATTCACACTCACGCTGATCTATCTGAGATGAAAGAAGTTGGGTAGTCCATGAAATATATTCAACTACTTACTACATGGGGGCCGTCTCTTCAGTTGGTCAACCTCTTCCGAGATGAAACTACTCCCAAAGGTCAAAGTTAAATGCCAACGATATACGTGCTAGCTAGCTGCCTCGAGATCAAAATTCACGTCCCCTTTTTCTGTACCTGCCCGTTTTGTGAGAGGCCGTTGACTTCCCATCCCTAAAGATTATCAGTTTGGAGTGGACTACATTTCCTGGAACACAAAGCAAAGCAAAGCCCAGACCTTTTCTTTCAAATGCGCACAAATTTGACCTAGACTCTGCGTCCTTACTGTTCTAGTGTGCGGAACAATTCTCTGTCTTTCTGGAGATTTGATGTACCGAGCTCGAAATGAATTAACTGAAAGCTATGCGCACGCAGGCAAAATAGTTGCCGGATGTTGCACCCAACTCATGCAATGCCACTTGAAGCAAAGGGTAGGCTTCATCGCATCATCTAACTTAAACTTACCCCATTTTTTGCATCTGTTGAAGATCGAGTTCGTGTCCGTCGCTTTTACATCTGCTGAAGATCCTCTCGATCTCACACATCACACCGTTGGTCGCTCGTCCATTGCACAACGGCCGGTGTTCGAGAAGGTCAAAGGCCCGCAACCTGCTTCAGCTAGCTAGAGTCGGGGCCTTTTCCAATGGAAAGCAAAGTCTCCGCGCCTTTCGCTTGGCCGCAACAGTCGGACTTGTGTGCATCTACTACTACAGTGCCTCAAAGGAGCCCTACTACTACTACAGTGAAGGCTGACTTGTGTGCATCTCTTGACGGTCGGCAGTGGAAAACAATCAAACATGCATATCTATTACCCCATTTAGTATATAAAGCACTAACAATCAGACTACTGATATATGAAATCCTATCAGACTAGTGGATGGCCGTCGGATTAGTAGCACAATTAACGTTGGATCCTATATGAGAATAGAGATAGCCTGAGGCTGATTGCTAGATTTTTCCATACTGACACACTTTAATTACGGTGCTTCCTGTAACTGCCCCGAAACTAGCGCCTGCCGCCCATGCTGCTACTATTGCTTCTTTCATCGTTCAACCGCGTGATAATGTCTCATTTCCCTCTTTAAAAACAAGTCTTATTTCATACTAGTAAAATTACATGAAAACTGTTTGTTTTAGAAAAAAAAATCAACTTTTTTCGGATGCTAGTAAAATTTCATTTCAACCGCTTCCGTTTAATGAAAGGAGTGTGCATCCAGTCTGGTACTTTATGTTGTTTTTGCTTCCAGTGATGAGACAATTTGCTTCTATTGGAAACAAAAGTTGGTTGGACCTAACAAATAAGTATGTCCAAGAACTATGCTTCCATGTAACAATTTTCTTGTGTCGGAAAGTTTGTTTGTACCTACATTGGACAATTCAAGCCCCACATATATTCTCTATAGTGTTTCCAACACAAGGAAACTTTGCTTCCTTCGGTTAGGAAAGAGTTTCCATCGTAAATCTAAGTTGCTTCTAACTGAATATAAATTTATTTTCATGCTTCTTCCATTCATAGTTTATTCAACTTTTTTTCTATGCATGTACTGTGACACTTTATCTTATTTCAAACACGGTAAATTTTTGCTTCCATTGACGAGGCAATTTGCTCTGTTGGAATCGAAATACTGTTGGCCTAACAAAAAATTGTATTCAAGAACTATGCTTGCATTAAATAAATTTGTGCTGCAGCCGCTGACCTCGACGGCCGATTCGTTTACACCAGGGACGTGGGCAACCAACCCAGCAGAATGCTCCATTTCAGACAGTTCGTCTCGCAACGACCGACCAAGTGCTGTACTGGCGAGTGGTACCTTCCAAGAATCCTCGGCTGAGCTCAAAACGCGAGATTTTCGACACGGATTATTTGACGCTGGCAGTAAGAATTGACGGAGCGCTAAGCTTAGTGTTTTCCGAGACCACCCGAAGCAGCTTGCTTCCCACGCCTTTTCCCCGCACGCACACGCCAAATGCCTTCCATGTTCTAAAGCCTTCCTTTCTCCCCCTCCCTCCACTTCCTATATATACGCACGCCCGCCAAAGAAAGAACCCATCAGAAATTCAGCAGGCCACAAGCAAGCTCGAGATCATCAGAGTCCCAATTCGCAACACAGAAGAAAGGAAAGAAGAGAAGATGGCCATGTCCACCGTGGGCAAGCAATGGACGCGCGTGCGCACGCTCGGCCGCGGCGCGTCGGGGGCCGAGGTCTTCCTCGCCGCGGACGACGCCTCCGGGGAGCTCTTCGCGGTCAAGTCCGCCGCCGGGGCGCCATGCGCGGCGGCGCTCAGGAGGGAACGGTGCGTGATGGCTACCCTCAGCTCCCCGCGCATCGTATCTTGCATCGGCGGCCGTGGCACTGGCGCCGGTGACGGCTCTTACCAGCTCTTCCTCGAGTTTGCCCCCGGCGGCTCGCTGGCGGAGCAGGTGGCGAGCAACGGGGGGCTCGACGAGCGCTCCGTCCGTGGCTACGCGCTCGACGTGGCGTCTGGGCTCACCTACCTGCACGCAGCTGGGATGGTCCACGGGGACGTCAAGTCAAGGAACGTCGTCATCGGCGCCGACGGCCGCGCCAAGCTCGCGGATTTCGGGTGCTCGAGGAAGGCGGCCTCTGACGTGCCGATCATCGGCGGCACGCCGGCGTTCATGGCGCCGGAGGTGGCACGTGGCGAGGAGCAAGGCCCCGCAGCCGACGTCTGGGCGCTCGGCTGTATGGTTGTTGAGATGGCCACCGGCCGTGCCCCGTGGAGCGGCATTGACGGCAACGCGCTCGCGGCTCTGCACCGGATCGGGTACACGGAGGCCGTGCCCGAGGTTCCGGAATGGCTGTCAGCTGACGGGAAGGACTTTTTGGCCAGCTGCCTTGTCAGGCAGGCCAGCGGCCGGTGCACCGCGGTGCAGCTGCTGGAGCACCCGTTCTTGGCCTCCGCCGTTGTCGAGGTGAAGCCGCAAGCCGTGGCGAGCAAGTGGGTGTCGCCAAAGAGCACGCTGGACGTGGCATTCTGGGAGTCGGAGTCGGAGTCCGACACCGAGGAGGCATTTGCCTTCCCTGCGTCCCTGCGTCGGCATTTGCCTTCCCTGCGTCGGCGCTCCCGGACTGGGACTCGAAGGAGGGATGGATCGATGTGCTCTCCGCGCCAACCGTAGCGCCCGAGGCAGCGTCCGAGGAGACGACCGACATGGACGACGATGCGATCACAAATGAAGAACCTAGCGACGCAGAGCCCGGCGTTCTCGGCATGATCGTGGACCAGGAGTGCAGCAGTGTCGTCGGCGCGGGAGATGCCTACGATGATTCAGTCGGGCACAGTAGTAGGCATCGGTGTTTGGGTGATTTAGCTTCTCACCAATTAGTATCGTGTAAATCGTTGTTTTGCAAGAGAATCAGCAATGCAAAGGATTTCGTTTTTGCAACAAGCACTGTGTTTCATACTGTTCTCTGTTTCTCCGCTCATGCTTCCACCTCTACCCTCATTGCGACATGTTCGATCGGCGCGGATGAAATTTAATGCTGCTCCGCCTGTGCAAATTTGCAAGCTTGCCGACCACGCCGCACGCCGGAGCTTCCACCACGAAAAGGAGCAAGTCGACGCGGAAAGCGCAGCGTCACAGCAGCACACGCACTAGAATAGAAATTGAAACGGCCTTGAGAAAGAAAGAAAGAAAGTACTCTTTTTTTAGACAAAGGAAGAAAGTACTCCTTGCTATGCTACACCACGCAGCAAGTCAAAAACCATATGTTGGGCAACGTGGGTCCACCGGAGTCGACGGCCGACCGATGAAAGCGAGGCATTTTCGACAAGTGAGCGTCTCGTTCAGAGATTGCTTCGTGAGGTGGACATCCATCCAACGGCTGCGACCAGCTCCCTCCTCCGCCCGCGTCCCCTCATCAACTGCTTTCTACGCCCGGGAGAAGGAGAAGGAGAGGGCGAGACCAAACCATGCGCTGAAGGGCGTCACGGTTGAGCGCTGACACCCGGGCTCCATCGCTGCTTCGCATGCGGTTGGTCATCCGCGACGAGGACGACATCCGTAACCGTCGGGATGGCCTGATCTCCCTCGTGGCCTTCTGCTCTCGGCAAGAGCGTGCTGATAACGTGCTAGTAACAAAAGGAAATAATGTAACTGTCCCTTTCTTTCATTGATAGTGATGCTTATATACAAGTTGGGGGACACGACCAAAGGATGCGTCCGTTCCAGACAGTTGCGATGGTTAGCATTAGTACTAACCGTCTCACAAATAACAAGGGAAGATTTACCCCATAATTAATTCTAACAGAAACGATCCTTGAGAAAGGAAGTACTTCTGCTATGTTACACGCCGCGCAGCAAGTCAAAAACTATGTATATGTTGGGCTACGTGGGTCCACCAGAGTCGACAGGCCGATCGGTGAAAGCGAGGCCTTTTCGACCAGCGAGCGTCGCGTTCAGGGATTGCTTCGCCAGGTAGTATTTACTCTAATTATTCTGAAATTTTCAAAGATTATTAAACTTTGAACCAAATTTTGAATCTGCTTAGCTAAATAGCCATTATCTCTGAGTCCATTTGTCAAAATATGCTCAAACTTTTTCACAATACTACCGGAATCATCTAGTATTTACGGTAATTGTTCACAAACTTGTTCATCTAGTATGAACTCGTCACCAACACCAGCGAGCTCGAGACCAACGGGAACCACCCCATCCCAGTTTCCCCAACGCAGAGGAAAGGAAAGAAGATCGATGGCCATGTCCACCGTGGGCAAGCAATGGACTCGGGTTCGGACGCTCGGCCGCGGCGTGTCGGGGGCCGAGGTGTTCCTGGCCGCGGACGACGCCTCCGGGGAGCTCTTCGCCGTCAAGTCCGCCGCTGGGGCGTCCTCCGCCGCGGCCCTTAGGAGGGAGCAGCGCGTGATGGCCGAGCTGCGCTCCCCGCGAGTTGTCTCCTGCATCGGCGGCCGCGCCGCCCGCGACGGCTCCTGCCAGCTCTTCCCAATTGCGAGCTGTTCCCAATTTGCCAATCTGCACCGGATCGGGTACACGCAGGCCGTGCCCGAGGTTCCCGAAAGTCTGTCCGCCGACGCGAAGGACTTCTTGGCCAGGTGCCTAGACAGGCAGGCCAGCGACTGGTGCACGGCGGCACAGCTGCTGGAGCACCCGTTCTTAGCCTCCGCCGGCGTCGGCGTCTACGCGAAGCCCCAAGCTGCGGAGAGCAAATGGGTGTCGCCGAAGAGCACGCTGGACGCGGCATTCTGGGAGACGGAGTCGGACACCGAGGAGGCTGAGCACGAGCACAGCAGGCATTCTGATAGTTCAGTCGGGCACAGCAGGCATCAGCCTTTGCAGAATTTAGCATCATACGAATTGCTATCATCATGTAATAAAATGTTGTTTTCCAGCAGAATCAGTAATGCAGTCGAATTCCTTCATGCACAGCCACTCTGCTTCATTCGCGCGCACACACACATAAAAATTCACTCTGCTTCGCGTTCATCTGGCAGCCAATCCACGCAATTAATGTGACCGATCGATTGACGTATCAATTCTCCTGCCCTTTTACGCCAACAACCGAGTGAACATTGATCAGTTCGGCATGAACCGACCGATGACCATGATTGAGCTCACTGATGACCTAAGACATGCATGCATCAATGCATATATGGTTGGTTTGACGTAAGCCATGTGCTGTCTACCCCGCTAACTAACTAACTAATTAACGAGCCCTTACTTGGTGATCGATAAGTCAATTGATCGGTCACATTGCTCAAACTGGGCGTGGTTGGCAGACAGTTGGCACCGAGTTTGCGTGCAGTGAACAGAAAAGTTTATTGAAATTCGGTGGCAGGCGTCGGCATGACGAGCAAAGGAAATTGCAACACATATTTTAATGTTTTTAACACGCATTAAGACAGTTCTACTAGTAGCACGTGACTAACTAACCCGTGGCAGAGCCCCATGATACCAACCAATGATCGCCCATGATCCATGGAAAGGCGTCATGTTCCTCGGAGAGATGGAGCCCAGGTGAGCATGATGAGCACCGTGGCGTCAACATAAAAAGAAGACGACGATGGTAGCTGCCAGTGGCCAATGCAACTACTCCGGAAACGCAGCGGCTGTCCAATCATGACGAGGCGACGTGTCAATCGGGTCGCGCCATGTGTGTTGTGTAGCATGTTGTTTCCTCCGTCCGAAAATAACTGTCTCAACTTTGTACTAGCTTTAATATAAAATTGTACTAAGCTTAAGACACTTATTTTAGGACGGAGGGAGTACATGGCAGCCGCGCCACACCAACTGGTTCCTCTCCTTGTCCACACATGTGCTGAGTTCAGTTAGTTAGTTAGTTTTGTTGTCAGAAGATGTACGTTATCAACGTAGTACTACAAGGAAGCAAGCAGAGCATTATAGCTGACCAAGGATCACCGATGACGTCGAATCAGTTTCGCGATCAGCAGCGACGTATGCGTCAGAGTCCGGGCGACACAGAAGTGTACGGCACCGGGGCATCGAGACTCCGTGGCTCTTCTTCGCTCGTCCACGACATTTAGAAAGATGGGCATTTAGTAAGAGGTTGAGAGGAACGGACACGAGGGCCGTCACATTTCATAATCTCTTGGCACTTTTCAGTATCCTCGGTAATATATCATATGCCTATTTTTTGCTCGTCCTCATTTTGCACGGTTAACTATATTACTTTCAATTTTTTATTTTTTTAAATATATATATCAAGGCACTTTTCAGTATTCTCGGCAATATTTTATAGGCCTCACATTTGCCCTACGATCGATATTTTGGAAATATTATGATTTTATGTAGGCATTCAACACCCGCCGTAGTTGGCGGCGTGCATGGATGAACGTTATGTGTAATTTGAATTTATTTTTTGTCCGAGTGTGTCATTTTAGTTAGGACAAATAATTGATGGTGATTTCTATTCGTTTTGCAAACTTTACAAATATCGGCTCGTTTACTAATTTATTTCTTGCGCCTGCTATTTTATATTGAGCGGTGACAATTCATCATGGTCGGGCGGATTTCATCATTTTCACCATTTGATAATTTATTCTTTTAATTACATTATCTTTTTCTTCGGCCAAAACTAGTGTCAACAGATGCCCTCGAGGTCCGGGTCCGAAGAGATATTTTGATTCGGATCCAGAGCTCGAAACTTGACAATCCATTTTATGATCGCAGTATTTTCAAGTCCACATGGACTCTTGCTTTATTTTAACCGCTTCTCCACCAAACACAAGGGCGTAAGGTGTCATTCCAGTTGGTGTACGTGTCGTGGTCCTGTAAGCCCACAAGGCCTCAAGGAGTTTCTCATGCCACTCACGCTTATTCCTTGACAGACTTTCTTTAACAATTTGCATAGGGTTTTATTAAAAGCTTCTGCTTGTCCATTAGCTGCCGGTTTATAAGCCGTAGAATAATGATAACTTATCTTAAATTTTGAACATAACTTATCAACATGTTTGTTTTTGAATGGTCCTCCGTCATCGGACATGATACGGGAAGGAACTCCGAAGCGATATATAAGTTGTGTTCTTATAAAGTGTTCCACATATTCTCCCTTATCCTCTTTTAATGGTATAAGCTCAGCCCATTTGGATAAATAATCGATGGCAGCCAGGATAAATTTGTGGCCCTTTGAAGATGGCGGATTAATAGGTCCCGACCATACCATATTTGTGGGATGCAACGATTCATGAGGTTGATGTATGAAACTACCATGCATCTCGCACTCATGACACCTTTTTGCTAATTTCATGGCTTCGTCGAACATGGTAGGCCAATAATAACCGAGATGTCGCAGTTGAAGCGTTGTCTAGCTAGGCCACCCCAAACCCTAGAGAAGCAGCGTCGAGGCCACTAACATGATTCCTTATTGTGATTAGCTAGCTAGTTCTACGTTTGCCACTAATATATATCCATCTGTATCATGTTTGAATAATAATTGACATGTTGTAAATATTTGCAGAAACTATGGATCACTCCCGAGACGAAGAGGAAGAAGCGATGTTGGGGGAGATAATCGCACAAGGAGTGATGTCATTGCATCGTTTCTCAGAGACACCGATGGTCTGGAAGGACCGGGTGAAGAAGAGGGCTATGTTCATGATGATCTGGAAGGACCGGGTGAAGAAGAGGGCGTTCATGATGATCTGGAAGGACCGGGTGAAGAAGAGGGCGTTCATGACGGCTCCGTTGACCGAACCGAGTCCGGCCAGGTATATATATATTAGTTAAGCCCGTGCTGACTAGTTAATTGATGCATTCATTGTTTTCATATGTACACATATTAATTAACTCTCGTCTTTCTTCTTTTTTCTCTAGCCCTCCGGATCGACCTCAACTTCGGTAAAGAAACGAGGCCCGAAGAAAAAGTTGCGCTCGGATGAAAGGTTTGAGATCACAGCAATCGCGCGCGATGGCAAGCCGATTGAACCCATCCGGACAAGGGATGCATTTCGTGCTCAGTGCGGGGTTCTTGTTAGGGACAAGATCCCGATCAGTATCCATCAATGGTTAAAGCCAAAGAAGGAAGACCATGAGGTGCCGACGTCTTATGTCTCCGATAAACAGAAAGAAGATCTTTGGACAATGCTTAAGGAAAATTTCACCCTACCGCCAGAGGAGGATCCAGAGAAGCCAGTTAAAGAGGAATTGATCAAGTCTCATGCTCTTAAGAAGATGGCAAAACTATTCAGGAGGTGGAAGAATGAGCTGAAAACGTTTGTCGACAAAGAAGAGACACCAGAATTCACCGGCCGGTTTGAGAAGATCAGAGATCAATGGCCCGCATTTGTGGCCCACAAGACATCGGAAAAGAGTAAGAAGATGCCAGCGACAAACAAAAAAATGTTGTGAAGAAGAAGCATCACCATCGCACGGGGTCAGGTGGTTACCTCAAAGCCTGACCTTTGTGGGACAAGGCTGAGAATGACGTGATTGCTAAAGGGGTCGAACCAGATACATTGAGATGGCCAGACTGTTGCCGGACTTGGTTCTTCGGGGTTGGCGGAACCTTGGACCCTGTATCAGGGGAGTGCGTTTGGACGGAAGAGCAACTGCGAATACCCATCAGGAAGCTTCAGCACTATATCGCCGCAGCACAGGAAGGGGCGTTCATTCCAGACAGAGAGAATGACGAGCTCACAATGGCCCTCGGGAATCCTGAGCACCTTGGACGGACACGAGGCACGCCAGGCTCCCTTTCATGGAAGGCTGGGTTTCTGGACGCATGGGGTTACAAAACCAGGAGAGGAGGAGGAAAGCGGAGCATAGCCAACTGCAGGCGCTGCACGAAAGGGTACAAGGGCTAGAGGAACGAGAAGTAGATCGCAGCAAACGACATGCCGAAGCTTCCCCTGAAGCTACGCCGCCATCACAGCGGAGAAGAAGCGTGGCTTCCACCGAGAAGACTCAGCAGCTAGAGCATGTCTTCACGTGCTACCCCGTGGATGCTATCACAGAGTCTCAACATTGCTACCTTATGACGCAATGGATGACATTCAAAGTCAAGGCGGCTGTTGGCTCTGTTATACCTAATGAACCTGGCTCAACCTACCACGGCCAGCTGATTCCAGAAGGATATGCTAGGGTGATGGTGGATCAAATAACGGAAGGATTTGAGGACCTTGAGCTTGACCACCCTACGGGTGAAGGGGAGATTCGGCTGGGTTCTTCTCTGAAGACTCCATGCCTATTGCGGAAGGAGCTCATCCACCTTCCGAACTGGACGCTTCCGCCTCCTCCTCCTCCTCCGGCGAGTCAGGGCCCACCTCCTCCTCCGCCTCCTCCTCCGTCTCCTCCGGCGAGTGATCAGGGCACTCGGCCTCCTTCTCCGGCGCGTGACGGCACTCCGCCTCCTTCTCCGCCTGCGCCGGCGCGCCCGAGCAGCCAGCTGCCTCCTCCTTCTCCGCCTCGTCAACAAGGGCTGAAGAGACCCGCCGCCGCTCTGGCTCCTCCGGCGCGTAGTCCTTCTCCTCCGCCTCGTAAGAAAGGAAAGACAGTCGCAGTCGCTCCGTCTGCTCCGACGTGTAGCAGTACAACCAGAGACATGCAATACAAATACGGTCCTTCTCTGAAGCCTCTAGAGAAGTTACCATACGAGAGGAGCCCGGAGGAAAACGAGAAGATCGTACGAGCCGAAGTGGCCAACTTCTTTGAAGGGGTCAAAGCAAAGAAAAATCCACCTCCAGAGGAGAAGATAGATCCGGTAAAAGCGAAGCGTACTCTGGCTGCCCTGACGAAACCACCAAAGTCTCCGGTGAAAGACAACTATCAGCGCATTCTTACAAAGTCATTTATCGCAGAGGAGCGGTCGGGAAGTACTGTTAGTGCTCAAAGGTTAGTAGGACGACGAGCTGGGAAAAAAGTTGCCCAGCTCGGCGAACACGCGAACCAATCGTTGCCCCCGCTCCAGGTGTATAGCGTCGTCGCGAATCATCTGGGCGGGATGATGCACGGTTATAACGATCTTGGAGATTACCTGCCCGACTCTGCACATTTTGATTTTTTGGAGGTGGACGAACACAGATACGTGTACGGGAAGCTTCTCGTTAAAGATGAAAAATCTCTAACAACGATGATGCGAAGATTCCATGATTCGTATATGAAAACCTGCAGAGAGTCTGGGGGAGGAATAGTTTGATGCTCAGAGTTAAAGAGGAGCATGACCTCATTGGAATTGATCTGTTGAATGTTCCATTTGACGAGTTCTTCGAGTTTTTCAATCTAAAGGCCCTCGATAAGTCAATTATCACTTGCTTCTGCATGTAAGTAGTACTACTTCTGTCATTAAGTCTCTATATATAGGTCAGCTATTTCATTGCATGTATCTTTAATTATTCTCACTATATTATGCAAATTGAAGATCGCCGAATTGAAGAAAAGGCAAATCGGTGACATTGGGTTCATTAACACAAATCTCATAGATGAATATATGGTTAAATATCATGCCAAAGATACCGAGACCAACATGCTACAATCGTTTATATTAAATCAAAACAAAGCTATAGTACTCTTCCCTTACAACTTCGAGTGAGTGTTACTATCTTGTGCATATTCGGTTTCCCTTATTAGTCGAGGTTATTGTAATGTAATTGATGAGTTATGCATGCGTGCGCAGTTTCCACTATATTCTCCTAGAGATTAAGCTTGAGGAGGGACTAGTAACCGTCTTAGACTCGAGACGAAAAGATCCCAAGAAGTACGCAGACATGACTGAAATTCTAGAGAAGTAAGTTAAATCTATCATTATCGCACCATATCGGCAACTTCAATTTGTTCATTTGCTGATATCAAGTAATTGTTTTCTTTGTCTGGCAGAGTTTGGAGTAAATTCATCTTAAAAACTCCGGGACTGCCAAAGAAGGTGCAGTTTAGACACCCGAAAGTAAGTACTATAGTAGCATATATGTTCCACGCATCTCCTAGTGATTCAAGCGCTAGTTTCATCAATACCATTTAGCATGCTTGCTAATTATCAGTTTGATTGACGTCTATTTCTTGTAAAGTGGTTGTGGCAGGAAGAAGGGACTAATTACTGTGGATACTACATTTGCGAGTCCATCCGCAACACGACCTGTGAGCGGGGCTACTCCGAGAAACAATATGAAGTGCGTAAATAATTATATTCACAATTTTATTTTATTACCATCATTTGTGTTCAGTTTCATTTATTCGTATATATGTATTGACCCCCTCTTCAAATTAGATATTTCGGATGCGAAATGAACTCCTAGCACTAGATCGTATGCGAGCAATTCAAGAGGAATTGGCGGCATTCTTTCTTGACCACGTGATCGCTGAAGACGGAGAATACTATGTGGACCCTGATGCGTTCAATTTTAATTAGGAGATTATATTGTAAAAGATACTTATATTGTATATATGTAGCCAGTAGCGTCGGATAGATATACGCGAACTTGTTGTTCGACCAATCTCTCAGAGAAGGAGAGGTGGTCGATATCACTTCTCTTTGTATGCATCTGTTCATGACGATCTTCTGTTTCCTTCATTTGCTTAACTAGCTAGCGTGTCTAGTCCTCTATACGTATAGTACGTAGCGTCGACCAAGTACGGAGATAAGAAAGGACACTTCGCTCTATTAATTAGCATGCTAACACAATATATGAAACACCTAAATTAACCCCCCAAAACCGCCAAACCCTTCCCCCACTTTCAAAAAAAAACAAAAACCCAGCACCTGAGATGCTGACGCGTGGATGCCTATTGGTCCCGGTTGGTGCCACCAACCGGGACCAAAGGGCCTCCTGCCTGGGCTCGCCGCACTAGCCACGTGGAGGCCCATCTGTCCCGGTTTATGCAAGAACCGGGACTAAAGGTTTAGTGCAATAGTACCGACACTTTAGTCCCGGTTCAAAAACCGGGACAAATGGCCCTCACGAACCGGGACAATAGGTCCTTTTTCTACAAGTGGTAGTCTTTTTTTTCCTACATGATACATTCTTTTTAATTTCAATTTAGGCTTGGTTTTTTTTAGAGCAGTTGAACTTAACACTTCAGAGTTTAAACCCATGAAGGTTGTTTCAGCTTAACATTTTTAGACCATGCTTACATTTTAGGCTCATATAGCATTGCAGCAGTTTGTATGTGTTGGTTTTGGCTCTCGAAGTATTACAACACTTATAGACATATGCTTATTCATTTGATGTTAGGAGCATTTACTCCTATACTCATACGTGTGAACTTCATTTTCTCAATGAATATTTAATTTCAATTGATTGGTTGCACCATAGTTTATACTCTTAAGATGTTGGGCTATTATTTTATTTGCCGTAATTTATACTCATAAGGGTATGGAGTATCATAGTTTATACTCATATGTTGTTGGAATAATATTTCTTTTATCACATTTTAGAATCATAAGTTTATTGGAGTAAACTTGTTTTTATTGCCCCAGTTTATACTCGTGGGGTTTTGGAGTGTATGTGTTTATATCACAGTTTATACTCATAAGTTCATTGGAGTAAACTTTGTTTTTTATTGCCTCAGTTTACACTCGTGGGGTTTTGAAATGTATGTGTTTATATCACAGTTTATACTCATAAGTTTATTGGAGTAACATTTTAGGTCTCCTAGTTTATACTAGTAAGGGTATGAAGTATGTTATATTTTTCACTTTTCTCTTTGTCGTATCAAAATTTATACTCGTAAGTCGTTAAAGTAAAATTTATGTGCCTCAGTTTATGCTCGTGGGAACGTGGAGTATATCTTTTTTGGAGCCCCAGTTTAGACTCATGAGGGTATGGAGTGTTTTTCCTTTTGCATCACAATTTAGACTCGTAAATATATTGGAGTAACATTTTATGTGCTCCAATTTATACTCGTGGGAACATGGAGTATATTTTTTTTGGTGCCCCTGTTTAGACTCGTGAGGGTATGGAGTGTTTTTCCTTTGGCATCACAGTTTAGACTCGTAAGCATATTAAAGCAACATTTTATATGCTCCAATTTATATTCGTGGGAACATGGAGTATATTTTTTTTGGTGCCCCAGTTTAGACACGTGAGGGTATGAAGTTTTTTTCCTTTTGCATCACAGTTTAGGCTCGTAAGTATATTGGAGTAACATTTTATGTGCTCCAATTTATACTCGTGGGAACATGGAGTACATTTTTTTTGATACCCCAGTTTAGACTCGTGAGGGTATGCAGTGCTTTTCCTTTCACATCACAGTTTAGACGCATAAGTTATTAGAGTAATATTTTCTTTGAGTGTCCCAGTTTAGACTCGTGAGGGTATGGAGTACACTTGATTTTCTTTTTGCATCACAGTTTAGACTCGTAAGTTATTAGAGTATATTTTATTTGCTTCACAGTTTATACTCATAAGTTTATTAAAGTAACATTTTATGTGCCTCAGTTTATACTCATGAGGGTATGGAGTATTTTTTTTTGTGCACTCGTAAGTTTATTAGAGTAACATTTGTTTACATCACAGTTTATTGGAGTATTCTTTTTGTGCCCCAGTTTAGACTCATAAGGTTGTGGCGTATTTTTTATTTTGATGCCCCAGTTTATACTCGTGAGGGTATGGAGTATTTTTTTTAAGCATAGTAACGCTTCAAAAATTTCGTATTTATCGGTGGCGGATAGTACTCGCCGTCTAGGGAAATTATCCTGTAAGCACCACTAGAGTAGACTTCTTTTACGATGTAGGGACCCTCCCATTTTGGCTCAAACTTTCCTCCCATTCGTTGTGTAACATTCATGGGACGGATGATGGTGAGCACTAGGTCTCCTTGCTTGACTAATCTTGTTTTAACGCGCTTGTTGAAAGCGCGGGACATTCTAGCCTGATGTGCTTCCAAATTATGTAGCGCCTGAAGGCGTTTACCCTCAAGTAATTCAAGCTCACCGAGGCGTAATTTTATGGCTTCTTCTTCAGAAAGTTTCTCCTGAATAGAGACTATGAGCGAAGTAATTTGTACTTCTAATGGTAGAACCGCTTCTCCACCAAACACAAGGGCGTAAGGTGTCATTTCAGTTGGTGTACGTGTCGTGGTCCTGTAAGCCCACAAGGCCTCAAGGAGTTTCTCATGCCACTCACGCTTATTCCTTGACAGACTTTCTTTAACAATTTGCATAGGGTTTTATTAAAAGCTTCTGCTTGTCCATTAGCTTCCGGTTTATAAGCCGTAGAATAATGATAACTTATCTTAAATTTTGAACATAACTTATCAACATGTTTGTTTTTGAATGGTCCTCCGTCATCGGACATGATACGGGAAGGAACTCTGAAGCGATATATAAGTTGTGTTCTTATAAAGTGTTCCACGTATTCTCCCTTATCCTCTTTTAATGGTATAAGCTCAGCCCATTTGGAGAAATAATCGATGGCAGCCAGGATAAATTTGTGGCCCTTTGAAGATGGCGGATTAATAGGTCCCACTATATCCATTCCCCACATTTCAAACGACCATAACATATTTGTGGGATGCAACGATTCATGAGGTTGATGTATGAAACTACCATGGATCTGGCACTCATGACACCTTTTTGCAAATTTCATGGCTTCGTCGAACATGGTAGGCCAATAAAAACCGAGATGTCGGAGTTGATAATATAACTTTGGACCCGATTGATGTGCCCCACACACCCCAGCGTGCACTTCATTTAAGGCTTCCAAAAGAGCACCCAATGAGATAGGCATGGCCGCTGTATATAGGATCAAAGGCATTCCCTAACTGGTGCATCCAGAATAGGTGGATATATTAGATGTTTTTTAATATCCAAGAATGCATTCTGGCATGCTTTATCCCACTCAAGTGTAACACCCTTTTTCATGAGACGTGAGAAAGGTTTGCATCTTCTCGATAAGTTCGAGATAAACCTCCTAATATATTCTAGGTGACCTTGGAAACTTTTTAATTCGTGTAGGTTTGTGGGTGGTGGCATCTTAACAATCGCTTGTACTTTATCTGGGTCGACTTGTATGCCATTCTTTGTAACCACAAAACGGAGAAATTTCCCAAAGAAAACTCCAAATGCACATTTCATGGGATTCATTTTCAAGTTATGTTCCCTCAAACGCTCGAAAACAATTTCAAGATGTTTTATATGGTCTTCCTCACGTTTTGATTTTACCACTATGTCATCTATGTAACATTCAACGATAACATATAATAATCCATCTAAAACTATAGTCATAGCTCGTTGATATGTTGCCCCGACGTTTTTTAGTCCAAATGGCATGACTTTATAACAGAATATGCCTTTGGGCGTCCTAAAAGCCATTAACTCTTCATCCTATGGGGCCATTTTTATTTGATTATATCCGGGATACCCATTCATAAAAGAAAACATTTCATGGTGCATGGTAGCATCAACGAGTAATTCAGATATCGGTATCGGAAAATCATCCTTAGGGCACGCTTTATTTAAGTCCCTAAAATCTACACATACACGAATTTGATCATTTTTCTTTTTAACTGGAACAATATTGGAAAGCCACTAAGGATATTTAACCTCTCTAATGAATCCAGCAGCTATGAGTTTGTCAACCTCGGCTTCTATTTTGGGAAGTAGCTCGGGTCCAAATCTCCTTTGTGCTTGTTTTACGGGCAGAATATCATCTTGCACGGCAAGTCGGTGCACGACCACCCCTGCATTTCCTCGTAAGTCCAAGCAAACACATCCCTATTTTCTGAAAGGAACTTACGATATTCCTCTTTATTTTGTTTGGACAAATGAGCGCCAATAAAAATTGGTCGAGGCTCCTCAAGTGTCCCAATATTTAGTTCCTCCCAGTCATCAATAGTTGGCTGATTACCATCCTCCATTTGCAACGCCTTTTCAAATGGCCCTCGCTGTCCCCGGCCATCGCATAAAGATGGGCCACTAAGAGTGTCATAGCCCATTTTCTGCATCATATACAAAACTCGGTTATCATACAAAGCAATAGGCAATGAATCATCATCTTTATTCTGCAAGGAGATATGCACCACATTATTATTTTTATTTTCCCAATTAGGCGACTCATCTTTATCTTTTTCAATTTTATGTTGAACCAAAGGAGGCAAGATAATAGGCATTTTGGTACCTCTTTTGATGGATGATTTATTGATGACGCGAAATATTGGGTCACCTTTTCTTTGGTCACTTGGTATATACTCGTAAATCTTTCGTCCGGATGAGGATTCTGCAATATTTTTCGCTACCAAATTTGACTCAGGTACTACTACAGACTTTGGTTTGTATACTTTTTCAACTAGCTCAAAATAGAATTTTGCATCTGCATAGAAGGATTCAGCCACGGTGAATGGCCTATTATCTGCAAATATTCTCATTGTTTCCTAGACTGCTCTTTATACTTGACACACTGATGAAGCGTGGCTGGTACGACTTGATTTTTATGTAGCCATGGTCGGCCTAGCAATGCATTGTATGAAGTAGCTGCATCAGTCATCGTGCAATTTCATGTATGTGGACAATGCTTTCAACTTCAATACCGATGAGATGGTACCCATGGCCTCTTGACCTGATTGATTAAAGCCATGAATAACCACATTTGACTGGCTCGGATCCACCATCTATCATAATGCGATTCGTTGGCAAGTCATCAATCTAACCAAACATCACGAGAGGTCTGTTATGCTTCTTTGAGCCTAGCAACATGTCTTCATCCGAGAATGTAATATTTAACACATTACGTAGTTTAGCTTCTATCTGCGAGACTTCCACTCTATAATCTTCTGGAAATGACACTGTAGTAACTAGTGCCTTACGTAAATCCAAACAAAGAGACAAAGCATCATACAAAGAAAGCATAGCTGGTATTTTCTTCAAATGCGAGATTACATCATACTTGACCGACACCTTAGAGGGCGGGTCCATTGTCTGATTCTGAGCTACATCTTTGTTTCTAGGCTCCTTTCTATGTGAAGGATGGGGGTCAACTAACTGGCGACCTGATCTAAGGTGGACCTGGTCCACTTCTGGCGCATCTTCTTCGGGGAAATGAAGAGACTCGTCATCATCATCAAACACATCGGTAGTGAGAACGTTTAATTCTTCACTTGTAGGAACCTTCATGCGGTTCGTCACGTGCTGATTCAAAAATGTTATTATAGGGCTAGATTCGGTAACACCCTGGTTTGATCTGTGGTTGCTACCTAGGTTGTCCACAAGGAGCTATTTTGCATAATTCTGGTATGGCTTTGCCTTGACTTTAATAAAAGTTGAGGCTGGGAGGAGACCCCTCTGTTTTCGAAAAAAAACATCGCCCCATTCACACTCACGCTGATCTATCTGAGATGAAAGAAGTTGGGTAGTCCATGAAATATATTCAACTACTTACTACAGGGGGGCCGTCTCTTCAGTTGGTCAACCTCTTCCGAGATGAAACTACTCCCAAAGGTCAAAGTTAAATGCCAACGATATACGTGCTAGCTAGCTGCCTCGAGATCAAAGTTCACGTCCCCTTTTTCTGTACCTGCCCGTTTTGTGAGAGGACGTTGACTTCCCATCCCTAAAGATTATCAGTTTGGAGTGGACTACATTTCCTGGAACACAAAGCAAAGCAAAGCCCAGACCTTTTCTTTCAAATGCGCACAAATTTGACCTAGACTCTGCGTCCTTACTGTTCTAGTGTGCGGAACAATTCTCTGTCTTTCTGGAGATTTGATGTACCGAGCTCGAAATGAATTAACTGAAAGCTATGCGCACGCAGGCAAAATAGTTGCCGGATGTTGCACCCAACTCATGCAATGCCACTTGAAGCAAAGGGTAGGCTTCATAGCATCATCTAACTTAAACTTACCCCATTTTTTGCATCTGTTGAAGATCGAGTTCGTGTCCGTCGCTTTTACATCTGCTGAAGATCCTCTCGATCTCACACATCACACCGTTGGTCGCTCGTCCATTGCACAACGGCCGGTGTTCGAGAAGGTCAAAGGCCCGCAACCTGCTTCAGCTAGCTAGAGTCGGGGCCTTTTCCAATGGAAAGCAAAGTCTCCGCGCCTTTCGCTTGGCCGCAACGACCGACCAAGTGCTGTACTGGCGAGTGGTACCTTCCAAGAATCCTCGGCTGAGCTCAAAACGCGAGATTTTCGACACGGATTATTTGACGCTGGCAGTAAGAATTGACGGAGCGCTAAGCTTAGTGTTTTCCGAGACCACCCGAAGCAGCTTGCTTCCCACGCCTTTTCCCCGCACGCACACGCCAAATGCCTTCCATGTTCTAAAGCCTTCCTTTCTCCCCCTCCCTCCACTTCCTATACATCAGAAATTCAGCAGAAATTTCTAATGTACGCACACGCCAAATTCTATACGCACGCCCGCCAAAGAAAGAACCCATCAGAAATTCAGCAGGCCACAAGCAAGCTCGAGATCATCAGAGTCCCAATTCGCAACACAGAAGAAAGGAAAGAAGAGAAGATGGCCATGTCCACCGTGGGCAAGCAATGGACGCGCGTGCGCACGCTCGGCCGCGGCGCGTCGGGGGCCGAGGTCTTCCTCGCCGCGGACGACGCCTCCGGGGAGCTCTTCGCGGTCAAGTCCGCCGCCGGGGCGCCATGCGCGGCGGCGCTCAG
This sequence comes from Hordeum vulgare subsp. vulgare, assembly GCF_904849725.1. Taxonomy (NCBI): domain Eukaryota; kingdom Viridiplantae; phylum Streptophyta; class Magnoliopsida; order Poales; family Poaceae; genus Hordeum; species Hordeum vulgare. Next base: position 483,849,568 of record NC_058518.1, on the reverse strand, counting down.
GAGGGAGCGGTGCGTGATGGCTACCCTCAGCTCCCCGCGCATCGTATCTTGCATCGGCGGCCGTGGCACTGGCGCCGGTGACGGCTCTTACCAGCTCTTCCTCGAGTTTGCCCCCGGCGGCTCGCTGGCGGAGCAGGTGGCGAGCAACGGGGGGCTCGACGAGCGCTCCGTCCGTGGCTACGCGCTCGACGTGGCGTCTGGGCTCACCTACCTGCACGCAGCTGGGATGGTCCACGGGGACGTCAAGTCAAGGAACGTCGTCATCGGCGCCGACGGCCGCGCCAAGCTCGCGGATTTCGGGTGCTCGAGGAAGGCGGCCTCTGACGTGCCGATCATCGGCGGCACGCCGGCGTTCATGGCGCCGGAGGTGGCACGTGGCGAGGAGCAAGGCCCCGCAGCCGACGTCTGGGCGCTCGGCTGTATGGTTGTTGAGATGGCCACCGGCCGTGCCCCGTGGAGCGGCATTGACGGCAACGCGCTCGTGGCTCTGCACCGGATCGGGTACACGGAGGCCGTGCCCGAGGTTCCGGAATGGCTGTCAGCTGACGGGAAGGACTTCTTGGCCAGCTGCCTTGTCAGGCAGGCCAGCGGCCGGTGCACCGCGGCGCAGCTGCTGGAGCACCCGTTCTTGGCCTCCGCCGTTGTCGAGGTGAAGCCGCAAGCCGTGGCGAGCAAGTGGGTGTCGCCAAAGAGCACGCTGGACGTGGCATTCTGGGAGTCGGAGTCGGAGTCCGACACCGAGGAGGCGGAGCACGACAGCACGGCCGAGATGAGGATCAAGGCATTTGCCTGCCTTGCGTCGGCGCTCCCGGACTGGGACTCGAAGGAGGGATGGATCGATGTGCTCTCCGCGCCAACCGTAGCGCCCGAGGCAGCGTCCGAGGAGACGACCGACATGGACGACGATGCGATCACAAATGAAGAACCTAGCGACGCAGAGCCCGGCGTTCTCGGCATGATCGTGGACCAGGAGTGCAGCAGTGTCGTCGGCGCGGGAGATGCCTACGATGATTCAGTCGGGTACAGTAGTAGGCATCGGTGTTTGGGTGATTTAGCTTCTCACCAATTAGTATCGTGTAAATCGTTGTTTTGCAACAGAATCAGCAATGCAAAGGATTTCGTTTTTGCAACAAGCACTGTGTTTTATACTACTCTCTGTTTCTCCGCTCATGCTTCCACCTCTACCCTCATTGCGACATGTTCGATCGGCGTGGATGAAATTTAATGCTGCTTCGCCTGTGCAAACCAGCACCACGTGGCGTGGCCATGACTCCGATGACTCCGATGGAGGAAATCCAGCGTAAATTTGCAAGCTTGCCGACCACGCCGCACGCCGGAGCTTCCACCACGAAAAGGAGCAAGTTGACGCGGAAAGCGCAGCGTCACAGCAGCACACGCACTAGAATAGAAATTGAAACGGCCTTGAGAAAGAAAGAAAGAAAGTACTCTTTTTTTTTAGACAAAGAAAGAAAGTACTCCTTGCTATGCTACACCGCACAGCAAGTCAAAAACTATATATTGGGCAACGTGGGTCCACCAGAGTCGACGGCCGACCGATGAAAGCGAGGCATTTTCGACAAGTGAGCGTCTCGTTCAGAGATTGCTTCGTGAGGTGGACATCCATCGAACGGCTGCGGCCAGCTCCCTCATCCACCCGCGTCCCCTCATCAACTGCTTTCTACGCCCGGGAGAAGGAGAAGGAGAGGGCGAGACTAAACCATGCGCTGAAGGGCGTCACGGTTGAGCGCTGACACCCGGGCTCCATCGCTGCTTCGCATGCGGTTGGTCATCCGCGACGAGGACGACATCCGTAACCGTCGGGATGGCCTGATCTCCCTCGTGGCCTTCTGCTCTCGGCAAGAGCGTGCTGATAACGTACTAGTAACAAAAGGAAATAATGTAATTTTCCCTTTCTTTCATTGATAGTGATGTTTATATACAAGTTGGGGGACACGACCAAAGGATGCGTCCGTTCTAGACAGTTGCGATGGTTAGCATTGGTACTAACCGCCTCACAAATAACAAGCGGAGATTTACCCCATAATTAATTCTAACAGAAACGATCCTTGAGAAAGGAAGTACTTCTGCTATGCTACACGCCGCGCAGCAAGTCAAAAACTATGTTTATGTTGGGCTACGTGGGTCCACCAGAGTCGACAGGTCGATCGGTGAAAGCGAGGCCTTTTCGACCAGCGAGCGTCGCGTTCAGGGATTGCTTCGCCAGGTAGTATCTATACCTATACTAAATAGAGACTCTCTAGAAATTCTCACGTTAATTAGATTTTACGAACCGTTAATTTTGGTGGGACCGAATTATTACGGTGTAGATTGAATCATGAAATCCTCTATAAAAAAACTTGATATCTTTTTTTTGTCTACCCAATGTCTCAGGCTTCTTTCTTTCCTTCTCACGCACCCCTATCTCTCCATTAGAAAAGTATAAACGATTTGGAGTCCTATATATATGTCTCTACTCCTACATATTAGTTTAAAGTAACAAAAGGTAAGCTTAAACGCAAGGGTTTCCATGCCCTAACACGCCGCGTCCTCCCATGACTTTGTTCTCTCCTTATAACGCTAGCTCCTCCCAATTGTTAGCTGCTCCCATCCGTGATGTAGTCTATTCCTTCTCTGTCCGATCTACCTTATCGCTTTCCGATAAGATGCCGCTAACTGTACTCTGTTGGGCCGGCTCGTGTCACCGCGATGACGATGAACCAAAATCGATTGCTAATGGATACACCAACGCAGTGCAAAGCTAGCCTAAGCTAGCCATCCTGCTCCGGATCGATCCACTGTTGGACAAAGCTAATACATGCACGTATACAGAGCTAGATTAATCAGAGGATTGGATTGGAGACTAGCTTTGTACTGCATATTGCTTCAGCCGCTTGGGGGTAGAAATCAAGGCAATCAGCAAGCTCTGTTTGTCGCCGTTCGTCGTCGATCGTCGCGTGTGCCGGAAAGTATTTGGTGACGTGGCATGGGGCGACATACTCTTTGATGCCACGTGCTGCATATTGCTTCAGCCGCTTGGGACAGAAGTCAAGACAATCAGCAAGCTCTATTTGCCGCCGTTCGTCATCGATCGTCTCGTGTCGCCGGAAAATATTTGGCGACGCGGCCTGGGGCGACATACTCTTTGGTGCCACCACCTGCGACAAAAAAAGATGGATCTGAAAACAATTACCTCAATCCAAACTACCCTCAGGTTTGGTCTTATGTGCAATATGACTTAGCTATTAGTTATGTAATGCTCTATGGATGAAGTTAATGAATGGAAATTTATCTGATTGGTTTCTAAGTTTTGGTTATTGTTTCTTCAAAATTTAAATTTATGATACCCGCCAAATACAAATATATATTGAGTAGATATAACAGAAACTGAGGATAATATTTTCTGTTTCTGTTAGAACATGCATGCTATACATGGATTGCCTAAAAACATACTATACATGTGTACGTGGATGTTTAGACAAATGCACGCTGAAATGGATAACAAGAATATACATATCAGCTCCCGTGTGAATGATGGCCCTCCTCTAAACGCATGGCTGTAGGTCTATTGCCACTGTTCTATCATAATTTGAATAATCTAATATTGTTGTCAGGAGTACTAATCATTTATGCCCTCCTATATATAGTTTGTAAGATTGAAGGCACGCAACATTAGGATACCAACGTTCTATCCCATCGGTAGCAGAACTTGATTACCATTGATTTGGTAGAAGGTGAAGATTTTTATGATATCCCAATTAATTAATGATCCGGTATGAAATACTCCCTCCGTTTCTAACATGCATGTATATACATCCATATGTAATTCATATTGAAATTTCAATACATACTACATACAAAGAAAAATAAATAAATCTACACTCTAAAATGTGCAAATATAGATCGGTATGTAATTCATACTGATATCTTCAAAGAATGTCTTATATTTAGGAGTCGAGGGAGTATGTGAGAGGAATTTTTGCTTATTAATGATACATATGCAAGAGATGTAATTTACATGATTCGAGATATTAGGTTTTCAACTGTGTGTGCTATATATAGCACAATTCAAATATATAAATTATAGTTGGTCGCAACTTTCACTGTTTCCATACACAACCACGATACCTAGCATGAGAAAGTTACACTAAGCTAACTCATGACAATTTTACCTTATAGTTTGGTACATTAACATTAATTTTCAAATGCAGAAGAAATCTACTATATACATTTATATATTATTATGTATTTTATTACGTTAAATTACGATGCTAAAAGTTTATTTGGATAACCTACAACAACCAAATTTCAAAATAGGCGCTATGATTTTGTTGCGTATATATATAATACTTTTGTATATACGGACCAGAGCTAAGTGATGTGCACGGAAAACCTGCACAGTGTTGGAAAGTGAAGGAACAAAACTGATTTAGTGATTAAATTTTATTCCAACGATGTTTGTGCAAAACACTGAGATATAGAAAAATATGGGGAAAGGCAGCATTGGCTAAGTTTTGGACGGGTTACTCTTATATTAAAGATGGTCAAAGAATATCCTTGGCTTCAATTTGTTAATGCTAATTTGTTCAAGGAATGTGTAATATTAGCATCAAATTATATCTTTTGATTAATGCGAGCACAATTTTACAAAGAAATTGTAAGACAATGATTATTGTACATGGTTTTTGTACTGAATATGCTACTACGTACTAAGATGGGAGAGTACAACAACAGTGTTAACATACGAGTTATTATATTCTGGAGACAACTAAATTATTTTGTTTAAATGTCCAACAAAAAAGTATAAAAATGAAGTGTTTCAATTAGGTTAGTAGATGAAATTAAATTGATTAGGACAGACAAATTGAATTACCATAAACTTTTCAGAAAGGAACTTACGATATTCCTATTTAGTTTCATCTTTATTTTGTTTGGACAAATGAGCGCCAATAAAAATTGGTCGAGGCTCCTCAAGTGTCCCAATATTTAGTTCCTCCCAGTCATCAATAGTTGGCTGATTACCATCCTCCATTTGCGGGGATGCCTCAGTTGGCTCTGTAAATTCGGTCGAGGTCATGCAAACCTCGTAGCCTAGCCCATGTCTTTTTTCTTTCAAAGGATGGCCTTTGTGTAGAGCTTCGAGTTGTTCTGGTGACAACGCCTTTTCAAATGGCTCTCGCTGTCCCCGGCCATCACATAAAGATGGGCCACTAAGAGTGTCATAGCCCAATTTCTGCATCATATACAAAACTCGGTTATCATACAAAGCAATAGGCAATGAATCATCATCTTTATTCTGCAAGGAGATAGGCACCACATTATTATTTTTATTTTCCCAATTAGGCGACTCATCTTTATCTTGTTCAATTTTATGTTGAACCAAAGGAGGCAAGATAATAGGCATTTTGGTACCTCTTTTGATGGATGATTTATTGATGACGCGAAATATTGGGTCACCTTCTTTTCTTTGGTCACTTGGTATATACTGGTAAATCTTTCGTCCGGATGAGGATTCTGCAATATTTTTCGCTACCACATTTGACTCAGGTACTACTGCAGACTTTAGTTTGTATACTTTTTCAACTAGCTCAAAATAGAATTTTGCATCTGCATAGAAGGATTCAGCCACGGTGAATGGCCTATTATCTGCAAATATTCTCATTGTTTCCTAGACTGCTCTTTATACTTGACACACTGATGAAGCGTGGCTGGTACGACTTGATTTTTATGTAGCCATGGTCGGCCTAGCAATGCATTGTATGAAGTAGCTGCATCAACCATCGTGCAATTTCATGTATGTGGACAATGCTTCCAACTTCAATACCAATGAGATGGTACCCATGGCCTCTTGACCTGATTGATTAAAGCCATGAATAACCACATTTGACTGGCTCAGGTCCTTAGGTGAGCACCCGTTCTTAGCCTCCGCCGGCGTCGGCGTCTACGCGAAGCCCCAAGCCGCGGAGAGCAAATGGGTGTCGCCGAAGAGCACGCTGGACGCGGCATTCTGGGAGACGGAGTCGGACACCGAGGAGGCTGAGCACGAGCACAGCAGGCATTCTGGTAGTTCAGTCGGGCACAGCAGGCATCAGCTTTTGCAGAATTTAGCATCATACGAATTGTTATCATCATGTAATAAAATGTTGTTTTCCAGCAGAATCAGTAATGCAGTCGAATTCCTTCATGCACAGCCACTCTGCTTCATTCGCGCCCACACACACATAAAAATTCACTCTGCTTCGCGTTCATCTGGCAGCCAATCCACGCGATTAATGTGACCGATCGATTGACGTATCAATTCTCCTGCCCTTTTACGCCAACAACCGAGTGAACATTGATCAGTTCGGCATGAACCGACCGATGACCATGATTGAGCTCACTGATGACCTAAGACATGCATGCATCAATGCATATATGGTTGGTTTGACGTAAGACATGTGTTGTCTGCCCCGCTAACTAACTAACTAATTAACGAGCCCTTACTTGGTGATCGATAAGTCAATTGATCGGTCACATTGCTCAAACTGGGCGTGGTTGGCAGACAGTTGGCACCGAGTTTGCGTGCAATGAACATAAAAGTTTATTGAAATTCGGTGGCAGGCGTCGGCATGACGAGCAAAGGAAATTCCAACACATATTTTAATGTTTTTAACACGCATTAAGACAGTTCTACTAGTAGCACGTGACTAACCCGCGGCAGAGCCCCATGATACCAACCAATGATCGCCCATGATCCATGAAAAGGCGTCATGTTCCTCGGAGAGATGGAGCCCAGGTGAGCATGACGAGCACCGTGACGTTAACATAAAAAGAAGACGACGATGGTAGCTGCCAGTGGCCAATGCAACTACTCCGGAAACACAGCGGCTGTCCAATCATGACGAGGCGACGTGTCGATCGAGTCGCGCCATGTGTGATGTGCAGCATGCTGTATTACATGGTAGTCGTTAGGCCAGCCGCGCCAGCTCGTTCCTCTCCTTGTCCACACATGACACATGTGCTGAGTTTAGTTACTTAGTTAGTTAGTTTTGTTGTCAGAAGATGTACGTTTTGAACGTAGTACTACAAGGAAGCAAGCAGAGCATTGTAGCTGACGAATGATCATCGGTGACGCGCAATCGGTTTCACGATCGGCAGCGACGTACGCGCCCGAGTCGGGGCGTCACAGAAGTGTACGGCACCGGGGCATTGAGAGGGTGTTTGTTTCCAGGGACTTATTGGTTTTGGGACTTAAAAAAGTCCCTATAAGTTCCACCTAAACCAAACACTAGGGACTTATTGGGACTTATTATGGTTAATTGGGACTTATGAAATAAGACTCTCTAATAGGAGCTTATTGGGACTTATTCTGGTCCTATTACGCTCGCACCGCCCTGCCCAGGACTCCATGACGCTCGCACCGCCCGCCGCCGGCTTTCCCAATCGCCGCCGGCCGGCCGCCCCGTCGCCGCCCGGCCGCCGGCCCGCCCAGTCGCCGCCCCGCCGCCCGCCCGCCCAGTCATCACCGCCCCGCCGCCCGCCCGCCCAGTCGCCGCCCGCCCCGTCGCCGCCCGCCCGCCCAGTCGCCGCCCCGCCGCCCGCCCGCCCAGTCGTCGCCGCCCCGCCGCCCGCCCGCCCAGTCGCCGCCCGCCCCGTTGCCGCCCGCCCGCCGCCCCGCCCCGTCGCCGCCCGCCCGCCGCCTCGTCTCCCTCGGTTGCCGCCTCGTCGCCGCTGCAGTTCATCTTTTCTGCAGGTTCAACATGGACTTATAAGTCCTGTAAACAAACAGGTAGGGACTCGGGAGTTATAAGTCCCTGTAAACAAACAGATAGCTAGGGACTTATGACTTATAAGTTGGGAGAAACAAACAGGGCCTGAGACTCCATGGCTCTTCTTTGCTCGTCCGTTGAGTAAAAGCGGTGAGAGGAACGGACACGAGTGCGGTGCGGCGCAAAGACGGGCATTAGAAAGATGTGCATGCAGCGACGCAGCGTACGGAGGGCAAATCCACGACACACGATGCGGAGGCACGGTTCGAGTTGGCATCGCTTCGTTTGGCAGCCAAACGAGCACGTACGTCAGACGTGCCCAGCGCCTGTGGTGCGCGTGCGCGTGTGGCCCAGCCAGCGACTCCTCGTCCTCTGCCGACGCCGTCCGCGCAGCGTGCATGGTTACGTACGTACGTATGCAGCTAGCGCGCTGGCCGGCTCAGAGACGACGTGGCTAGCTGTGGGAGTGTGTAGACGTGCATGCATCGTTGGCTGGTTGTACATCCAATGATCTGACTAAACATTTCTCATGAGCGTAGCGACGTGGCGCCACCGGCTGCTACTGGTGGCGCATGTACGGCCGAACCGGTCGGGGTCGGCCGTCTGGCTTGTGCTCTGCCCAGGCTTCATGCCGTACGTCCAACTTCAACTTTGCACCGCCCGCAAAACAAAACAAAAAAAAAACTTGAACTTTGCACTGTCTAGACAAGCGAACACTTGCGTGCGGGGAAAATGAAAGAAAGGTTTTGGGCTTAATTAATGATCAGTTGATTGTGTGTTCACGCCGCAAATGGCTGTGTTGGTGCTAAACGTGATGTAGTTTTTTTTTTTTTTTTTGAATTGAGGAGCATAGGTCTCAGTTTTTATTTAGAATGAAAACTGATTACACAAGCAACTCAGTGATCGCCATCCAGATTCGATCAGTTTTACGAGTAGCCAAGCATAAACCAAAGAGAAAAAAATCACTCGGCGTCACTAACTTTGTCGGGGAACTCACTTTTGTCACCGTCCTTATAAATACCCTAAATACAATCACTAAGTGATCCTAAAAAAACAATCACTAAAGTAGGTTAAGTGGTTCACATACGGTCGCTCATCCGATTTTTCATATGTAGACAGCTGATTTGCCATACACGACATCATTCAAGTGGAATAGCGTGGCAAATCAATCTGCGATTGGATAGTTAAAGAAATAGTGTATCTTTAAGTCCTGATGCTTGTATTATTCATAGATTTATTTTAGAATTTTTGATGATACGCTTTAAGCGGAAGGATACGTTTCCGTCAACGACCAGACATCTATGGTAACTTCGTCAAGACGACATGCCGGTTCAGTTTTTCGAAGGTGCTCATAGATGTAGGATGTGCATGTAAGCGTTCATAAGGATGAGGGTATGCGCGTGTATATGAGCACTTGTGTGAGTGTCATGGGTATAAGTTTGACAGTAGATGTGTAGGGTACGAAAGGATGGGCAGAGCCTTAGCTACGGCGAGGTTGTATGAGTTCAGGCCCCTCTAAGGTGGAGGTAAAAGCCCTACGTCTCAGTGCTCTTGGGAGCTTAGTGTCGAGTGGAATACCAGATTACAGTAAATGCCAACCCCTGCACCAGTGGGGAAGGGCGGCTTATATAGAGTGCGCTGCCCTCCACAATGGCCCGGTGGACAGGGGTGGAATAGTGGCGAATAAATGCCTACGTTACAGGTAACGTATGCCTTAAATGCTAATAATGGTGTATGAAAACGTATGACCGTTGCCCTCTTGGGAGGTACGATGTACAGAGTGGAATTCAGTCGGTACGATAAATACGCTCCGAATGCTCGTCACCGACTGGATGATGGGGGCGTCCTTAGTTCAGTCGGAACTGGCTAAGGGCCTTGTCCTCTATGAAGAGTAGTCCTTGGGTAGGACCTATAGGGCAGGCCTATGACCCTATCCTGGGACTATAGCCCCATCATTAGTCCCCTAATGGATCGGGGTTGGAACGACGAAGTGATGCCTGGAGTACGGATCCGATTGGTATGGATGTGACTTTGGCGTTGTTTGCCTCGATCCATTTTATCCTTTCGACCAGTGATCCGAGTGAATATACCAGTGAAACAAACCGTCAGGACCGAGTGCTTCCGCGGAATCTTTCGATGTGACCGGTCAAACTGAGAGCGGCGGATTTTCCGGGATCCTCAAATTTCGGTTGCCGCGCGCTCAGCGGGGATGACGACATCGCCATCGAGTAGTTTCTGCCGCCTCGATTACCGCGTCGTTATCCTCTCCACTAACATCGCAGCAGCCGGACGGGGGGATGAGATCTCGGGGCCACATGTTAGCGACTCAGTCGGAAGCTTATTTAAGCCCTTCCGGCGGGGATCTCTTGTTGCGCTGCTCTTCTTCCCCGCATTAACCTCGCTCCTCCCGCAGCTCTCTGCGCGCCCCAAGCCTCCACCTTCCTCTCCTCCTCTGCGGATCTGTTGCCTTCACCATGACGAAGGGGCAGACCAGCAAACTCGAAGCGCAGAAGAAGAAGAAGAAGGGGACGACCCCTGCTCAGCGGCGACGGCGGGCACTGCCGGCGGGTTGGATCCAGGGGGATTTCCTCCCCTCCACGGTGACGGCGGACGACTTGCTGGAGCTAGTGGAGCACGGAATGATCGCCAACAAGTCGTGGAGGCTGCCGGCGGAGGGCGAGACGGAGCCGGCACCGAAGGAGGGGGAGCGCGTCCTGCTCCTCAGCCACGTGTTCAGGGGTTTCTCCCTGTCTCCCCACCCCTTCTTCAGAGGTATTATGAATCACTTCGGGGCGCAGCTCCATCATTTTCCTCCGAACGCGATAGCCCATCTTGCCGCATTCGTCACCCTTTGCGAGTGCTTTATTGGATGCCCTCCACTGGGGGCTCTTTAAGTACGTCTTCTCCGCTAGGTCACAAACTGTCAAAAAACTTAGCCAGTCGGACGATAAGACCCATCTCCTCCAACTCTGCGGGGGCTTAGGCTTCGAGAAGAAAACAAAAAGTAGCTACCCCCCTCTCCAGTTGTCCGAGTCAGCTAGGAACTGGAAGTCGACCTGGTTCTATTGCCAGGACATCGCCTGTCCGAATGCTGCGACTGGGCTGCCACCTTTTAGCCTAGACCGTCCGGCTCCTCCCAGGCAGCTTGCGCTCTCAAAGGTGGAAAAGGTTCAGATCCAGCCTCTGGTCGACGCGTTGATAGCCGTCGTCCGCAAGGGAGTCGCCGGCACGGACTTGCTGGAGACTTTTCTGGGTCGGCGCATCCAGCCGCTGCAAGCCCGACACCACGCCATGTGGCACTACGTGGGGCCTGAGGATTCCATTCGGACTCACCCAGAGTGCGTGACCGGGGAGACGGTGACAGCGTGGGTCCGTGGCATCACACGCGCATGTGACAACCCCCAAGGAGCCCGGCGAGTGAGCCCTTCCGCGCCGACAACCCTCCTCCGAATGAGGTGAGCGCATCTTGTCGAGTGCTTTCGATCTTCTTAGATTTATCGCTTTTCTTGTACCGCCGCCTGGCCTCTGACGTTGCCGACTGTGTTTTGTGCAGGAGTGGACTAACTGACATTCTGCCGTCTCGAACGGGAATCCAGCTGAGGAAGAGGAGGGCAGCCAGGACGGCAACGTGGACAGCGCCGAGTACGTCTCCGACAGTGGGGAGACGGAGGAGGAGACCGAAGAGGAGGAGTAGGAGGTTGGGGAGCAGAGCTCGCCACCTCCACCATCAGAACATCGAACTAAGCGCCGTCACGATCCCGCGACTCCACCGGCTCCTCCAGCGGCCCCGAGTGCTCCGCCAGCACCTCCCGTAGCTCCGAGTGCTCGGCGTGTGAAGAGGACTAGGGACGCTGCTGTCGAACCCACGGATCAGCCGTCCAAGGTGGCCAAACCTAGCGGGCCCAAGCCTCGGAAAGCTTTGCCTCGGATGAGGATCATTGTTCCAGTCGCCTCAGCGTAAGTGTCTTGCTCTCCCATCATCCTTCAGTATCTGATTCAACTCACACTTATCTGTCAAGTGGATTTCACTCAACAGAGCTGCTACCTCCGCCGCCTCTCTGCCGCACCAGGATGATGATCCCATGGACACGGATAACGCTGCCACATCCCAGCAAGGTATGTTGTCATGACTCTGAGAGTTTGGATTTATTGTTTCGCGAGTGTTGCCTTTAATCTTGCCCTTTTTCTGTAATTTCATGTTGTTCAGTCGGGCTTCCTTCGGAGGTGATTCATCTGGAGGACGACGACCAAAGGGGGTTAGGGCCAGCTTTAGCGCCTGTCCTTGAGGTTGTCCCATCTGCTGCTGCTCCCACCACGGCCGTGCTGCCGATCGAGACGATGTCGCCGACTGAGACGGTGCCCCTCGCGGCGGAACCGACTAGAGCGGAGCTTGGGATGCCCAAGGAGTCTTCTGCTGCACCGGGTCCGTCAACAGTTCAGTATGACGCCCGACATCTCCCGGAAGACCAGGTGGGGGCCGCCAAGGACGCCATGGTGCAGGTTGAGTTGATGGCGGGAGATGCCAAGGGAGCGTACGACTCCATCGCGTCTTTGTACAAGAGAAGCTTGGAGCTCCGGGACGATATCCGAGTAAGTGCGCTAGTAAGTGTTTACTTTCCTCCTGTCACCCACTGGGGGTTTCAGTGATAGACTCAGAGACAGTAGAATGATTTTGCAGTGGGTTCACTCCGAGTGAACCCAGTGGGTGTAGTCCCCAAGACTTCTGTCGAGTGCTTGCACCGGCAGTTGTCTTTAGATGCATTTTCCGTGACCTGAGCGGATCAGAGCGGATCTGCCCGAATGGTTCCAGTGGGGGCACTCCGAGTGCACTCACTGGGTGTAGTCCCCGAGAGTAGTATTACTCAGGTCGGGTAATAGTAGTGTTATAGATTTGTCTGTTTGTCATGTAGCTCAACAGGGCCGACCTGTTCGAGCTTCATGCCAGTGGGGTCACTCTTAGTGAACCCACTGGGTGTAGTCCTCGAGACCGCTATCGATTGCTTGCATCGGCAGGGGTCTGAAGAACTTTGAGCTTTGATTGTTTTCCTTGTTGAATGTGTCTCATCTTCCCTTTGCGCTGATTTGGCAGAAGACTTGCGAAATGGGATCCGCGTACAATGCTCTGCAGGCTGAAAAGATTCAGCTTGCTGCGGACTTGGAGGCGGCTGTGAATGACTTGGCTGGTGTGAAGGGGGCTCTTGCTGACCGAGAGAAGTCTTTGGAGAAATCCCGGGATACGAACAAGGCATTGGTAGCCGAAATTGAGAAAATGGGCAGGCAAAGAACCGAACGGATGGGTCAGCTGAAGTTGATGAACAATCGGTGCATGGCGCAGGAGAAGTACGTCAGCGACTGGGCAAGGAAGATGATTGCACTGCTTGGTGGAAAGCTTTTTGCCAAGTGCTTCTTGTCTTTGGAGTTTATTCTGCGCTTACTTTCTGCTTGTCTTTTCTTGGCAGATTTTTGTCTGGACGCTGAGGCTGAAGCAGCCGACATTGAACGGTCGGTTGTTCCGAACGTTCCACTCGGTGACGAAGCCAACCGGGACATGCTCCGAGCGCATATTCGCCTTGGCAGAGTGGGATCTTTCATTGGCCGCCTGAGAGAAGTCATCGGCCGGATCGACAAGGAGCTGTGGCCCGAAGACGATTCCCGGCAAGAAATAGAAGGGTTGATGACTCGGCTGGAGGACGTCCCGAACAGAGTGCAGGCATGGAAGAAGTCTGCCGCTCATTGTGGTGCGGACGTGGCGCTATCGCTGGTCCGAGTGCATTGCAAGGAAGCTCGAGAAGAAAAGCTGAAGGCGTTGCAGGTCGCCAACACCAAGAAGCTTTGATTCAAAGATTTCATGGAGACCTTCCTCGACACAGCCAATCGCATCGCAGACGGGATCGACCTTGACACCTTTGTGGAGCTTGCCAGTCCCGGTGACGCTTGAAAAACTTTACCTCGGTATGTCGAGTGGTCTCTGTATCAACTTTGGCCACTTCTGTTGGCCGTCACATTCGTGGTTCGGTGTGGATAAGCTTGATCCACACCGAGCCGACTGATCGTAGATCCAACTTTGAATTCGAATCGAATATTTTGCTCTTCTTTCGTCAAAAAAAAAATTGACACGATTTTGGCTCGTGGTTTTTGTTTGGCGTTTCTTGGTGAAGCCAATGGCAAACATGAGGAAGCTTTTTACTTAGGCGACTCTGAGTCGCAGCTAAGTCCCCGAGTGTGACTTTTCGTGCGCACTCGGAGTGAGTTGACACTCATGTAGTTGTCAGTTGTCTTCACATCTACATGAGCCTCAATGAGGGTCTGCTAAGCCTCCGAGTGGATCTCGAGGACACACTCGAAGGAAGCTTTTTTACTTAGGCGATTCTGGATCGCAGCTAAGTCCCCGAGTGCGGCTTTTAGTGCGCACTCGGAGCGAGTTTGTACTTAGGCGATTCTGGGTCGCAGCTAAGTCTCCGAGTGCGGCTTTTGGTGCGCACTCGGAGCGAGTTTTTACTTAGGCGATTCTGGATCGCAGCTAAGTCCCCGAGTGCGGCTGTAAGCTCGCACTCGGAGCGAGTTGTCACTCATGTAGTTGTCAGTTGTCTTCACATCCACATGAGCCTCAATGAGGGTCTGCTAAGCCTTCGAGTGGATCTCGAGGATGCGCTCGAAGGAAGCTTTTTTACTTAGGCGATTCTGGATCGCAGCTAAGTCCCCGAGTGCGGCTTTTGGTGCGCACTCGGAGTGAGTTTTTAGACCGGAGTCTGCAAACGTGGAGAAATTTTGAACCTGCAAGAAATCAATCTGCTTAGTATTACTTCAATGATACTTGTTCTTTACATTGTCCCCGTCGGTGGTCACGTGTAGAAGCGCTTCAGGAGATCTCCATTCCATGCTCGCGGCTCGTCCGTTTCTTTGTCAAGGTTGTAGAGTCGATACGCTCCGTTGTTCAGCACCTTAGAGATGATGAAGGGTCCTTCCCAGGCAGGAGCTAACTTGTGAGGCCTAACTTGTGAGGTCTCTGCTCATCCACTCGGAGCACCAGGTCGCCTGCTTGGAATGTATGACTCCTGACGCGTCGCGCGTGAAATCGCCGCAGATCTTGTTGAGAAATTGTTGAGCGAATCAGTGCCATCTCGCGCTCTTCTTCTAGAAGATCAACTCCGTCTTGTCTGGCTTGCTCTGCTTCGGCTTCGGAGAAGAGTTCGACTCGTGGGGAGTTGTGAAGCAAATCACTCGGAAGGACTGCCTCGGCTCCATAAACGAGGAAGAACGGGGATCGCCCTGTAGATCTATTCGGAGTTGTGCGGAGGCCCCACAACACCGAAGGCAGCTCGGTGACCCATGCGCTGGCGGCATGTCCAACTTCTCGCAGGAGTCGAGGCTTCAACCCTTGAAGAATAAGTCCATTCTCCCGCTCTGCTTGCCTGTTTGTTTGGGGGTGCGCCACAGATGCAAAATCCACTTGGATACCTTGGCCTGTGCCAAAACCTTTGAATCTGTCCGAGTCAAAGTTTGTTCCATTGTCAGTGATTATGATGTGCGGAACCCCGGATCTGGCGATGATGTCTGTGACAAATTTGATGGCCGTAAGGGCGTCGAGCTTCTTGATGGGCTTGGCTTCAATCCACTTGGTGAACTTGTCGACTGCTACCAACAGATGAGTGAATCCCCCTTGGCCTGTTCTGAATGGTCCGACTGTATCTAATCCCCACACTGCGAACGGCCAAACAAGAGGGATTGTCTTCAGCGCAGATGTTGGCTTGTGGGACTTGTTCGAATAGAACTGACAGCCTTCGCATCGGTCGACCATATCTTTTGCCATTTCATTTGCCTGCAACCAGAAGAAACCAGCCCTGAATGCTTTGGCGACGATTGCTCTTGAGGAGGCATGATGGCCGCAGGTTCCCGAGTGAATTTCTTCCAGGATTAACTGTCCCTCCTCAGGGGAGATGCACCGCTGAAGGACGCCTGAAACACTTTCCTTGTACAACTGGCCATCAATGACGGTGAAGGACTTCGACCTGCGGACGATCTGCCTAGCTTGGACTTCGTCTTCTGGTAATTCTTGCCTCAGGATGTACGCAATGAACGGCACAGTCCAATCGGAGATGAGAGCAAGAATCTCCATGATTAAATCAACCACAGCAGGGACCTCGACTTCAGTCGGATCTGTTGAGCTCTTCGGTTGTACTGGTTCCTCTATGAAAGGATCTTATTTTACTGAGGGAAGGTGTAGGTGCTCGAGGCAGACATCACTCGGGACCGGTCTCCGAGTGGATCCAAGTTTTGCCAATTCATCAGCTGCTTGATTTTTCAGTCGCGGAACATGGTGAAGTTCCACACCTTCAAACTTCTTCTCGAGCTTCCTTACTGCGTTGCAGTATGCAGTCATGATGGGGTTCCTTACATCCCACTCCTTCATCATTTCATTAACCACCAGATCTGAATCGCCATAGACCATCAGGCGACGGAAGCCGAGTGTGATGGCCATGCGCAATCCATAAAGGAGAGCTTCGTACTCTGCCTCATTGTTGGAAGAATCGAAATGTATGTGCAACACATACTTAAGTTTATCACCTTTTGGCGATATGATCAC
Organism: Hordeum vulgare subsp. vulgare; assembly: GCF_904849725.1. NCBI lineage: Eukaryota > Viridiplantae > Streptophyta > Magnoliopsida > Poales > Poaceae > Hordeum > Hordeum vulgare. The sequence continues at coordinate 483,833,239 of NC_058518.1, read as the reverse complement.
TATGCCAGTGTCGGAGCCATTCAACATCTTGGACCCATCGAAGAACATGGTCCAATGAGCCGAGTAGATGTGAGTCGGTTGCTGTTGTTCTACCCATTCTGCTATGAAGTCAGCCAGAGCTTGAGACTTTATAGCCTTCTTGGCTTCGAACTTGATGTCGCAGTATAACATCTCCATTGCCCACTTCGCCACTCGGCCTGATGCGTCTCGATTGTGGAGGATTTTCGACAACGGAGCATCAGAAATGACAGACGCCGAGTGGTCTTCGAAATAATGAGCCACCTTCTTTGCAGTCATGTAAATCCTGTAAATAAGCTTTCGATAATGGGGATACCTCTGCTTGGAAGGAGTCAGGACTTCGGAGATATAATATACTGGCCGCTGAACTTTGTACACTTTGCCTTCTTCTTCGCGTTCGAATGTGAGAACAGTTCTGACGACTTGATTTGTAGCCGCGATGTACAGAAGAAGGGGTTCTTTGCTGAGCGGGGCAGTAAGAACCGGCTGGGTGGAAAGCAGGGCTTTGAGGTCATCGAATGCAATTTGGGCTTCATCTGTCCACTCAAAAGTATCTGATTTCTTCATGAGTCGGTACAGAGGTAGCGCCTTCTCGCCGAGTCGAGCGATAAACCTGCTCAAAGCCGCTAGGCAACCTGTGAGCCTTTGAACATCCTGTATTCTGACCGGTTGTTCCATTCGGACGATGGTCCCGATCTTTTCGGGGTTGACATCGATCCCTTGTTCGGAAACGAAGAAACCGAGTAACTTCCCGCTAGGAACGCCGAATGAACACTTGGCTGGGTTGAGCTTGATATCGTACCTACGCAGGTTGGCGAATGTTTCTGCCAAGTCAGTCAGCAGGTCGGAACCTTTGCGTGACTTGACTACGATATTGTCCATATATGCCTCCACATTTCGACCGACCTGGTCAAGGAGGCATTTTTGGATCATGCGCATAAAAGTTGCTCCTGCATTCTTCAAACCGAATGGCATAGTGATGTAGCAGAAGCACCCGAATGGGGTGATGAAGGCTGTTTTCAATTCATCCGGACCATACAGACGGATCTGATCATAGCCCGAATAGGCATCAAGGAATGATAAACGCTCGCAACCCGCAGTCGAATCGACAATTTGATCAATGCGGGGGAGCGGGAAATGATCTTTCGGGCAGACCTTATTGAGATGTTTGAAGTCGATGCACATACGGAGGGACTTGTCCTTCTTGGGCACCATGACAACATTGGCGAGCCACTCGGAGTGGTGTACCTCACGAATGAAGTTGGCTGCCAAAAGTTTAGCCACCTCCTCTCCGATTGCCTTCCTTTTGTGCGCGGCGAACCGACGCAGGCGTTCTCGGATGGGCCGAGCAGCAGGATCCACATGCAGTCGGTGCTCAGCCAACTCGCTGGGTACACCTAGCATGTCAGCGGGCTTCCATGCAAAAATGTACCAGTTCTCACGGAGGAATTGGATGAGCTCGGCTTCCTATTTTGGATCAAGGGTGGTGGAGATGTTCGTCGGGGCAGCGGTGTCGTCCGTCGGGTGGATGCTGACTTTCTTCGTGTCTCCCACCGACTGGAATGCGGACTTCGGAGCTGGCTTCTTCGAACGCATCAGGTCAGCGGGGTCGGCTGTCTTCTTGTACTCATCCAGCTCGAGGATAGCCATCTGCTGGTCGGCAATCCTCGACCCTTGTTGCAGACACTCCTCGGCCCGCTGCCGATTGCCTGTGATCGTGATCACACCTTTGGGACCCGACATCTTCAGCTTCAAATACACGTAACATGGACGGGCCATGAAACGCGCATACGCCGGACGGCCCAGAATCGCATGGTATGCACTCTAGAAGTCCACCACCTCGAATGTCAGCTTTTCCTTGCGGAAGTTCTTGTCGGAGCCGAAAACGACGTCCAACGCGATCTGGCCGAGTGACTTGGCCTTTCGTCCTGGGACGACTCCGTGGAATTGCATGTTTCTCTCGCTAAGTTTGGACATTGGAATGTCCATCCCCTTGAGAGTGTCGGCGTACATGATGTTCAAGCCGCTGTCGCCGTCCATGAGGACTTTGCGCAGTCGGGCTCCTTCCACCACCGAGTCGACGACCAGAGCCTGCCTCCCTGGGGTGGGCACGTGTGCTGGATGGTCCGACTGATCAAAGGTGATCGTAGTCTGAGACCATTTGAGGAACGTGGGGTTGGTTGGGGTTGCCATGTTCACCTCCCTGTTCACCAGCTTCAATCGACTCTTGCTTTCCACGTCAGCAAAAATCATCAACGTTCCATAGACTTGGGGGAACGGATCCTCCTTGTCCTCATCATCTTGCTCGTTGTCCTTTTCACTCGGCTGCCCTTCGCCGAACCCTTGGATCACGAGGCGACATTGCCGAGTGGTGTGCTTCGGGAATATGGCGTTGCCTTCTTCGTCCATCTTCGTGTGGATTGAACATGGCTGATCCAGGATGGAATTCCCGAACTGTTTCTTCTTGGGGGTGTACTGAGCTTTCCCCTTGCCCTTGAACTTGGCATTGGTAACGGCTGTTGCCTCTGCCTGCGGAGTGGACGGAGCTTTCTGCTTCTGCTTCCGATTGATGTTCCCATCTCCATCGGCGACTGCCTTATGCTTGCCGCTACGTATGCGGTCCTCTTCTTCGCCATTTGCATAGCATGCGGCTATCTCCATCATCTTGCTCATGGAGATGTCGCATGTCCGACCGAATTTCAGGTACAGATCTATGTACCGCACGCCTGCCTTGAAGGCGCAGACTGCTTGGTGCTCTGTAACGTTCTCCGCCGTGTGGTAGAGGGTCGTCCAACGCTGGATGAAATCGCGCAGGGGTTCATTCTGCTTCTGGACACAGTGCTGGAGCTCCACGAGACCAGCAGGGCGTTTGCACGTGCCCTCGAAGGTCCTGATGAAGACTCGGGACAGATCTGCCCAGCTGTAGATGCTTGACGGAGCCAACTGGCTCAGCCACGCTCGAGCCGAGCCGTCGAGCATCAGGGGGAGATGTTTCATGGTGACCTGGTCATCTCCGCCACCGATCTGGACTGCCACTCGGTAGTCATCCAGCCACGTTTCTGGCTTGGACTCTCCTATGAATTTGCTGATCCCCGTCGCCAATCGGAAGTTGGGAGGGATGTTAGCTGAACGGATGGCCCGACTGAACACTCGGGGCCCCAGACGATGGTCCTGCTTCCACTCGGACGGTCTCTATCGTGACCATCACGGTGGGCTCGACTCCTGTCGACCTTCCTCTGGGCGATGTACCCTCTTGCGTCGGGCCTTGGATCATACGCGTCACCGACTGAACGCCGATCATCGTGATGTCGGGGCCCGTAAGGCCCACCCCGCGGAGGGGTGCATGAACGGCGACGATCTTCGGGATTCATGGAACGGCTGCCCCCTCTGCGTCGCTGATGAGAATCGGGGCTGAAAACCGACCGATGCCTGTTCGTGTGAACAGAACTGTTGTGGATCCGGTTGTGCGACTGGGAAACCGCCGAATTCTGCTGCTGCGCCGTGTGCAACAGGGCACGGATCTGCTCGATCCCTCTATCAGCCTCTGAATCAGTCGATTGGAGGGAATCGACTATCTTGGCAGCGGCAGCCAGGTTGAGGACGAGTGTGCGGAACACCTCGACGTTGCTCTCGCGAGTGCGCCGACTGGCAGAACGGCAGTGTTGACGACGAGCACCCGATGATTCGCCGACCTCATGCTCGTTCCAACCAGTTCGGAGGGGACTTTCATGGGAATCAGCCATGAGAACTTCGGCTGCAGGTCCGCGACCCAAGTACTCGGAAGGTAACTCAGTCGGAACTGAGTCCAAGCACTGGGACAGCGACGCGACCACAACCGACTCGAGGACCGCCACTTGAGAGGACGCGTTCTGTCGCGCCTGGGCGTGTCGCACCCAACGCTGAGCCGCGGATGGTGGGACCGCTTGTTGCGGCGCGTGACGAGGGCAAAGATCGACAACGGGGCCGATTGCTGAAGAAGAAGGACGCCGCGGGCACCGGCACGGAAGTGCGTATCCCCGCGAGTGGGGAGCGCCTTGACGTCGAGAGGCGCATCCCGAAGCCATGCCGAATCATCGACGAAGAAGGAGAGTGCGCCGAAGAGGATCTCATGACCCATGCACAAATCTCCGCCGAACGACATGATGAAAAGATGAAGTTGCAAACTCGCCGGAAGTCGCTTAGACGGCTGCCCCACGGTGGGTGCAAACTGTCGTGGGTATAAGTCTGACAGTAGATGTGTAGGGTGCGAAAGGATGGGCAAAGCCTTAGCTACGGCGAGGTTGTATGAGTTCAGGCCCCTCTAAGGTGGAGGTAAAAGCCCTACGTCTCAGTGCTCTTGGGAGCTTAGTGTCGAGTGGAATATCAGATTACAGTAAATGCCAACCCCTGCACCAGTGGGGAAGGGCGGCTTATATAGAGTGCGCTGCCCTCCACAACGACCCGGTGGACAGGGGTGGAATAGTGGCGAATAAATGCCTACGTTACAGGTAACGTATGCCTGAAATGCTAATAATGGTGTATGAAAACGTATGACCGTTGCCCTCCTGGGAGGTTACGATGTACAGAGTGGAATTCAGTCGGTACGATAAATACGCTCCGAATGCTCGTCACCGACTGGATGATGAGGGGTCCTTAGTTCAGTCGGAAGTGTCTAAGGGCCTTGTCCTCTATGAAGGGTAGTCCTTGGGTAGGACCTATAGGGCAGGCCTATGACCCTACCCTGGGACTATAACCCCATCAGTGAGTATTGTGCTAAAAAAATGGGACAGTGTGACGTTGACCGTATACCTTGGCGTTGTGTTGTGAATACACAGGGATTTCAGTTTTTTCTTCAAAAGTGGCGCATCACAAGCAAATTACATTTAGGGCATTGTCGGCTGCCCGGTCTAACCATATGACCCCTTCCTTTCTTCTCCCTTGCTCTTGAGGTGGTGCCTGAACCAGCTTGTAGCTCGGCGGTGGTGGCTTGTGGAGCGATGACGCCATGAGCTCGTCGCCCGGTGCCGACCCGTCGCCTTCTGGGCCGTTTGGGAGGGGCATGTGCGGCGTTTCTCTCACTTCCACACGGTGGTTGGTTGAAGCTTCACCACCTTTGTAGGTGTATTACGTCGTTGCTCCACCATCGATTTCAGCCACGAGATTGACTACGGGTAGGGTTCATTGGCACTGGACTGTTAGCAGTGGTGATCCTACATGTACTCTGTGGGGTCAATTGACCCCACATTTGTTAGACAAAACAACCTAAAATTGTTGAACATTGTGAAGAAATTATCCCAAGAAGATCCGGTGACCCCGTAGATTATTCCTGCTCGCTTCGCCACTGACTGTTAGGGTTAGGGCTGCTTTGCCCTTAGATGTCCCACATCAGGTGATGAGGTAGAGTTTAAGTTGGGCTTTCGGTAAGATTTAAGGTTCAACGGGTGAAATTGGTGGTCGGTGAGATTCGTGGTGGCGCATAAATCAGGGATTGATTGTATGCCTTGATTTACACTTGATAATGTGCACCTCTGTTTGGGGATTTCTTTTCCCTTTACCATGTGTTGATCATATGCAATGTGGCATCTTTCCTCTGTTATTGTGAACACCGATTGCTCTTGTTTAGGTGTAAACATGATGCTTTACAATATCTTTGTTTTGTGAAAAAAATGTAAGTGCATCTAGTGCCCCTTAGTGGTTTTGGTGGTTTGAAGACTTATAGGTTAAGTATCTAATGTGTTTATAAGTGTACACAGGATCTATAAGTCATTGAGGAGTTTGAGATATTTGAAGAATATCGACCCCTAAAAATATATGTCTTCAGTTGAAGAAATTGGTCTGAAGCTGAAGAAATGAATCACGAGGAATCTGCGATGAAATTGATATTCCTCATGAAGATATTGATATTGAGAAAATCGGTGGTTCCTGAAGAAAATCATTTTGAAGAAATTGAAGCGTGAAGATTTACGTTTTCTGTTTTACTTTCTTCGCATTTGATGAATAGGAACACCGTACTGTTAAAGGGGGTCAAAGTAACGCTATGGAATGAATTTCCTCATGATGCTCAACCCAAGCCAAATCCTACCAAAAGCCTCAAGTGAGGAATATGAGTGACATGAGGACTCTCACAGTTGAGGGTCCCGACCGTTTCGATAGCCACGCCAAGTCACTGGTCTTATCCACTCCAACGGTCATATTATTTAAGGGCATTAGTGTCAAATCATGTCGGGATGCTCCTAGGCTATAAATAGCCGCCCCCCACAACCACTAGCTGGTTGGCTGCTCTGTTAGAAACTGACACTTGTCATAAGAGCAACCCAAATTCCTCAGAGCCTTCGAGAGTAAATCATCAGTGAGGAAATACACCACCCACCGAAACCACAAACCAAACCTAGTGATTGAGCATCACTGAAGAAGTTGTTCCTGTGTGGGACTGAAGCCTTTTACCTTTGAGGACTGTGCATCCTCCAGACGGTTAGGCGTCATGGTCTAGAGCAATCCAGCAGTCAATTGTGGATCGCCGGGTGACCGAGTTTGTGAGGGTTTGGAAGTCTGCCCTAAAGACTTACCACGAGTGTTGGGCGAGGACTGTGTGTCCTTAGCTCAAGGAGAATACGGTAGGGACTGTGTGTCCCGGGACTGGGTGTCCTTTGGTTTCAATACCAAGCCGCTCCAAACCAGATGTACAACTGTCACAGCAGTTGGAACTGGGTCATCAACAACAGTCTTCACCAAGAATCGGGTTCTAATTCCTCAACTCTTTACATTCTCTGTATTATGTGTTGATGACATTCACTGTGACTGTTTGAAGAATTTGCTGAAGACTTTCTCTAAATTTCCTCAACCCCAAATTCTTCACTTGAGTTAATCATCATCTGTATTCTGCGTGCCTGCTTACTGTGCAATCTGTTTTCACAATCTTCACTCTGTAATACTGTTGTTGTGAACGTTTGCACGACTGATCCTTAACTGTTTCCGCTGTAAGTTAGTCATCAGTGAGGAATTTCCTCAAAAGGAATTTCCTCAGTGATGAAATTCTAAAAATCTCCTATTCACCCCCCCTCTAGTCGAGATAACGCACTTTCAATTGGTATCAGAGCAAGGTACTCCCTTGTTCTGTGTGATTTTGGTTTAACCACGTGGAGTTTTAGTTATGTCGATTGTAGGCATGTTTAAGGTGACTGCAGCATGTCCTACCTACGAGGGAAAGAACTTTCCCTTCTGGAAGAACAAAATGCAAATGCATCTACAAGCTATAGACAATGATCTCTGGTATATTGTGGAAAATGGTGTCCCCATCATTTCTGCCAGTGTCACTGCAGCTGATGTGAAGAAATTCAAGCAACTCGATTCTCAAGTGAAGAACATCATCTGTGGTCATCTGAGCCCTGGCCAGTTTGGAAGAGTAAGTGCCTTAGGCTCTGCAACACTGATCTGGGAGAGACTGTGCAAGGTAAATGAAGGAGTATCAACCCAACGTGACTCTCGTGTTGATATTCTTCGCAATCTCTTCAATCGCTTCAAGAGACATGACAATGAAAGCTGCCAAGACACCTTTGATCGCCTCACTGACATATCAAATGAACTGCAAGCACTGGGAGCTCGAGACATCACTGATCACGAAGTTGTGAAGAAACTGCTGAGATCTTTGGATTCTTCATTTGACACTCTAGTTTTGATGATTCAAGAAAGACCAGACTACAAGATGGTAGATCCAGCTGATATCCTCGAAAGGCTAAATACTCATGAATTCCAGCTAGAAGAAAAGAGAGATCTATATGGACAAAGCTATTCCAGACCACGTGCACTGAAGGCAAGAGCAATTTCCTCATCTGAAGAAGAAGACACAGATGACAGCAGTTGTGACCCTGAAGAATTTGGTCAGGAGCTTGCAATGCTTGTGAGGAAATTCCAGAGATTTACACGACGAGGCCAGTTCGGTAAATCATCAAGAAGAGACATGAGGAAATCAGAATCTGCATCTGAGGACTACAAGAAACGGACCTGTCACAAGTGCAAGAAATCAGGTCATTACATTGCTGATTGTCCCCGCTGGGGAAAGGAATCAAAGAAGAAGAAATACAAGGATGACAGTTCTGATGACTCAAAGAAGAAGAAGAAATCTTCAAAATCCTCATCTTCAAAGTCCTCCTCACACAAGAAGACTAGCTTCAGAAAGGCTCGGGCACTTATTGGCAAGGAAATGGATTCCCAGGCAGAATCAGAGGAATGTGATGAAGAAGAAGGCTCTGGGGAAGACTCAGAATCCGGACAGGCTAGTCTTGCACTAGCAACCAATTTCGTTAACAAGTCAATCTTCAATCTTGAAGAAAATGATTGCACCATCCATACTGATGACTATGTTGATGACTTCGCTCCAACCTATTGCTTCATGGCAAAAGGTTCAAAGGTATCGAATAATGCCTCCTCCTCTGATTCAAGTGACTGTGAACATGATGATTACAAAAAACCCAGTTACAGTAAACTTGCCATCATTGCCACTAGACAACAAACTGCTCTGGAAAAGCTTCAAAAACTGCTAGACAAAAGTGATGATCTGTTGAATGATGAAATGAATCTTAATCAAATCCTCGCTGATGACATGAAAAATCTTCAGTCTAGATTTGATAATCTTCAGGATAGTCATGATACACTCCTCACTAATCATGAGAAGCTTTCTTACGAATTTCTTCAAAGAAAGCTTGATCTTGAGAAGCTGAGGATGTCTCATGATGATCTTCGTATGGAAAATGATTCATTACTAGCTCAACAGATTAGCGCTAGTCAAGTTGAATTTATTCCTCCATGTCTTAAATGCATTGAACGTGAAACTGCTAATTCCTCACCAGAAACATCAAATGCTACAAATCTTCAACTGCACCTGCTGTGTCTATTTCCTCACTTGAGGAAAACAAAAATGTTACTGATGAAAATGCAGGGTTGAAGGAATTGTACGTGACAGGCATGTACAAAAGTCTCAAAGGACACCAAACCCTTTGTGATGTGCTCAAAACGCAGATCTTGAACAGGAACCCGAGGAAAGAAGGAATTGCCTTTGAGAGGAAATTGAATGCTGATGGATCTTATTGGAAACCTGAGCAGTATCCCAAAACCACATGGGTTGCTGCTACTGGGCCTCCTTTTGATCCATCTAATCTAACTGGCTTCTCATGTGAATTATCCTATTCCTCGGACGAGTCATTTGATTCCAACTATAAACTGTTCAAAAATCAATCTGGTGAAGTATTTTCTCGATATGTTGGAACTAACTGCACGAATGGCCCTCCTGTGAGGAAAATCTGGGTTCCCAAAAGTTGTCTTGAAAATCTTCAAGTGAATGTCCTCATGACATCACCTCTGAAGAATCTGAAACCCAGATCAAATTCCTCAGGAGGACCAAAGTCTTCAAGAGGATCAAAATCCTCAACTGGTCAAAACTATGCTCGTACCCGTGCTTATGCGTCTAACATGCACGGAAACTACAAGGAATATGATTATGAGCGCTACTCCTCAAATCATTATGTTCATAAATCCTCAAACCAGTTCTCTGCATACTCATATGAGTACTTTAATCCCCCTACTGTTAAGAGAAGTGTATTAGCTTCAATGCCACCTTTCTCATATGGTGCTCGCAGGATGATGAACGCTTTGCCACCCCTTCAGATGTGGGTGGTGAAGAAATCAAACTAATCACTTCTGCAGGTCAGGTCTCCAGATGAAAATCATCATTTGAATAATTTGCTGGAGACCTGAGGAAATGCTTGATAGGACGTAAGCTAATGATTGATGAAATAGAAATATTTCACACGTCCTTACATTTCTGTTATGATGAAATCACTGAACTGATGAAATTAGTATCATATTCTTCAAATCTGAAGCATATGAGATGGTAAGCTGTACTAATTCATCTGCAGCATGACAAACCCAAAAATACTGAGTGGGTTCTCGATAGTGGCTGCACACATCACATGACTGGTGATAAAAGCCTACTGATGAATATGCCACTAACTCCATCACCTGTGAAGCAAATCACATATGCTGATAAAGGTAAAAGCAAGGCATTGGGACTTGGCAAAGTAGCTATTTCCAAGGATAGGCATATGGACAAAGTGATGCTTGTTGAATCCCTTGGTTTTAACCTCATGTCAGTCTCGATGCTTTGTGATCTTGATATGATTGTTATCTTTGGTAGATATAGATGTGTAGTCATCATGGAATCTGACAGATCCAAAGTCTTCGAAGGTGTAAGAAGAGGGGATTTGTACATTGTTGACTTCTCTACAGGTCCTCAACCAGCCACTTGCTTACTAGCAAAAACTTCAGAAGGATGGCTGTGGCACCGAAGACTACGTCATGCAGGCATGAGGAATTTGCACACACTTGCAAAGAAGAAGCATGTCATTGGCATCGAATCAGTCAAATTCCTCAAGGATCATCTCTGCGGTGCTTGTGAATCTGGGAAAATGACCAGATCCAAGCATCCCTCCAAAACCATCATGACCACTACACGTCCATTTGAATTGCTTCATATGGATTTATTTGGACCTACACACTATGCAACACTAACCAATGCAGCATCTCTATATGGCTTTGTCATAGTTGATGATTATTCCAGATACACTTGGGTGCATATTATAGTGTATAAAACTGAAGTGCAGGAAATCTTCAAACGATTTTATTCAAGGGCCTCGACGAACTTCGGCATCAAGATCAAACATATCAGGAGTGATAATGGAACCGAGTTCAAAAACACTGGTCTTGATGATTATCTTGATGAACTTGGTATTACTCACGAATTGTCTGCTCCTTATACTCCTCAGCAGAATGGTGTCGTCGAAAGAAAGAATAGGACTCTGGTTGAAATGGCAAGAACAATGCTTGAAGAATATCAGACTCCTCATCGCTTCTGGCCTGAAGCAATCAATACTGCATGCCATATCATCAACAGGGTATATCTTCACAAATTCCTCAAGAAAACCTCATATGAATTCCTCACTGACAAGAAACCCAGTGTAAGTTATTTCAAAGTCTTCGGTGCAAAATGCTGGATTAGAGATCCTCATCATAGCTCAAAATTTGCACCTAAGGCACATGAAGGTTTTATGCTCGGTTATGGAAAGGACTCGCACACCTACAGAGTCTTCAACAACTATCACAACAAAGTTGTTGAGACTGTAGATGTGCGGTTCGATGAAACTAATGGCTTGCAAAGAGAGCAATTGCCTTCTGATCCAGATAAGCTGTCTCCTGAGGAAGCAATAAAGCTTAAGCCTACTGAAGACATTATCCCCACTGAGGAAATTAGTGAAGAAACGATCCCCACCGCTGATGAAAACCAAGAAGATGCTCCTGAGGAAATTGCAACAGCACCACTTCCTCAGCCCAGACAAATTGCAAATGAAGTAGAACTTGAAAAAATCCTCAACGACATCAATGCACCAGGTCCTCTCATTCGCTCAAAAGCTTCACACTTAGTTAACTTTTGTGGGCACTTTTCCTTTGTATCCATCACATAACCCTCAAAAGTAGCTGAGGCTTTTCTGGAACCGGAGTGGATCCAAGCCATGCAAGACGAACTTCTTCAATTCAAGCTGAATGATGTATGGGAGCTCGTCAAACGACCAGATCCTCGCAAGCATAACATCATCGGCACCAAGTGGATTTTCCGAAACAAGCAAGATGAGGACGGTCAAGTGGTGAGGAACAAGGCACGACTTGTAGCCCAAGGCTACACCCAGGTTGAAGGAATAGATTTCGATGAAACTTTTGCACATGTTGCTAGACTTGAAGCTATTCGAATTCTACTTGCTTATGCTAATCATCATAACATCACCTTATATTAAATGGATGTGAACAGTGCATTCCTCAATGGTAAGCTTGAGGAAGAAGTATATGTTGCTCAGCCCCCAGGTTTTGAGGATCCAAAGAATCCAGACAAAGTCTTCAGACTCAAAAAGGCTCTGTATGGCCTCAAGCAAGCCCCTCGGGCATGGTATGATACATTGAAGGAATTCCTCATGAAGAAAAGCTTCAAACCTGGTTCACTCGATCCAACTCTTTTCACAAAATCCTATGATAATGAGTTGTTTGAATGTCAAATATATGTTGATGATATCATATTTGGCTGTACTGACAAAAGATACAGTGATGAATTTGCCTACATGACGAGTGAAGAATATCAGATGTCCATGATGGGGGAGCTGAAATTCTTCTTAGGTCTTCAAATTCGTCAACAAAGCAATGGAATCTTCATATCACAAGAGAAATACCTCAAGGATGTTCTGAGGAAATTCGACATGCACGAATGCAAAGGTGCCAAGACTCCGATGCCTACCAACGGCCACCTCGACACTGATGAAAATGGTAAAGATTTCGATCAGCAGGTATACCGTTCTATGATTGGCTCCTTATTGTATCTATGTGCATCTAGGCTAGATATAATGCTTAGTGTTTGCATGTGTGCACGTTTTCAAGCAAAACCGAAGGAATCACACCATAAGGCTGTGAAACATATTCTTCGATACTTAGCTCACACACCAACACTAGGATTATGGTATCCCAAGGACTCCAATCTTCATCTGGTAGGGTATTCTGATTCAGACTATGCTGGTGACCGTGTGGATCGCAAGTCAACATCTGGCACATGCCATTTCCTCGGAAGTTCACTAGTTTTCTGGTCCTCAAAGAAGCAGAACTGCGTATCACTCTCCACTGCCGAAGCTGAGTACATTATTGCTGGTTCTTGCTGTGCTCAATTACTATGGATGAAGCAAACACTCAAGGACTACGGCATCAACATGAAGAATGTGCCTCTCTACTGTGACAATGAGAGTGCTATCAAGATTGCATATAATCCAGTACATCACTCGAAGACCAAGCACATCCAGATTCGTCATCATTTTCTTCGGGACCATGTCCTCAAGGGCAATATCCTCATCGACCATGTGAAGACTGATGATCAACTGGCTGATATCTTCACTAAGCCCTTGGATGAGAAAAGGTTTTGCAAGTTGCGGTGTGAGCTAAATATCTTAGAATCTTCAAATGTTTTGTAAAAACATGCACACATCCTAACACTTATGCAAAGTTGATGACTTAGATGTGCAACACATGATGAAACGATTGTCTTCAACTAATGAAGAAAGTCACTCTGAATGTGAAGAAATTAACGAAGAAATTGATTCTCAGGGCCCTACGACAATTGTACGCGGTGTCTGTAATCAACATTCTTATATGGTGGGTAACGCCACCGCCCAATGTGAAATTCCTCAAGTTGATTTTCTTCAAATGATCAATTTCCTCACAATGCATTTTTCTTCAAAACAGATGTTCTTCATTGTGATGATCTATTGCAAAATCTTCAAAAACACTTGATGACTTTCATTTGCCTAGGTAGACTGTGATTTCTAGTCCTCAACAGCATTCACTTATTGCTATTTCTTCAAGTTGATGTTTCTGCTAAGTGAATGTGATTGGACCCCACTTTCCCTCTATGCTATACTTATCCAGTCTATTCAATTCTTCATATGCGTTCTACTTGAAACTTTGTTCAAAATCCTCACTGCATCCTTGTCAGCTGATGATTTGGTAACAAAAATCCTCAAATCTTCAAAAAATTGTTTTCTTCAAAGGAACAGTAACTGAACCCCCACTTCCCACGATCGGATAACCACGATCTCCACTATCTCCACCGCATCGTACGGGAGCTACACGTGTCCTGCGGAGACGTAGAGGCAAGGGCTATTCGGTCCGAAACTTTCGCGTCAAACAGTAACTTTCGGGCTATAAATAGGTCCTTATCCCCCTCGGTATCTTCTTCTTCGCCTCATCGCTCTCCTGCCATCACACTCTCCATCGAACCCTAGCGCGACCGCTGGTTGTCTTGTCGCCGGCAAGGAAGAGCTTCACTGCCTCAACCTTTTCACCGCCAGGATCACGCCGAAGTCGGAACATCTACGTCCGCCGCCGCCATAGACGTCCTCTGCTGCCAAGTTAGGGTGCATTGGACACTCGACCGAAGAGCCCCTCCAACACCACCTTTTGTGTTCTTCGTTCGCACCTTCCAGGGTAAATATATCCCATTTTTACAGCAGATTAGATCTGAAATTTTACCTCTCCCATGTGAAATCTGTTTTTCCTCAAGATACGATGTGCAGATGATTCCTCAAACACTATCTATCACCACAATAATTGATGAACTAGCTAAGCATCTAAGATTTTCACGAGATTCCTCAATTGTGCGAATTTTCGGATCTGTACAACTCTGGAACCCAAGAACAGCATGCTTAGGCAAATTCCTCAACCACTGGTTATATTCCTCAGACTATCAAACCTTTTCATTTTCTTCAAATCTGAGAACGCATATGACCTCTCCAAATTCCTCGCAACTATACTCTGTTCACAGGTACACACATGTCAGCTCATGAATCTCTCGGTTCTCATCACATTAACTCATTTGCAGCGTTTCTGGAAGAAACTCTTCAAGGCTCATGAGAATCCTCAAGAGTTCAAAATCATCAGCAAATTCCTCGTCTGAAGAAAATGGAGGAAGAGAGGAAACAGAAGGGAGGAAAGAAACTGGAGCAGAACACAGCTGCTGATATTCCTGATGACATATACTTGGACTATTGTACGCCTGATGAAGAACCTGAGACAATGGCCAAGAGAAAGATTAGGCTACAGAAAATTGAACGCAGATGGGCAAAGGAGTGGAAGGAGTACAGTTTGTGACTCCAAAATATGCGAAGAAATTCGCTTTGAAGCCTCCTGGCAGAAGGGCTCCACTTGAGGATCATCAAGTAGCACATCCCTCAAGTCTTATGAAACTTGATGGCTACCTAGATGAAAAAGAAAGGCATCTGGCCAAGCTCAAGAAGCAAGCTGAAACAGCAGTGAAGAAATTCAATGAATCCTCAGCTGCTGCCTCCGGTGCTGCTCATTCCTCAGCAGCAGAAACTTCAGGCTCAGAGATTCCTCAAAAGCAGTCTGCGCCATCAAAGCCAAAGGCTCCAAAGCCTCAAGAGAAGTCTGCACAGGCTTCTGTCACAAAACCCTCAGCTCCAAAACCCTCAGCTCCAAAACCCTCGGTTCCAAAACCGTCAACACCAAAACCATCAGCGCCAAAACCCCCAGCACCCATCTCATCTACACCAAAGTCCTTAGCTCCACCTCCAAAGCCAGTACAGAAGAAAGTCGTGAAGCCTACGACAACCAGCTCCAGCTCCTCACTCCCAGCTGCAACAAGCTCGGAGACAAAGTCTTCAACACCACTTGTGAAGACTTTGGCAACTACTGAACGTGCACCTCTGCCCAGCTCCAGCAAAATCATCACAGTCCCGTCTGCATCAGAAGGAAGTGATGAGTATGATGATGAAACCCTGCAAGCCATCATCGAAAACAAGCAAGAACGGGTAGCACAAGCATCAGGCAGTGTTATTCCTCTGGCCATGGACCCCAAGGTCCTCCTCGACTTCATCAATGTATGGTATGAGGACCCAAACACACCCATTGAATATTTGAAACTTCCTCCTGGCATCAGCCACATGGTGGCCACCTTCATAAACGAAGCCAAGTGGAAGGAACAGAAGGCCAAGCAGGCAAAGATTGCAAAGGCCAAAAAGGAGAAATTCCTGAAGCAAAATCTCCTCAAACTGACTCCTGAAGCACTGGTGTCAACTCAGGCAGAGCTGCAAGTCTTGACTGACAAGTGTGACAAACTGTCAGACCGCAAAGGCATCAAACGCAACTTCATCAAGCTAGCCACTAGTGCTGTTGATGACTACAACAAACGACACCCACCACCAGCACCAACTCCTCAGCCCCTGGTTGAGCAGCCAGAAGATGCATCTCCTGATGAGGAGGAAATTCCTCAAGGTGAGGAACAACACCAAGAGCGCCGTGCTGATGAGCCGGGCATTGAAGAGATCATCACTGAGACCGCCCCTGATGAAACTGCAACCCCTGATGCAACTGCTCCTGATCTAGCTGCTTCACCAAAGCAGGCTGATGACTCTGTTCCAGCTGGTTCCTCACTACCAGCTGAAGAATCTGTAGAGAAAACACCTTCACCAAAAGCTTCAAAGGTGAAGAAGTTAATCCCGTCTGCATCAGACGCGAAAAAGACAAGAGCTGCTGAGAAGGAAGCGAAGAAGAGAAAAGCTTCCTCAGCAGAAGAAAAGATTGAGGCAAAACGCCTCAAGGAAACTGAAGAATCCGCCCCTCTGGACCCGGTGCCTCTAAATGTTGCACCTTCATATGAAATTGTCGTCATTGGTGACCAAACTACAAGGGCAGATGAGGAAATGAAGGATGCTACCTCTGAGGAGCATACTGATGAGGAAATCCAGATTGATGACAGTCCTCAACCTCATATTCCTCAGACAGAGACTACTCAAGCTTCAGCTGCAGCAGCTGATGAATCTGCTTCTGCAACAAAGCCAGCTGAAGAAGAACAAGCTGATGAAAATGCACAGTCTGAGCAGGCTCCTCACTCTGAACAGGCTGATCAAACTCCTCAAGCTGAGAAGGAAGCAGAAATTCCTGAGCCTGAAGCTTAGCCCGAGCAAGAAATACCAGCTGATGAAATTCCTCAACCTGAGGAAAATGCTGAAGAAAATGTTCCCGCCCCTGAGAATGAATTCATTGTGCTCAACCCAGAGACTGGCATGGTTGTTTCCCCTCCCATTCCTCAGCACAATATCAAGCCAGTTCAGCGCCAGCCATTCTCGAAGCGGCCAAAGTTTCAGAAAGAAAATTTCTTTGAGGAACGCATGTATTTCATCGGAGAGAATCCTTATGACAAGCCTCAAATGAGGCATCTGAAGTTTTGGACAAGGACTCGGATGAACTACTATGCTTCTGTGCTCTATGGACGCAACAAGATATTCCAGCACAGGCACATTCCTCATGATGAGCTTGAAGAAATTCCCTGCGTGGAACCAGTCCTCAATGTACTCCATGATGCAGGTTTGCTCCCTATGTGCTCAGACATATCAGATTGGAATAGTGAGCTTATTCTTCAGTTCTATGCAACTCTGCACATCTCTGGCAATGCTGATGACATCAACACTTGGGTGTTCGACTGGATGACCCAAAACACTCACTACAAGGCTCCAGCGTCTGAACTCCTCAGAGAACTGTCCTTACCAATTCCTTCAGACGGAGCAGTGAACTTTATGGTGAGCGTGAGCTGCCAAATGGAATGATGGAAGTCCTCATGAAGCCTTTGGCTGCAGGCAAACACTCAAGAACCACATTCCTCGTCCATGAGCTCAAGTACACACCCCGGTCTGTCTACCGCATTCTCTGCAGTGTGCTCGCGCCAATCAAAGGCCATGACGATGAACAAGATGTCGTCGGCCTCATGAAGAATATCCTCTTCAACATCATTCACGGTATTCCTATGAATATCCATAATTTCTTCTTGAGGACTTTGGCTGACAATGCAATGTGCCCCTATGATCACAAAATTTATGCACCATGGATCATGAGATTCCTCAGGACAAGGACAGGCATCAACTTCCAAGCAGATTTCCAGAACCATGTTGTTTATATGCCTCCTATCCATGTCAACAAGAAGACTTTCGAGCGCATTGAGGGAAAAGGAAAGTCTGTGATTGACAAAGGCAGCAGGCCCCTTGATGGCCAGTTTAAAGAACCAGACGCTTATTCTTCATGGGACGATACTGAGACTCGTCCACCCAGCCCTGTTCCTCCTCGCGTGCTAAACACCAGAGAGCTTCTCCTGAGTCTTCATCAGAAGGTGGATCACAACCACACATGGGTCAAACGCCAGTTTGGTGCCATTGTGAAAACCCTCACTGAGACACAGAACTCTATGAAACTTAATCATCACTATCTGCATGAGGTTTTCGATCGCACCTAGGCTACTCTTGCACATCTGAAGAACCAGAATAAGCTTGAAAAAATGAACTTTGAGCAAGACTTTGAGTGGTCGTGGCCTCCCAAGAAGAAGTTCAGGCCCATTCCAGTGCCAGATCTTGAAGACAGCTCCTTCTCGTCATTCCGCACCGCCGAATCAGATGAGGAACAACTCGACACCGCAACAGTCCCAAGGAAGAAGACTACACCCAAGAAGCGTCAAGGATCTTCATCAACCGCCAAGAAATGAAGTCTTCATGGGCGTTAGTCCTCAGTTTGTCCCTTTTTGTCACTTGATGACAAAGGGGAGAAACGTGAGAGTTAGTCTTCAAACGGGATTTATTTTTGGGGCTTATGAACTATATTTAAGTTACAAACTCTTGGCTCTTCTGAAGTTTTTATGTAATGAGTTGTAACTTAAGCCCGATGGTACTCTGACGCTTTTTGAACGTTTTTATTCGCATGCTTATTCCTCAAGTTTTTAATGCACGCATGCTGGAATTCATCAGATACCATTTGCCATCATGCATCTTCATTTTCTTCATATGATATGTTATATGTATGCATGATTTACAAGATTCAGGGGGAGATATCCATGATATAAATCATCAATGTGCATATGCTATAAAAGCAAAATCCTCAAGGTATGCACATCTTCAGGGGGAGTCTCTGTGAATCTTGTTTTCAAATTCCTCAATTGAGTACTTACACATCATATTTTTGATCCCTGTTGAAGACTTAACCTAATTGTCATCAACCACCAAAAAGGGGGAGATTGTAAGTGCATCTAGTGCCCCTTAGTGATTTTGGTGGTTTGAAGACTTATAGGTTAAGTATCTAATGTGTTTATAAGTGTACACGGGATCTATAAGTCATTGAGGAGTTTGAGATATTTGAAGAATATCGACCCCTAAAAATATATGTCTTCAGTTGAAGAAATTGGTCTGAAGCTGAAGAAATGAATCACGAGGAATCTGCGATGAAATTGATATTCCTCATGAAGATATTGATATTGAGAAAATCGGTGGTTCCTGAAGAAAATCATTTTTTGAAGCATGAAGATTTACGTTTTCTGTTTTACTTTCTTCGCATTTGATGAATAGGAACACCGTACTGTTAAAGGGGGTCAAAGTAACGCTATGGAATGAATTTCCTCATGATGCTCAACCCAAGCCAAATCCTACCAAAAGCCTCAAGTGAGGAATATGAGTGACATGAGGACTCTCACAGTTGAGGGTCCCGACCGTTTCAATAGCCACGCCAAGTCACTGGTCTTATCCACTCCAACGGTCATATTATTTAAGGGCATTAGTGTCAAATCATGTCGGGATGCTCCGAGGCTATAAATAGCCGCCCCCACAACCACTAGCTGGTTGGCTGCTCCATTAGAGACTGACACTTGTTATAAGAGCAACCCAAATTCCTCAGAGCCTTCGAGAGTAAATCATCAGTGAGGAAATACACCACCCACCAAAACCACAAACCAAACCTAGTGATTGAGCATCACTGAAGAAGTTGTTCCTGTGTGGGACTGAAGCCTATTACCTTTGAGGACTGTGCATCCTCCAGACGGTTAGGCGTCATGGTCTAGAGCAATCCAGGAGTCAATTGTGGATCGCCGGGTGACCGAGTTTGTGAGGGTTTGGAAGTCTGCCCTAAAGACTTACCACGAGTGTTGGGCGAGGACTGTGTGTCCTTAGCTCAAGGAGAATACGGTAGGGACTGTGTGTCCCGGGACTGGGTGTCCTTTGGTTTCAATACCAAGCCGCTCCAAACCAGATGTACAACTGTCACAACAGTTGGAACTGGGTCATCAACAACAGTCTTCACCAAGAATCGGGTTCTAATTCCTCAACTCTTTACATTCTCTGTATTATGTGTTGATGACATTCACTGTGACTGTTTGAAGAATTTGCTGAAGAATTTCTCTGAATTTCCTCAACCCCAAATTCTTCACTTGAGTTAATCATCATCTGTATTCTGCGTGCCTGCTTACTGTGCAATCTGTTTTCACAATCTTCACTCTGTAATACTGCTGTTGTGAACGTTTGCACGACTGATCCTTAACTGTTTCCGCTCTAAGTTAGTTATCAGTGAGGAATTTCCTCAAAAGGAATTTCCTCAGTGATGAAATTCTAAAAATCTCCTATTCACCCCCCTCTAGTCGATATAACGCACTTTCAAAAAAGCTTCATGTTTTGCACGTGCATAGTGGTATTGGATTCTTGTGAATTGTAACCCTGTCTTTATCTTTGTGTTGCATTACTATCATCATTTCAATATGTGTACATAAGATTGCCTCTATGTTGTCCAAAGATGTTGATGTTCTTGTTGGAAATATGCCCTAGAGGCAATAATAAATTAATTATTATTATATTTCTTTGTTCATGATAATCGTTTATTATCCATGCTATAATTGTATTGATTGGAAACACAATACTTGTGTGGATACATAGACAAAACACTGTCCCTAGTAAGCCTCTAGTTGACTAGCTCGTTGATCAAAGATGGCCAAGGTTTCCTGGCCATAGGCAAGTGTTGTTACTTGATAACGGGATCACATCATTAGGAGAATCATGTGATGGACTAGACCCAAACTAATAGACGTAGCATGTTGATCGTGTCATTTTGTTGCTACTGTTTTATGCGTGTCAAGTATTTGTTCCTATGACCATGAGATCATATAACTCACTGACACCGGAGGAATACTTTGTGTGTATCAAACGTCGCAACGTAACTGGGTGGCTATAAAGATGCTCTACAGGTATCTCCGAAGGTGTTAGTTGAGTTAGTATGGATCAAGACTGGGATTTGTCACTCCGTGTGACGGAGAGGTATCTCGGGGCCCACTCGGTAATACAACATCACACACAAGCCTTGCAAGCAAAGTGACTTAGTGTAAGTTGCGCGATCTTGTATTACGGAACGAGTAAAGAGACTTGCCGGTAAACGAGATTGAAATAGGTATGCGGATACTAACGATCGAATCTCGGGCAAGTAACATACCGAAGGACAAAGCGAATGATATACGGGATTATATGAATCCTTGGCACTGAGGTTCAAACGATAAGATCTTCGTAGAATATGTAGGATCCAATATGGGCATCCAGGTCCCGCTATTGGATATTGACCGAGGAGTCTCTCGGGTCATGTCTACATAGTTCTCGAACCCGCAGGGTCTGCACACTTAAGGTTCGACGTTGTTTTATGCGTATTTGAGTTGTATGGTTTGTTACCGAATGTTGTTCGGAGTCCCGGATGAGATAACGGACGTCACGAGGGTTTCCGGAATGGTCCAGAAACGAAGATTGATATATAGGATGACCTCATTTGATTACCGGAAGGTTTTTGGAGTTACCGGAATGACGAATGGGTTCCGGGTGTTCACCGGGGGGCCAACCAACCCCGGGGAAGCCCACAGGCCTTGGGGGTGGCGCACCAGCCCGACAGCCCAAGAAGGCCCTATGCGCCATAGGAAGAAAATCAAAGAGAAAGGAAAAAAAGGAGGAGGTGGGAAAGGGAAGAAGGACTCCACCTTCCAAACCAAGTTGGATTCGGTTTGGAAGGGGAGACCTTCCCCCCTTGGCTCGGCCGAAGCCCTTGAGGGTCCTTGGACCCCAAGGCAAGGCTTCCCCTCTTCCCCCTATATATACAGAGGTTTTAGGGCTGATTTGAGACGACTTTTCCACGGCAGCCCGACCACATACCTCCACGGTTTTCCTCTAGATCGCGTTTCTGCGGAGCTCGGGCGGAGCCCTGTTGAGATAAGATCACCACCAACCTCCGGAGCGCCTTCACGCTGCCGGAGAACTCTTCTACCTCTGCGTCTCTCTTGCTGGATCAAGAAGGCCGAGATCATCGTCGAGCTGTACGTGTGCTGAACGCGGAGGTGCCATCCGTTCGGTACTAGATCGTGGGACTGATCGCGGGACGGTACGCGGGGCGGATCGAGGGACGTGAGGACGTTCCACTACATCAACCGCATTCATTAACGCTTCTGCTGTACAGTCTACAAGGGTACGTAGATCGAACATCCCCTCTCGTAGATGGACATCACTATGATAGGTTTTCGTGCGTGTAGGAAAATATTTGTTTCCCATGCGACGTTCCCCAACAGTGGCATCATGAGCTAGGTTCATGCACAGATGTCTTCTCGAGTAGTACACAAAAGTTTTTGTGGGCGGTGATGTGCGTTTTGCTGCCCTCCTTAGTCTTTTCTTGATTCCTCGGTATTGTTGGATCGAAGCGGCTCGGACCGACATTACTCGTACGCTTACGAGAGACTGGTTTCATCGCTACGAGTAACTCTGTTGCTCAAAGATGACTGGCGGGTGTCAGTTTCTCCAACTTTAGTTGAATCGGAATTGACCGAGGAGGTCCTTGGATGAGGTTAAATAGCAATTCATATATCTCCGTTGTGGTGTTTACGTAAGTAAGATGCGATCCTACTAGATACCCATGGTCACCACGTAAAACATGCAACAACAAAATTAGAGGACGTCTAACTTGTTTTTGCAGGGTATGCTTGTGATGTGATATGGCCAACGATGTGATCTGATATATTGGATGTATAAGATGATCATGTTGTAATAGTTAATATCGACTTGCACGTCGATGGTACGGCAACCGGCAGGAGCCATAGGGTTGTCTTTAAACCAACGTTTCTGCTTGCAGATGCGTTTACTATATTGCTAGGACGTAGCTTTAGTAGTAATAGCATGAGTAGCACGACAACCCCGATGGCGACACGTTGATGGAGATCATGATGATGGAGATCATGGTGTGACGCCGGTGACAAGAAGATCGTGTCGGTGCTTTGGTGATGGAGATCAAGAAGCGCATGATGATGGCCATATCATGTCACTTATGAATTGCATGTGATGTTAATCCTTTTTGCACCTTATCTTGCTTAGAACGACGGTAGCATTATGAGGTGATCTCTCACTAAAATTTCAAGACGAAATTGTGTTCTCCCCGACTGTGCACCGTCGCGACAGTTCTTCGTTTCGAGACACCACGTGATGATCGGGTGTGATAGACTCAACGTTCACATACAACGGGTGCAAAACAGTTGCACATGCAGAACACTCGGGTTAAGCTTGACGAGCCTAGCATGTGCAAACATGGCCTCAGAACACATGAGACCGAAAGGTCGAGCATGAATCGTATAGTTGATATGATTAGCATAGAGATGCTTACCACTGAAACTATTCTCGACTCACGTGATGATCGGACTTGAGATAGTGGATTTGGATCACGTACCACTCAAATGACTAGAGAGATGTACTTTTTGAGTGGGAGTTCTTAAGTAATATGATTAATTGAACTAATTGTCATGAACATAGTCTAATGGTCTTTGCGAATTACGATGTAGCTTGCGCTATAGCTCTACTGTTTTTATATGGTCCTATAGAAAATTTAGTTGAAAGTTGATAGTAGCAAACTTTGCACAAGATTGTCCTCGTTGCTGCGCAGAAGGCTTATGTCCTTAATGCACCACTCGGTGTGCTGCACCTCGAGCGTCGTCTGTGGATGCTGTGAACATCCGACATACACGTGTCTGATGACTACACGATAGTTCAGTGCAAAATACTTAATGGCTTAGAAGCAAGGCGCCGAAGACGTTTTGAGACATCACGGAACATAAGTGATGTTCTAAAGAGATGAAATTGTGATTTCATGCTTGTGCCCTTGTTGAGAGGTACGAGACCTCCAACAAGATTCTTTGTCCACAAAGTAAAGGAGAAAAGCTCAATCGTTGAGCGTGTGCTCAGATTGTCTGAGTACGACAATCGCTTGAATCAAGTGGGAGTTAATCTTCCAAATGAGATAGTGATGGTTCTCCAAAGTCACTGCCACCAAGCTGTGAGAGCTTCGTGATGAACTATAATATATCAAGGATAGATACAATGATCCTTGAGCGATTCGCGATGTTTGACACTGCGAAAGTAGAAATCAAGAAGGAGCATCAATAGTTGATGGTTTGTAAAACCACTAAGTTTCAAGAAAGGCAAGGGCTAGAAGGGATACTTCGTGAAACGGCAAAACAGTTGCTGCACTAATGAAGAGACCCAAGATTAAACCCAAACCCAAGACTAAGTGCTTCTGTAATGAGGGGAACAGTCACTGAGGCGGAGCAACTCTAGATACTTGGTAGATAAGAAGGCTGTCAAAAGTCGAAAGAAGTATATTTGATATACATGATGTTGATGTATACTTTACTGGTACTCCTAGTAGCATGAGGGTATTGGATACCGGTTCGGTTGCTAAGTGATTAGTAACACGAAATGAAAGCTACGGTATAAACGGAGACTAGCTAAAGGAGAGGTGATGATACGTGTTGGAAGTGTTTCCAAGGTTGATATGATCAAACGTCGCACGCTCGCTCTACCATCAGGATTGGTGTTAAACCTAAATAATTGTTATTTGGTGCTTGCGTTAAGCATGAACATGATTGGATCGTGTTTATTGCAATACGATTATTCATTTAAAGAGAATAATGGTTACTCTATTTTCTTGAATAATCACCTTCAATGGTTTATTGAATCTCGATCGTAGTGTTACACATGTTCATGATATTGGTGCCAAAAGATACGAGGTAATGTTGATAGTACCACTTACTTGTGGCACTGCCGCTTGAGTCATGTTGGTATAAATTGCATGAAGAGGCTCCATGCTGATGGATCTTTATAATCACTTGATTTTGAATCACTAGTGACATGCAAATCATACCACATGAGCAAGGCCTTGTTTTCATTGAGATGAAATAAGATAGTAACTTGTTGGAAGTGATACATTTTGATGTATGCAGTCCAATGGGTGCTGAGGCACGCAGTGGATATCATTATGTTCTTACTTCAATGACGATTTGAGTAGATACTAGAGTATTTTCTTAATGAATCACAAGTCTGAAATATTGAAAAGTTCAATTCTGTTTCGGAGTGAAGTTCGTCGTAACAAGAGGATAAACTGTCTACGATATGATCATAGAAGTGAATATCCGAGTTACGAGTTTTGGTACGCAGTTAAGACAATGTGGAAATTGTTTCGCAGTTCATGCCACCTAGAACATCATAGTGTGATGATGTGTCTGAACGTCATGGCCACACACTATTTGGTATGGTGCATGCTATGATGTCTCTTATCGAATTACCACTATCGTTTATGGGTTAAGCATTAGAGACAACCGCATTCACTTTAAATAGGGCACCACGTTTTTCCGTTGAGATGACACAGTATAGACTGAGGTTTAGAGAAATCTAAACTGTCGTTTCTTGAAGGTTTGGGGTTTTGACACTTATGTGAAAAAGTTTCAGTCTGATAAGCTCGAACCCAAAGCGGATAAATGCATCTACATAGGATATCCAAAACAGTTGGGTACATCTCCTATCTCAGATCCGAAAGCAAAGTGTTTGTTTCTAGAAACGGATCCTTTCTCGAGGAAAGGTTTCTCTCGAAAGAATTGAGTGGGAGGGTGGTAGAACTTGATGAGGTTATTGAACCATCACTTCGACCAGTGTGTAGCAGGGCACAGGAAGTTGTTCCTGTGGCGCCTACACCAATTGAAGTGAAAGCTGATGATGGTGATCATCGAGCATCGGATCAAGTTACTACAAGCCTCGTAGGTTGACAAGGTCGCGTACTACTACAGAGTGGTACGGTAACCCTGTCTTGGAGGTCATGTTGTTGAGCAACAGTGAACCTACGAGTTATGGAGAAAGCAATGGTGGGCCCAGATTCCGACAAATGGCTGGAAGCCATGAAATCCGAGAGAGGATCCATGTATGAAAACAAAGTGTAGACTTTGGAAGAACTACTTGATGGTCGTAGGACTATTGAGTAAAGATGGATCTTTAAAAGGAAGACAGACGATGATGGTGATAAGTCACTGTTAAGAAAAGCTCGACTTGTCGCAAAGATGTTTCTGACAAGATCAAACAGTTGACTATGATGAGACTTTCTCACTCGTAGCGATGCTAAAAGTCTGTTAGAATTATGTTAGTAGTTGATGCATTATTTATGAAATATTGCACATAGGATGTCAAAACATGGTTTCCTCGACGGTTTCCTTGAGAAAACATTGTATGTGATACAACCAGGAGGTTTTGTCGATCCTAAAGATACTAGCAAGTATGCAAGCTCCAGCGATCCTTCAATGGACTGGTGCAAGCATCTCGGAGTTGGAATATCCACTTTGATGAGATGATCAAGGATTTTGGGTTTGTACAAGGTTTATGAGAAACTTGTATTTCCAAAGAAGTGAGTGGGAGAACTATAGAATTTCTGATAAGTATATGTGGTTGACATATTGTGGATCAGAAGTAATGTAGAATTTTTGTAAAGCATACAAGGTTGTTTGAAAGGAGTTTTCAAAGGAATACCTGGATTGAGCTACTTGAACGTTGAGCATCAAAGATCTATGGAGATAGATCAAAAGCGCTTAATGGAAGTTTCAACAAGATGCATGCCTTGACAAGTTTTGAAGGAGTTCAAAATAGATCAGCAAAGAAGGAGTTCTTGGTTGCGTTGTAAGGTGTGAATTTGAGTAAGACTCAAAACCCGACCACGGCAGAATAAAGAGAATAGACGAAGGTCTTCTTCTATGCCTTAGCCGTAGACTCTAAAGTATGCCATGCTGAGTACCGCACCTGATGTGTGCCTTGCAGCAAGTCTGTTGAGAGGTACAGAGAGTGATCCATGATTGAATCACTAGCAGCGGTCAAAATTTATCCTTAGTAACTGATGGACTAAGGAATTTTTCTCGATTATGGAGGTGGTTAAAGAGTTCGTCGTAAAGGGTTACGTCGATGTAAGCTTTGACACTAACCCGAATAACTATGAGTAGTGAAACAGATTCGTATAGTAGAGTACATATTTGGAGTATTTACGAATAGCACATAGTAGCAGCATCTATAAGATGACATAAAGATTTGTAAAGAACACACGGATCTGAAAATTTCAGAACCGTTGACTAAAACCTCTCTCATGAGCAAGACGTGATCAGACCCCATAACTATATGGGTGTTGGATTCGTTGGAATCACATGGTGATGTGAACTAGATTATTGACTCTAGTGCAAGTGGGAGACTGTTGGAAATATGCCCTAGAGGCAATAATAAATTAGTTATTATTATATTTCTTTGTTCATGATAATCGTTTATTATCCATGCTATAATTGTATTGATTGGAAACACAATACTTGTGTGGATACATAGACAAAACACTGTCCCTAGTAAGCCTCTAGTTGACTAGCTCGTTTATCAAAGATGGCCAAGGTTTCCTGGCCATAGGCAAGTGTTGTTACTTGATAACGGGATCACATCATTAGGAGAATCATGTGATGGACTAGACCCAAACTAATAGACGTAGCATGTTGATCGTGTCATTTTGTTGCTACTGTTTTCTGCGTGTCAAGTATTTGTTCCTATGACCATAAGACCATATAACTCACTGACACCAGAGGAATACTTTGTGTGTATCAAACGTCGCAACGTAACTGGGTGACTATAAAGATGCTCTACAGGTATCTCCGAAGGTGTTAGTTGAGTTAGTATGGATCAAGACTGGGATTTGTCACTCCGTGTGACGTAGAGGTATCTCGGGGCCCACTCGGTAATACAACATCACACACAAGCCTTGCAAGCAAAGTGACTTAGTGTAAGTTGCGGGATCTTGTATTATGGAACGAGTAAAGAGACTTGCCGGTAAACGAGATTGAAATAGGTATGCGAATACTGATGATCGAATCTCGGGCAAGTAACATACCGAAGGACAAAGGGAATGATATACGGGATTATATGAATCCTTGGCACTGAGGTTCAAACGATAAGATCTTCGTAGAATATGTAGGATCCAATATGGGCATCCAGGTCCCGCTATTGGATATTGACCGAGGAGTCTCTCGGGTCATGTCTACATAGTTCTCGAACCCGCAGGGTCTGCAAACTTAAGGTTTAGCGTTGTTTTATGCGTATTTGAGTTGTATGGTTGGTTACGGAATGTTGTTCGGAGTCCCGGATGAGATCACGGACGTCACGAGGGTTTCCGGAATGGTCCGGAAACAAAGATTGATATATAGGATGACCACATTTGATTACCGGAAGGTTTTCGGAGTTACCGGGAATGACGAATGGGTTCCGGGTGTTCACCGGGGGGGGGGGGGGGGGGAACCCACCCCGGGGAAGCCCATAGGCCTTGGGGGTGGCGCACCAGCCCTTAGTGGGCTGGTGGGACAGCCCAAGAAGGCCCTATGCGCCATAGGAAGAAAATCAAAGAGAAAGGAAAAAAAGGAGGAGGTGGGAAAGGGAAGATGGACTACACCTTCCAAACCAAGTTGGGTTCGGTTTGGAAGGGGAGACCTTCCCCCCTTGGCTCGGCCGAAGCCCTTGAGGGTCCTTGGACCCCAAGGCAAGGCTTCCCCTCTTCCCCCTATATATACGGAGGTTTTAGGGCTGATTTGGGACGACTTTTCCACGGCAGCCCGACCACATACCTCCACGGTTTTTCCTCTAGATCGCGTTTCTGCGGAGCTCGGGCGGAGCCCTGCTGAGATAAGATCACCACCAACCTCCGGAGCGCCGTCATGCTGCCGGAGAACTCTTCTACCTCTACGTCTCTCTTGCTCGATCAAGAAGGCCGAGATCATCGTCGAGTTGTACGTGTGCTGAACGCGGAGGTGCCGTCCGTTCGGCACTAGATCATGGGACTGATCGCGGGACGGTTCGCGGGGCGGATCGAGGGACGTGATGACGCTCCACTACATCAACCGCGTTCACTAACGCTTCTGCTGTACGGTCTACAAGGGTACGTAGATCGAACATCCCCTCTCGTAGATGGACATCATCATGATAGGTTTTCGTGCGTGTAGGAAAATATTTGTTTCCCATGCGACGTTCCCCAACAGTTCTGGAAGTGCACAAGTTTAGTTGTAGCTTTTTTAAAGTCAAAGTATTGATCTCTGAGGAGCACATGAATCAGCCTTTGTCTCTTGCAGAGTTTAAATAGCAATGTGTGCAAGTTACATTAAATTTAAAGAAAAATGGAAACGGATACAAAATAATGAGTGGTTGTACGAGCAGATATATATGTAAGCTCGAAATATTAGAGAAGAGTAGCGTGAGACGTGAGTAGTGAATATTGGAATAAATATGACTAAAGCGTTCTCAAGGAGACCGGATTCCACACTAGTATGTATATAACGCGACCCATGCCTAGGTATAATTCCATGTGAGATTCCAAAGTCACATTATATGTTTCTATTTGTCGATGGAATCAAGTATACATACGTGCATACATGTAGCAGCCCTGTACACTCGACAAGAGTGATACTATGCTATTTTTGAATAAGTTCAATATCCTTAGTGTTTTTTTAATTTTTACTGAGAGAGGAGGGGAAAGCCCCTCAACCACCTGAATATACTCAATTGAATTTGCGTGGAAGTCACGCGGCTTCATACAAGATAGGTTCAAGTGAATCAGAGTACATAGAGAAAAGAAGAGAAGAGACATAACCGCGCATGCGCGCGCGCACACATCCAGCTGAACCTCTGGAACACCCGCCGAGGAAACGGAACAGAAAAAGCCATTTCAATGATCCAATGGCGGACCCTCCACTACCCACCGACCGCCATCACAAAGCTCATCAGCACAACCAGCAAGGAGGAGGACCTCAACTTACATCTTCATCTGACCAAGCAAGGAGAAGAGCCTTGAACGTTGGTCGTATGGTCGCCACCTGTCGTGGGTATAAGCCTGACAGTAGATGTGTAGGGTACGAATGAGATGGGCA
Organism: Hordeum vulgare subsp. vulgare; assembly: GCF_904849725.1. NCBI lineage: Eukaryota > Viridiplantae > Streptophyta > Magnoliopsida > Poales > Poaceae > Hordeum > Hordeum vulgare. Next base: position 483,803,577 of record NC_058518.1, on the reverse strand, counting down.
GAGTCCTAGCTGCGGCGAGGTTGTATGAGTTCGGGCCCCTCTGCGGTGGAGGTAACAACCCTACGTCTCAGAGCTCTCGGAGCTGGTTGTCGAGTGTAATACGGAATACAATGATTTGCTAACCCCTTTACCAGTGGGGGAGGGCGGCTTATATAGAGTGCGCTGCCCTCTACAACGGTTCTGATTCAGGGGCGGAGTAGTGGCGATTGAATGCGTACGTTACAGGTAACGTAGGCTCTAAATGCTAATAAATGCACCCGGAAACGTACGACAGTTTCCCTCCAGAGAGGTTACGATGTACCGAGTGTATCCAACCGGTTAGCCCGGCGCCCTCCGAATGCTAGTCTCCGACTGGATGATTCAGGGCCTGTTGCCGACTGGATCATGGGGACTCCTTAATTCAGTCGGGGCAGACTTAGGGTCCTGTCCTTTGTGTGGGGTAGTCCTTGGGTAGGACCTGTACGGCAGGCCTATGACCCTACCCTAGGACTATGACCCCATCATTAGTCCCCGAATGGATTGGGGTTGAAACGACGAAGCGGTGCTTGAAGTTCGGATCCGACTGGATTAGATTCGGCTTGGGCGTTACTTGCCTCTATCCATTTTACCTTTTCTGACCAACGATCCGAGTGGAAGTGCTTGCGAAACCGACTATCAGGAGCCGAGTTTTCCGCGGCATCTTTTGACGCGACCGGTCAACTGAAAGTGGCGGATTTTCCGGGATCTCAAATTTGGGGTTCCACGCGCTCAACGGGGACGACGTCAGCGCACTCGAGTAGCGCCCGACGCCTCGATTCTCGCGCCTTCAAGTCCTCCACTGATATCGCCGCGGCCGGTCGGGCGGATAAGGTTTCGGGGCCACCCGCCAGTGACCCAGTCGGAACCCTATTTAAATTTGAGCGGCGAGGCTTCTTCGTTACGCTCGCCGAATCTTTCGCTCTCGCCTGCTCCGTCTTCCTCGCCACCCCCTGCGCTCCTACGCTCCTTCCTTCTCCTCCCTCTCGAGGGTTCGCCATCGCCTCCATGACCAAGGGTCAGACCAGCAAGATGGAGGCGAGGAAGAAGAAGAACAAGGTGGCGGCGCCTGCTCAGCGGTGGCAACGGCCGCTGCCGGCGGGGTGGATCCAGGGAGACTTCCTTCCCTCTACGGTGACGGAGGGAGATCTGCTGGAGATGGTGGAGCACGGAATGCTCGTGCATAAGTCCTGGAGACTGCCGGTGGACGACGAGGTCGAGCCAGCGCCTCGGGAGGGGGAGTGCGTCCTGCTCCTCAGCCATGTTCACAGAGGTTTTTCTTTGCCCCCGCATCCCTTCTTTAAAGGCATCATGAATCACTTCGGGGCTCAACTTCACCACTTTCCTTCGAATGCCATCGCCCATCTTTCTGCCTTTATTGTTTTGTGCGAGTGTTTCATCGGTTGTTCCCCCCATTGGGGTTTCTTCAAACACATCTTCTCCGCCCGATCCCAGACTATCAAATGACTTAGCCAGTCGGATGATAAGACTCACCTCCTCCAGCTCTGCGGAGGTTTAGGATTCCAGAAGAAGAGTCAGAGTAGCTATCCTGCTCTCCAGTTGAGTGAGTCGGTTAGGAACTGGCAGTCGACGTGGTTCTACTGCCAGGACATCGCCTGTCCGAATGCGTCGACTGGGCTGCCTCCTTTTAGTCTAGACCGGCCCGCCCCGCCTAAGCAGCTCGCGCTCTCGAAGGCCGAGAAGAACGGCATCCAGCCTTTGGTTGAGGCACTCGTGGATGTCGTCAGGAGGGGGGTCACCGGTATAGACCTGCTGGAAGTCTTCCTTGGTCGGCGGATCCAGCCTCTGCAGGCTCGCGACCATGCTATGTGGCATTACACGGGGCCCGAAGATTCCACTCGGACCAACGTGGTGGGCGTGACCGAGGAGAGGGTAACCTCATGGGTGCTCCAAATCACGGGTCCCTATGAGAATCCCAAAGGAGCTCGCCGAGTGAAGCCTTACATCGCGGATCATCCCCCACCGAATCAGGTGAGTGGCACTAGTCGAGTGCATTGAACTGTCTTAATTCCAGTCGTTTGCTTATATCTCCGTGTGATGCCTAATGTTTCCGACTGAACTTTATGCAGGCGTGGACCAACTGGTTCTCCCCCGTCTCGAATGGGAATCCGGAGGAGGAAGAGGAGGAAGGCAGCCAGGAGGGCAACGTGGAGAGCGCCGAATACGTCTCCAACAGCAAGGAATCGGAGGAGGAGGTCAGCGAGGAAGAGGAAGAAGATGAGGAGAAAGACTCGCCACCTCCACGACCAGAGCATCGGACCAAGTGCCGACACGAGCCCGCCGTCCCTTCAGCTCCTCTGTGTCGTCGAGTGCTCCGCCTACTGCTCCGGTGGTCCCGAGTGTTCGAGGCACCAAGAGGGCCAGGGACGCCGCCGCTGAGCCCGCGGGCCAGTCTTCCAGGGCGCCCAAGCCGAGTGGGCCTAAGCCTCGGAAGGCTCTGCCGCGAATGAGGGTTGCTATCCCTGTCACCTCCACGTAAGTGTATCTAGCTTTCGGCTCTTTCTGTTATCCGAGTGAGCTCCTGATTACAGGTCGAATGGGTTTCACTCGACAGGGTCGCTACCTCTGCCACCTCTCCGGCCCGCCAAGGGGACGACCCCATGGACACGGACAACGTCGTTTCGTCCCAGCCAGGTGTGTTGTAGGAGAGTCGGGGATTTTATCCCATCGCGTCTCCAGTTCTATCATAGGGCTTGTTTCTTTCTTTTTCTGAGACGTCATGTCATTCGACTTGTCAGGGGCGATTTGCCTGGACGAGGACGACCAGGGGAGAGCCGACCCCGCCGTGGAGCCTGTTCTTGAGGCTGCTCCTCCTGCTGTCGCTCCCGCCGCCGACGTCCCGCCGACTGAAATGCCGCCACCGACGTCCCACCGACTGAAATGCCGCCACCGACTGAACCAGTGCTGGTGGGGGAGGAGCCGACTGGGGCGGACCTTGGGATGCCTCAGGAACCTCCGACGATTCCAGGTTCGTCGAGTGCTGAATTCAGCATCCGGCGTCTTCCGGAGGAGCAGGTGGGAGCGGCCAAGGGGGCCATGGTGCAGGCAGAGCTGATGGCTGGAGAAGCCAAGAGGGCTTATGACTCCGTTGTGGCCTTGTACCATCGGAGCTTGGAGCTGCGCGATGATATCCGAGTAAGTGGTCTAGTAAGTATTTACTTTTCCCCTCTAGCCCACTGAGTGTTATTGAATATCAGCTGTTGTTTGCAATGGGTTCACTCTGAGTGAACCCAGTGGGTGTAGTCCCCGAGACTTCTGTCGAGTGCTTGCACCGACAGTTGTCTTTATACACTTTTCCTTGAGTTTGGTTGTGTCTGTAAATAGGATTACCGAGTGCGAGTAATTGTTGCAGTCGGAGTGCACTTACGGTAAGAGTCCCCGAGAGTAAGTTGTACTCAGGTCGGGTAGTATTGGCCTCGGAGGCGTAGGTGATAACATGCATTTCAATAGGGCAGGCCTGCTTGAGGTGCATGCCAGTGGGGTCACTCTTAGTGAACCCACTGGGTGTAGTCCCCAAGACCACTGTCGACTGCTTGCGTCGGCAGGGGTCTGAAGAACTTAGACTCTTAACTGTTGAACTTTCTGATTGTCCCTTGTTTCTTGTTGGCCGAAAACTTGTGAAATGGGGACGGCCTATGAGGCTCTCAAGGCGGAGAGGAATCAGTTCGCTGGTGAACTTGATGCGGCCATGCTTGCAATGGTCGGCATGAAGGAAGCTCTGGCGGAACGGGAGAAGTCATTGGAGCAGGCGCATGAAGTGAACAAGGTGTTGACTGAGGAGGTGGAAAGGATGGGGAAGCAGAGGACCGCGCTGATGAGTCAGATGGACGTGCTGAACAAACGATGCAGAGCACAAGAGAAATATGTGAGCGACTGGGCTCGGCAGATGATGACGCGTCTGGCTGGTAAGTCCTTATTTTTCCGAGTGGTTGTGCTATGCGCGTAGCACTCGGCGCTTATTGTCTGTTTGTCCTATTGTCGCAGATTTTTGCTTTGACGCCGAAGCTGAAGCGGCTGACGTGGAGCGTTCGATTCTTGAGAACGTTCCACTCGGCGACGACGCCAATCGGGATCTGCTCCGTGCGCACATCCGTGTGGGCAAAGTTGGTCCTTTCATCGGTCGACTGAGAGAAGTCGTCGGCTGAATCGACAAGGAGCTTTGGCCAGAAGATGAGTCGCGGCAGGAGATGGAGAACCTGATGAGTCGACTCGCGGAGATTCCCAACAGAGTGCAGTCGTGGAAGAAATCTGCAGCTCGTTGCGGTGCAGATGTTGCTCTGTCCCTGGTCCGAGTCCATTGCAAGGAGGCGCGTGAGGAAAAACTGAAGACGCTGAAGGTCGCCAACACGAAGAAGCTTCGATTCGAAGACTTCATGGAGACGTTCCTTGAGAGTGCTACCCGCATCGCCGACGGAATCGACTTGGACACTTTCGTGGAGCCCTCCAGTCCTGGTGCCGGCCCAGCTGACGCGTAAGAAACTTTATCCTCGGTATGCCGAGTGTTTATCTGTAAGGTACTTTGGCCACTTCTGTTGGCCGTCACACTTTTAAATCGGTGCGGGTAAACTTGATCCAGCATCCTTAAGCGATGTCCTATCTCTCGCAGGAGTCGGGGCTTCAATCCTTGCAAACTAAGCCCGTTTGCCCGCTCTGCTTGTCCATTGGACTGAGGATGTGCTACGGAAGCAAAATCCACTCGGATGCCCTGGCTGGTACAGAACCCTTTGAATCTGTCCGAGTCAAAGTTTGTCCCGTTGTCCGTAATTATGCTGTGAGGTACACCGAATCTGAAGATGATGTCCCTGACAAACTTCACGGCTGTCGAAGCGTCGAGCTTCTTGATGGGCTTTGCTTCGATCCATTCCGTGAACTTGTCGACTGCCACCAACAGATGTGTGTATCCACCTTGGCCTGTCTTGAACGGGCCGACTGTATGTAATCCCCACACTGCAAACGGCCACACAAGAGGGATCGTCTTCAACGCAGACGTTGGCTTGTGGGACTTGTTGGAGTAGAACTGGCAGCCCTCACATCGATCAACCATATCCTTAGCCATCTCGTTAGCCTGCAGCCAAAAGAAGCCAGCCCTGAATGCCTTGGCTACGATTGCTCTCGAAGAGGCGTGATGACCGCGGGTCCCCGAGTGAATATCCTCCAGAATCAGCTGCCCCTCCTCTGGGGAGATGCATCGTTGAAGAACGCCTGAGATACTCTCCTTGTACAATTGGCCTTCAATGACAGTGAATGACTTCGATCTGCGGACTATCTGCCTGGCTTGGACTTTGTCTTCTGGAAGTTCTTGCCTCAAGATATATGCCATGATCGGCACAGTCCAATCGGGAATGACAGCTAGAATCTCCATGACCAGATCAACCACAGCAGGTACATCGACTTCAGTCGGATCTGTTGTGCTCTTGGGTTGTATCGGTTCCTCTGTGAAAGGATCTTCTTTGACTGAGGGGAGGTGGAGGTGCTCGAGGCAGACGTCACTCGGGACTGGTCTCCGAGTGGATCCGAGTTTTGCTAACTCATCAGCTGCTTGGTTCTTCAGTCTTGGAACATGGTGGAGCTCTAAACCTTCAAACTTCTTCTCCAGCTTCCTCACTGCATTGCAGTATGTGGTCATGGTGGGGTTCCTGACGTCCCACTCTTTCATCACTTGATTGACCACCAAATCCGAATCGCCGTAGACCATCAAGCGACGAACGCCGAGTGAGATGGCCATGCGCAATCCGTAGAGGAGCTTCATATTCTGCCTCGTTGTTGGAGGAATCAAAGTGTATCTGCAACACATACTTGATCTTGTCGCCCTTTGGTGATAGGATCACAACACCAGCGTCGGAGCCATTCAACATCTTAGACCCATCGAAGAACATTGTCCAATGAGCCGAGTAGATGTGGGTCGGTTGTTGTTGTTCTACCCATTCTGCTATAAAGTCAGCCAGGGCTTGAGACTTAATAGCTTTCTTGGCCTCGAACTTGATGTCACAGTACAGCATCTCCATTGCCCACTTCGCCACTCGGCCTGATGCGTCTCGATTGTGGAGAATTTCCGACAACGGAGCATCAGAAATGACAGATACCGAGTGGTCTTGGAAATAATGAGCCACCTTCTTCGCAGTCATATAGATCCCATAGATAAGTTTTTGATAATGGGGATACCTCTGCTTGGAAGGGGTCAGGACTTCGGAGACGTAGTACACTGGCCGCTGAACTTTGTATGCTTTGCCTTCTTCTTCTCGCTCGACTGTAAGAACAGTACTGACAACTTGATTTGTAGCCGCGATATATGGAAGAAGGGGCTCTTTACTAAGCGGAGCAGTAAGAACCGGCTGGGTGGAAAGTAGGACTTTGAGGTCATCGAATGCGACTTGGGCTTCGTCTGTCCACTCGAAGGTATCTGATTTCTTCATGAGTCGGTACAGAGGAAGTGCTTTTTCGCCGAGTCGACTGATGAACCTGCTTAAAGCCGCTAGGCAATCTATGAGCCGTTGAACATCGTGTATTCCGACCGGCCTCTCCATTCGGACGATGGTCCCGATCTTTTCGGGGTTGACGTCGATCCCTCGTTCGGAAACGAAGAAACCGAGTAACTTTCCGCTGGGAACACCGAATGAACATTTGGCTGGGTTGAGCTTGATATCGTACCTACGAAGGTTGGCGAATGTTTCTGCCAAGTCAGTCAGCAGGTCGGAACCTTTGCGTGACTTGACTACGATATCATCCATATATGCCTCCACATTGCGACCGATTTGGTCGAGGAGACATTTTTGGATCATGCGCATAAAGGTAGCTCCTGCATTCTTCAGACCGAAAGGCATAGTGATGTAGCAGAAGCACCCGAATGGGGTGATGAAGGCTGTCTTTAACTCATCGGGACCATACAGACGGATCTGATGATAGCCCGAGTAGGCATCGAGAAACGACAGACGCTCGCAACCCGCAGTCGAATCGACAATTTGATCTATGCGGGGTAGCGGAAAATGGTCTTTCGGGCAGACCTTATTGAGATGCTTGAAGTCGATGCACATTCGGAGCGACTTGTCCTTCTTGGGCATCATGACGACATTGGCGAGCCACTCGGAGTGGTGAACCTCGCGAATGAAGTTGGCTGCCAGCAGCTTGGCCACCTCTTCCCCGATTGCCTTCCTCTTGTGCGCGGCGGACCGGCGCAGACGTTCTCGGACAGGCCGAGCCGCGGAATCCACGTGCAGTCGGTGCTCAGCCAACTCCCTGGGTACACCTGGCATGTCGGAGGGTTTCCATGCGAAGATGTCCCAGTTCTCACGGAGGAATTGGGTGAGCTCGGCTTCCTATGTAGGACCGAGGGTGGTGGAGATGTTCGTCGGGGCAGCAGTGGCGTCCGTCGGGTGGATGCTGACCTTCTTCGTCTCTCCCGCCGACTGAAATGCAGACTCTGAAGTCGGCTTTTTCGAGCGCATCAGGTCGGCGGGGTCGACTGTTTTCTTGTACTCGTCCAGCTCGAGGACGGCCATCTGCTGGTCGGCGATTCTTGATCCCTGCTGCAGACACTCTTCAGCCCGCTGCCGATTGCCTGTGATGGCGATCACGCCTTTTGGGCCTGGCATCTTCAGCTTCAGGTACATGTAACACGGACGGGCCATGAAGTGCGCATATGTGGGGCGACCCAGAATTGCATGATAAGCGCTCTGGAAGTCAACCACTTCGAACGTCAGCCTCTCCTTGCGGAAGTTCTTGTCGGATCCGAAAACGACGTCCAACGCGATCTGGCCGAGTGATTTGGCCTTCCGTCCAGGAACGACTCCGTGGAACTGCATGCTGCTCTCGCTGAGTCTGGACATCGGGATGCCCATCCCCTTGAGGGTGTCGGCGTACATGATGTTCAAGCCGCTGCCGCCATCCATGAGGACTTTGCGCAGTCGGACTCCTTCTACCACCGGGTCGACGACCAGGGCCTGTCTTCCCGGTGTGGGTACATGTGCCGGGTGATCCGACTGGTCGAAGGTGATCGCAGTCTGGGACCATTTGAGGAACTTGGGGTTGGAAGGGGTGGCCATGTTCACCTCTCTGTTCACCAGCTTCAGTCGGCTCTTGCTCTCGACGTCAGCAAAGATCATCAGGGTTGCATGGACTTGGGGGAACGGATCCTCCTTATCCCCCTCATCTTGTTCAGGATCCTTCTCACTCGGTCGTCCCTCGCTGAACCCCTGGATCAGGAGACGACACTGTCGAGTGGTATGCTTTGCGTATATGGGGTTGCCCTCTTCGTCCATCTTCGTGTGAACCGGACAAGGCTGGTCCAGGATGGGATTGTTGAATGGCTTCTTCTTGGGGGTAAACTGCGCCTTCCCTTTGCCCTTGAACTTGGCATTGGTCACGGCTGCAGCTTCTGCTTGCGGTGTGGGCAGAGCTTTCTGTTTCTGCTTCCGAGTGTTACCTCCGTCAACATCGCCGACTGTCTTGTGCTTGTCGCTCCGGGTGCGGTCTTCTTCTTCGCCGTTTGCATAGCGAGCCGCTATCTCCATCATCTTGCTCATGGAGATGTCGCCCGTTCGACCGAACTTTAGGTACAACTCTCTGTACCGTACGCCTGCCTTGAAAGCGCAGACTGCTTGATGCTCGGTGACGTTCTCCACCGTGTGGTAGAGAGTTGTCCAGCGCTGGATGAAGTCGCGCAGGGGCTCATTCGGCTTCTGGACACAGTGCTGGAGCTCCACCAGGCCTGCAAGGCGTTTGCACGTTCCTTCGAAGGTCCTGATGAATACTCGGGCCAGATCTGCCCAACTGTAAATGCTCGAGGGGGCCAACTGGTTTAGCCACGCTCGCGCCAAGCCATCGAGCATCAGAGGGAGGTGCTTCATAGCGACATGGTCGTCCCCTCCTCCAATCTAGACTGCCACTCGGTAGTCATCCACCATGTTTCCGGCTTGGACTCTCCTGTAAACTTACTGATTCCCGCCGCCAATCGGAAGTTGGGCGGGATGTCGGCCGAGCGGATGGCTCGACTATAACACTCGGGACCAGACACGATGGCCCTGCTTCCACTCGGACGGTCCATATGGCGACCATCGCGGTGGGCTTGACCTCTGTCGACTCTTCGCTGGGCGATACGTCCTCTTCGTCGGGTCTTGGGTCGTAAGTGTCGCCGACTGAACGCCGATCATCATGATGTCGGGACCCATAGGGCCCACCCCGCGGAGGGGTGTGTGAGCGGCGGCGATCCTCATGGATCACGGAACGGCTGCCTCCATTGTGGCGCTGATGGGATCCAAGGCTGTGAACCGACCGATGCGTGTTCGCGTCGACGGAGCTGTTATAGATCCGGTTGTGCGACTGGGAGACTGCCGAATTCTGCTGCTGCGCCGTATGCAACAGGGCTCGGATCTGCTCGATCCCTCTGCCAGCTTCTGAATCAGTCGGCTGGAGGGAATCGGCTATTTTGGCAGCTGCAGCCAAGTTGAGGAGAGGTGTGCGGAACAGCTCCACGTTGCTCCGCCGAGTGTGCCGACTAGCAGAACGGCGAGGTGGACGACGTGCGCCGGACGTTTCGCCAATCTCGCGCTCGTTCCGGCCAGCCTGACGGGGATCTTCGTGGGAGTTGGCCATGTGAACTTCTGCTGCAGGCCCGCGGCTCGCGTACTCGGAAGGAAACTCAGTCGGAACTGAGCCCGAGTGCTGGGAACGCGGGGCAACCACAACAGACTCCAGAACTGCCACTTGAGAAGACGCGATCTGACGCGCTCGGGCATGCTGCACCCAACGTTGGAGACACGGACGGCGGGACCGCTTGTTGCGGCGCATGATGGAGGTGCAGGTCGACAACGGAGCCGATTGTTGGAGAAGAAGAACGCCGCGGGCGCCGGCACGGAAGTGTGTGGCCCCGCGACGGGGAAGCGCCTCGACGTCGAGAGGTGCCTTCCGAAGCCACGCCGAATCGTCGACGGTGAAGGAGAGAGCGCCGAAGAAGATCTGGTGACCCATGCTCGAATCTCCACCGGACGACATGATGAAAGGAAGTAGACGCAAACTCGCCGAAAGTCGCTTAGACGCCTGCCCCACGGTGGGCGCCAACTGTCGTGGGTATAAGCCTGACAGTAGATGTGTAGGGTACGAATGAGATGGGCAGAGTCCTAGCTGCGGCGAGGTTGTATGAGTTCGGGCCCCTCTGCGGTGGAGGTAACAGCCCTACGTCTCAGAGCTCTCGGAGCTGGTTGTCGAGTGTAATACGGAATACAAGGATTTGCTAACCCCTTTACCAGTGGGGGAGGGCGGCTTATATAGAGTGCGCTGCCCTCCACAACGGTTCTGATTCAGGGGCGGAGTAGTGGCGATTGAATGCGTACGTTACAGGTAACGTAGGCTCTAAATGCTAATAAATGCACCCAGAAACGTACGTCAGTTTCCCTCCAGAGAGGTTACGATGTACCGAGTGTATCCAGCCGGTTAGCCCGGCGCCCTCCGAATGCTAGTCTCCGACTGGATGATTCAGGGCCTGTTGCCGACTGGATGATGGGGACTCCTTAATTCAGTCGGGGCAAACTTAGGGTCCTGTCCTTTGTGTGGGGTAGTCCTTGGGTAGGACCTGTACGGCAGGCCTATGACCTTACCCTAGGACTATGACCCCATCACCACCCAACAAAACCCCGCGGGGGTACAGGTGTTAGATCGGAACGAGGAGATCCATTGAGTAGGATAACACCCCCGCTAACCTGGCTTCAGATAAAAATTAGACCCATTCTGACGCCTGGCTAACCAAGATCTTGCACACAAAGCACCACTTCCCCACCAACAAAGCACACACCGCCATTGACCCCAAGTTGGTCGCACCACAACCCACCGGCCTCCATCACAAAACACATCAGGACAACGAGCAAGGAGGATGACCGCAACTTACATATTCATCTGACCAAGCAAGAAGAAGAGCCTTGAACATTGGTCGTCTGGTCGCTGATACGTCCCAAATGTATCTATAATTTCTGCTTGGTCCATGATCTTTTGGATGACATTGTTATATATTTTGCTACACTAACCTATTAATTCAGTGCACCCAGTGTCAGTTTCTGTTTGCTGATGTCTATTTTGCACGGGCTTTTACTCAATTTTCCGAAGCCCGAAAAATTCCAGGAAAAATATATAAAAAATCAGCGAAACACAAGCTTTCAGATCACCGAAGATGGGTCAGAGGAGGGGCAGGGGCCGTCCAGGCGACCTGCTGGCGCGACCATTCCCTAGGTCGCGCCAGGAGGCCGCCTGGGTGGGCCCCACCTCCTCCGGTGCCCTCATTTGGCCTCTATTTAGTCCTCCAGAGGAAACACTTCCACAACTTTCAGAATCGCGAATTTCTCCATCATTCCGCCGCCGCAGCGCTCCCGAGATCGGGAGCGTCAGGAGACCTCTTCCCGGCACCCTGTCGGAGGGAGGATTGACTTCCAGAAGCTTCTCCACCGCCATGGACGCTTCCCGGACGTGTCGTGAGTAGTCCTCCTTGGACCATGGGTCCATGGCCAGTAGCTATGCGATGTCTTCTCTCCAATCTTGTGTTTCAATGGTTAGTCATTGTGAGCTGCCCTACATGATCAAGGCATCTATGTAATTCTCTTGCTATTGCTATGCTCGGTTTGTTGGGATCCGATGGATTATGAGATTATGTTCAGACTGTTATGAGTTATATATTTGATTATCCTTTTATATTATGTTCCTTAGTGATTCATGCTTGTTCTCCGTTGTTATTTATTGCTTTGGCCGAGTAGTAGATTGTAACTTCAAGAGGGAACGTTATGCATGATTGTGGGTTCATGCCCCTCGATGTCTAGCTTGAGTGATAGAAACATGAGACTAGGGGATGTGTTGTTACCACTAGGGAGAAAACAACGGTGCTTGTGACCACGGTTGCAAGGACTGTTTACCTTACGCATAGTTCATTAATGCAGTTGTCCGTTGCTTTGAGTTTACACTTTGTGTGGGGCTCGCAACTTAATACCGGAAAGATGTTCTGGATAGATATCTCAAGGTGGATGATTAGTAAGTAGATGTTGATGAATAAACGGTCTACTTGTCTTGGCGTACTGCCCATTACTACTGAACCTCTAACTATCAAGTAGCATAATTAGCATTGTGGTGCGTTCATAATTCTGTCAATTGCCCAACTGTGATTTGTTTACCCAAGCATAGTTGTTTATCGTCTTTTGGGAGAGAGACATCACTAGTGAACATCATGTGACTCCGGTCCATATCATCATCATTGTTTACACCTCCACCATTTACCACATTTATTTACTTTTTCGTTGCAATCACTATCACTTTTCCCGCTTGTGTTTTGATCCTTTACAACCTACAAGGCCGGAGAGATTGACAACCTCTTTGTACTCGTTGGGAGCAAATTTCTTTGTGTGTGTAGGTCCACGTCTTCTCTAGCGCCAGGGTGGAATACACCTACTTGTTGATCTTAGGAGTCCTCCTGGTTCGATAAACCTCATAGTCTCCGTGTGAGGGAAAACTTGTCGCTGACTACATCTCAACCTTCCACTTGGGGCAACGAACGAGGTGCGAGAAGTATATACATCATCTCGTCATCAATCACCACCCAACAACACCCCGTAGACAGGCGGCGTCACATGGAAACGAGGTGATCCATTGAGTCGGATATAGCCCCGCTAACCCAGCTTCGGATGAAAATGAGATCCAAGTCTGACGCATGGCTGAGCCGAGATCTCGCAAAGATGGAACCACCTCCTCGAAAACAAAGCACACACCGCCATCGACCCAAGATGGCCACACCACCACCACCATCAAACCCGTAGCGAGCAGCCACCATAGAGACCAACCCGAGCCGAACCCAGATGATGCCTTCAAGAAGGGACGCAAAAAAAAATGCACCGCCATCATCCGTCCGAGACCAACTTGGAATATGGGATTCCTCGGAGTCTCGAAGGGGTAGCCACCATGACATTGCCGCCTCCAAGGAGGTTCGTGACGCCCGCAGGCGTCATCATCGCCGGCTCCGACAGGGCTAGGACTTTTGCCGAGTGAGCAGACCACCTCCAACATAGCATCGATTTTGATCCGTGAAGCACAGCTCACTGCACAACCACATAGAAGGGCCACTGCAGCCCTGCCGCCACACATGACCAAATCCGGGCCATCGCAGGCTAGATCAGGCAGGTTTCAATCTGTCGTGCCGCTCCCCACCGGATCCGAGCCAACACTAGGCCGGCAACCCGTGGGGGAAGGGCGAGCACGACCACCCAACGCCTCACAAGAGCAACCTCCATCGGACCCCACCGTGCCGAACCAGCAGCCACCACCGACGCCGCTAGGCGCCAATGCAGCAGGGAGACGTCATTTTGGCGGAAGGCTAGCGGGAGGGATCCGCAATCGCGTCCACCTCACCGTCCCTAACCACCACAGCAGAAACGACACACGCCGGAGAAACGCCGCGATGTACGCTACTGCACATAGCACCCTAGAATTGCGATTTCTCTGCATGGTGAATGACGGCCCGCCGCCGCCATATTTGCCGAGCTTTGCCCGGGCAGGAGCTGCTGATGATGGGGGGAGGGGGGTTTGCCGCCCTCGGGAGGACGACACAATGGCCTGTTCTGCTTCCCTCTAGGCAGGAATCTCCTCAGTGTGGTGTGACATAGTACTATGATAGGAAGGCCTTTGGTGAGGCTAGGCAGTCGCAGGCGTCGAGACATGTACGACACCTCGGGAGCCTCTCCTAAACTCCTGGTCGAGGTCGACCCGACTCGTACACAACTCCTCACACTTGACTCTAAAGTGGCTTGAGGCCATTGAAAGGCCCAAGAGCATTAGTTACATCCCTTGAGTTTATTCAAGTTAAAGGGAATGAGTTACATGTCCATGTGGGACTCATCTAGAGGGGAGTGTCTTGGCAAATGACCAAGGCTGACGAACATCAGTCGAAGTTGCTTCGCGAGAAAGAAACAAGTGATACAAACCTGCAAAAGTATATTGGCTACAAAATCAGAAACACAAAACATCACACAACATACTTTCCAAATAGAGGAAATGTTGTCTCGGTATTAAGTGATGCTCAACTAAAAGTATCTTCGAAGTATTTCTAATATTGCATTTCACAAGATTCATAAAAAAGGTGGGAGTATTAGTTTCCAGAATTGATTTTAAAAAGGCAGATGCTAAGGTTAATAAGTGTTGGTTTCTTTTAGACCCTCAGGACAAAAGGATTTTCACCTCTTTCTGGTGTAAGTGCATGGAATTATCTATATTATGCCGAAGTGCTTTGTATCATGATAACTTAGGAATATATTTATAAACAAAGAATGATCTCTGTAAGGGGATCCTCTATCCTATATTCTTTTAGAATTCAATAGGTCAACAACTTTGATTGAGAATTAGGGAGTCTAATTCATACGATGGTGCCTCATCTTGTGGATGACTGATTCATGTAGTCTGGAATAAGCTGATTAAATCATTTTATTTGTGGATAAAAAAAACAAAGAATATAGTGCTTATGAACTAAAACCAAGACAAGTAATTCGAAACGAAGGGAGTAGTGCTTATTTGAGCAACTAACGGTTTGAGAAAGTATATAAGAGTGATACTATATATTGTACCAACGGACAAGAATGATCGTTGGAGGTCAATCGACTAGAGGGGTGAATAGGGTATTATCAAGTTTCATTCATTTTTTTTTATATAATCATGCAAGAATGAAGCTTACAACTCTGCCAAGTACTCCCTCTGTTTTGATGAATAAGGCGTATTTCATTTCGCTAAGACAAGAGTTGGACCAACAATTTGTTTTTCAATACTTGATTTATGTGATACAAAATCACAATCATAACAAAGTACTTTTAAATATGAACCTAGTGACACAAATTTCATGCATACAACCTTATAATTTTGGAGTAATAATTTGTGATATGCATATCTTAACGAAACAAAATACATCTTAGTTTTACAAATGAAGGTAACACTAAAAGAAATTGTGCTAAGCTATAATCAAGTTGATTTTGTTTTTGCTTTTTTAATAAAGAAGTTCCCCTCGCCCCTTCATCTTATTATGATTTATGAGACAGACACAAAATAGAAAAGGTCATCCATAGCCTGAAGCAAAAAACTTGCTAGAAGTTTAGTACAGGATAAAAGTACCTTCACACGATCATAGTTCACAAAGCACAAAAGATGGAATGACTACTGAAACAAAAAGAGGCCGCACCTAGCGACACTACTCTACGGCAGAAGGCAAAATCATGTCCACGTGATGCGGAGAAGCTCTCCACGGTGCTTGTCCAACGCGATGATGAATTGCCGAAATACCGTATTCTGTGTGACGTCTCAGAGCACCACCCGTTGACGAAGAAAACATCAAAGTTTCACAAGAACTTTTCGAGTTGATTTATCATCGTGTGCTTTTTGTTGCATGACTTGTATGATCGTTGATTTTTGCATCAAGTTGACATATACTAGCACAACATATATAATAATATACCCCACCCCAATAAGATATAGTAGAATAATACTAGATTATTGAATATATATATTTTATAAATACCTGAACTAAATCCAAAGAACACAGAATATGGCATCCATCTGCCCATGTGAGCACCGGTTCTGGTGGCGCGTACGGCATGGTGTCGGGAAAGCCCGGTGGTCACCGGTCTTGACGCACCGACTCCACCGTCATGACGGTCGAACCGGCTGCTCATGTTACATGGTGTTTGGCCTTGTGCCGTGTGGACTGACTCAACAGAGAAACTGATAAGCACGAGCCTGGCAGTTCTCATCAGTCTAGAACTAGAACACATGCATCGCGGAGCATGGTGTGGGGGTAGGAAAGGTACGTGCCGACCTCGCCGACACGCCATCCAGAAGCGCACGACGAGCCCCAGTGCGCGGCGAGAGGACACCGGCCGGAGAGGAGTGGTGGCTCCATCTCCACCTGGCCAAGCAATCTCTCGACGGGACGCTTACTTGACTCGCTATCACTCGTCGGCCCTCGACTCCGCTGGACTTTTTGACGGTGCGGCAGCACTTTCTGTCGACGATCCATTGGACTAGTATACGTCTGCAGTGACGCCGCGCTTCCTTTCCGCGTCGACCAGAGCCTTTCCCCCGTCCGAGTCACGGCCACGCCACGCGCTCTTACTTACCGTTTGTGTCCCCTAATTTTCGGCCGGAATTGCCGACCCACCGGATTCGTAATTGTCCTTGGAATTCGTCGATCAATCCCGTCGTAATGGGGCGCAGAAATATGAGCGGAGGAACAGAGGAGCGGCGCGAAGCAGGACACTGTTTGTGCAAGGAACGAAGTCGATCGATTTATGTTGCAAAACACTAGTACTGTTTGTACTTAGTAACAATAACAATTTACATGACACCGGTTGGTGAGAAGCGAAACACTCCTCCAGTGACTCATGATCCCTAACTGAATCGTTAGAGGCTTCTGCCGCATTGAGGAAGCCGTTATCGCCGTTGTGCTCCACGTCTGAGGTACTGGCGAGAACGCGGGACCCTGCGCCGCTTCCTTCTTCATTTCTGATCGCCTCGTCGTCCAGGCCGGTGGTCGCCTCAACTGCCACGGGTGCTTCGGTTGGCGCGGAGAGGACGTCGATCCATCCCTCGTCGGAGTCCCAGTCCGGGAGCGCCGACGCAGGGCAGGCCAATGCCATGATCCTCATCTCGGCCGTGCTGTCGTGCTCTGCCTCCTCGGTGTCGGATTCCGACTCCCAGAATGCCGCGTCCAGGGTGCTCTTGGGCGACACCCACTTGCTCTCCACGGCTTGCGGCTTCCCGTCGACGACGGCGGAGGCCAAGAACGCGTGCTCCAGGAGCTGAGCCGCCGTGCACCGCTTGCCGGCCTGCCTGACCAAGCAACCACGCAGGAAGTCCTTGGCCTCGGCGGACAGCCATTGGGGCACCTCGGGAACGGCCTCCGTGTACCCGATCCGGTGCAGCGCGGCGAGCGCGTTGCCGTCCATGCCGGTCCACGGAGCGCGGCCGGTGGCCATCTCGACCACCGTGCATCCGAGCGCCCACACGTCGGCCGCGGGGCCCTGCTCCTCGCCGCGCGCCACCTCCGGCGCCATGAAGGCCGGCGTGCCGCCTATGATCGGTGCGCCCGCGGCGGCCTCCCTCGCGCACCCGAAATCCGCAAGCTTGGCGCGGCCGTCGGCGCCGATCACGACGTTCCTCGCCTTGACGTCCCCGTGCACCATCCCGGCGCTGTGGAGGTACGCGAGTCCGCTCGCGATGTCGGCCGCGTACCCACGGATGGCAAGTTCGTCGAGGCCCCCGTTGCTCGCCACTCGGTCCGCCAGCGAGCCGCCGGGGGCGAACTCGAGGAAGAGCTGGTAGGAACCATCGCGGTCGCCGCGCCCGCCGATGCAGGAGACAACGCGCGGGGACCGTAGGCCGGCCATCACGCGCTGCTCCCTCCTCAGCGCCGCCGCGCACGCCGTGCTCGCCGACTTGACCGCGAAGAGCTCGCCGGAGGCGTCGTCCGCGGCCAGGAACACCTCGGCCCCCGACGCGCCGCGGCCGAGCGTGCGCACGCGCGTCCATTGCTTGCTCACGGCCATCGTCGCCTTCTCCTCTGCGTTGGGGATTGGGATTTTCGTGGTTTGTTGGCTTGGCACTCTGATCTCGAGCTTGCTTGCGGGCAGCTGAATCGTCGATGGGTTATTTTTTGGCGGGTGGCGATGCATATATAGGAGGTGGAGGGAGGAAAAGTTTAGAACATGGAGGTGTTTGGCGTGTGCGGGATTGGTAAACGAATCCGGAAGCGAAAAGGCGTGGGAAGCAAGGTGTTTGGGTTCTCGGCACGCGCTCGCGGCGGCGGCGTCGTCCCGTGGCGAGTGGGAACGCGCGGTCTGTGCTGTACTCGACCTGACCAAGTTTCGCGCTCCGCCTCTTCTGGCCCGGCCCCGCGTGAAATACAATAATCCCGTGCCCGAGAAGGAAAGGCACTAAACCGTGTCAAATCTCTCGCGTCCTGGCCCGGGTCAAGACCTCCTCTCGGATTCGATCTAACCTAATGGCGCCAGTACTTTTATGTTTGAGGACATGTGTGAAACAGAGCATAGTGCTGGGTCGACCGACGTGTGTAAACGAACGGACGTTCAAAGTCAGCGGGTGCACCTGCCACTTCGGTCTCCACGGTAGGTCGTTTGCCACTGTGGCATGCCAAGTCCACGGCCGTAGCACTGTACATTTTTTACGGTGCGCCTGCCCCCAACATCCATGATCCATCCATCTAGAACCAAGACCGACGGAAATACTCCTGAACGCGGCAGCAACGGTCATCTCTAAAAGAATGTAAAGCGACGTCCAGACCCCATGTTCTCTTCAGCACGAAGGAAGAATTCACGGCCGGTCACAGGCGCGGTCCCTCGAATTACACAGCTGGTCACGATTCACCGGGAAACCGAGGGAAAGTTCCCTTCCATCACCGGGAAAGGAAGCTCGTCGCCGTCGTGGACGGACGGTCTTGAGCGCGGGCAGCTCATCGACGGTACCGGAGAGAAGATTCCGAGCAAAATATCACGCGCGCGTCTACTCGTCAACGGCATCATATGCGCCGTTCCCCACGTAGGGATACGAATGGCCTGAAATCGGAAGGATATTCGGTTCGCCGTGCGTATGGAGGCACGTCCTCGACGCCGGCCGGCTCGGCTGCTGCGCCGCACACGCGACGTCGAGGACGACGGCTGCTGCACGTACCGCTACGGGCGGCTGCGAAAATCGCATCGGCCATGCCGCGCGGTGTCCAGCCACGTCGAGACGGCTCGGCTTTGGACAAGTGGCGTTCGCGAGGATAGGGATTTGTGAGGAGTTTGCTCCTGGCCCATGCCCGATGCGGCGACCGAAAGCCGAGCGTGGCGTTGCGGACGCGCCTAATTTTGCCCTTTTGCGGCGCGGCAAGGCAGAAATGAGGAGAGTTTTTTTTGAAAAGGAGGTTAAACCTCCGGCCTCTGCATCAATCGATGCATGCAGCCATCTTTATTAATTATTCCATAAAGGTCTAACAAGAGTATACATCAATCTATCCAAAGCCATCACTCACATCTACAAACTCGATAACGTGGAGTGCTCTCACTCCACATATCTCACACCGTTGTTGTCGCCAATCCATCCATATAACGTATCGGGAGCAACAGCCGGTGCAGCACACCTAAAACGCACACCTTACGCACACGTTTTACAAGCCGCCATCATCATCGGACCACTGACCCATCTTCAGGAAAGAGATCTGCATCATCCATGCCAGTCCAAACATCCGTCGACGCCACCACGGCGTCCAACGGCGCCATCGCCCTGCGCTCATACGTCCACATGCGAAGACTCCGGTAGATCTGTCGTGTGTAGCACCTGCCAACCAGGCATGACTCAGCGTAGCACCTGTTGGCCAGGCATGACTTGACAGCTCCACCGAAATTCCGTGCAAGACGAAGCCGCTCCACCTCCTGCCTCAGTGTGCCAGCGCTGCTCCACAAACGATGCTCCCAAGAGAGAAACGGCACCGCAGTACCGCCATCGTCCGATCTGGAAGACCAGATCCTAGGGTTTCCCCCGAAGCAGTGCCCACCACCAGCAACTGTTCAGGACCCACACAGTGCCCACCACCACTCAGCCCTCTAGGCGACGCCTTCAGGAAGGTCACGACGTCAAGGACGCCGCCGCCGCCCACCGGAGTTAGGGTTTTCACCCGAGAGGCAAGGAAGGGGAGCAGAGGAGCAGATGTATACCGACGTCTTCAAAAAGAATAACGACGCCCTTGAGCGTCGTCGTCGGCGCGGCCGGCCTGGGCCAACCAAGGGGTTTCCCCCAATCCAAATCTCCTCCACCGGCTTCACCCGCAGGTAGGGCCCCGGCAACCACGCCGGCACCGCCAAGAATCTGCAGGAGAGAGGCCCATATCAGGGCCGGAGGACAGCGGCCAGATCTGGCGCCGCCGGCCACCATAGCAGCCACGTGACGGCTGACCAGGCAGCGGCCGACGAAGGGGAGCAGCACACCTCCACAACGACGCTTCCAAGAAAGATAGCGGCACCCGCGGGCGTCGCCGTCGCGGCTCCGATGATGACCAGAGCAAGGATTTCTCCCGGAGCTGTGCTGAACATCCACCGCCATCGACCCGCTGAGCATTGCCGCCACGCACCACCACGACCCCCAGGCAGGGTCACGGGTCACCGCACCGCACGCTCTAGCCACCGCAGTCGCGCCTAGCCGACGCTCTCTGCCACCGCAGCCGCGCCCGGCCGGTCCCTACCACCATGGTCGCGCGCCCCGCACAAGATCCAGCCATGGCAGCCCCGGATCCGTCGTCAGGCGCCGTCGGTGGGCGAGATCTTGCCGGATCCCGCAGCCGTAGACGCGGGGCGCCGCCGCCAGAGCCCGAGGGCCGACGCGAGTGGCCCCGCCGCCGCCATCTCCGGCGCGCGCGCGGCTTCGCCGGCGTCCCCTCTGGCAGCGGCGAAGCGGGGAGTGGACGGAGAGGGGGGCCGGTGGTGGCGCGGAAGGGTTGGCCGGTGACGACGCGGGGAGGGGGCGGAGATGGGGGCCGGTGGCAGCGCGAGACGACGCCCCCGAGTTGGTTTCTGTCGTCTGGACGGATCCTAAAAAATGGGAGAGATTTTCACTTCCCGGCCTCTGCACCAACAAGGGATGCATACGGCCATTTTAGTATGCATCACCTGTCAATTCTAGGAATTGAACTCGGGTCGTTGGGCTGCACAACCGCATGCCCAACCACTGAGCCAAGGCTCTCTTTGAGAGTACTACTCTCTTTGTTTCTAAATATAAGACCTTTTAAAAATTACACTATGAATTAGATACGGATGTACATAGACATATTTAAAAGTGCATGTTCACTCATTCTGCTCCATATGTAGTCTTCTAGTGGAATCTCTAAAAGCTTTTATATTTATGAACAAAGGGAGTACTACGCAAATGCACCAATTAATGCAGAGGCCCGGGATAATTTTTCCTTTTTTAAAAGAAAAATCATCCTCGCGCAATTCCGATGCGTTCCTTTGCTTCGTTGACAAGTCGGCGTCACCGATACCTCCTCCTCCGCCAGTCATCACTGCCAACGCCGGAGGCCTCAGGTCTAGTGCGTGGCGCCACCTGATTGTTTGGTTCCTCCTTACTACACTTCATTTGGACATTTTTTTTATTTTGACCTAAATGCCTAACAAAATTCAGATTTGTCCTAACTTTTTTCTCTTCCAATCTAGCCTTTTTACGTGTACACAGAAGACGCGAGGGACCATGTCGTCTGGTAGGGGTCCGCTCGTCCCTCACCCCTTCGTTGACCGGCTGACGTGGCAAAAGGCCAGACGCGAGGGACCCTGACGTCTGGTCGTCAGACCCAGACACCGCGCACCCTGGTGTTTAGCCCGGGTAACTTCCACAGCGCTCGGGTCCGTCCCACCCGACCATCTTCTTCCTCCAACTCCACCAGAACTCATCTCTCTCGCCCCCTCTTCCCTCTCACCCCCCTCCCCCCCCTCTTATCTACTCCCTCCTCCACCAAACTAATGAATTAAGCACATCAATAACAATTTTTGGTTGCCTAAAATCAATCCATTATGCCTACATCATATCAACGCCAAATTATTAAATAAAATCTACAACACATCATATACTAACATATTCAACAAAATGCCCCAAAGGCCAAAAAATATACCAACATATTGAACAAATCATCTATATAATCTAACAACTACACAAAAATTCCTAAATCTAAGAAATCATTTACTAATCTTACATCACCCATTCTTCACAAATACTCTCAAAATAAGATGTTAAAACAAAAAAAAAGTTAGAGGAATTGGGAGAGATTACGTCAAGGATGCTTGGGGGTTTTGGATCCACACACTTTGGTGAAGGAGGGAGTAGATCAGGGGAGGGTGTTTGAGGGGGAAGAGGGGCGAGAGAGGGCAAGATGCGTTTCTGGTGGCGGAGGAAGAAGATTGACCAGGTGAGGCGGGCCCGAGCGGCCGAGTCACTTAACTGGACAAGATGCCAGGGTGCGCGGCGTTTGGGTCTGGCGACCAGGCACCAGGTCCCTGGCGTCTGGCCCTTTACCACGTCAGTCGGTCAACGAAGGGGGAGGATCGAGAGGGCCCGTATCAGACGTCATGGTCCCCGACGTTTCCCGTACAACCCAGACGTCAGGGATGTCGGTGATGGGGTCATAGTCCTAGGGTAGGGTCATAGGCCTGTCCTACATGTCCTACCCAAGGACTACCCCACACAAGGGACAGGACCTTAAGTATGCCCGACTGAATTAAGGTGCCCCCATCATCGAGTCGGTAACAGGCCCAGAATCATCCAGTCGGAGACTAACATTCGGAGGACACCGGGCCTACCGACTGGATACACTCGGTGCGCCGTAACCTCTCTGGAGGGAAACTGCCGTACGTTTCCGGGTGCGTTTACTAGCATTTAGAGCAGACGTTACCTGTAACGTGCGCATTCAATCACCACTACTCCACCCTTGAATCAGAACCGTTGTGGAGGGCAGCGCACTCTATATAAAACCGCCCTCCCCCACTGGTAAAAGGGTTAGAAAAACATTGTACTCCATATTACACTCGGTAACAAGCTCCGAGAGCACTGAGACGTAGGGCTATTACCTCCACCGTAGAGGGGCCTGAACTCATACAACCTCGCCGTAGCTAGGACTCTGCCCATCTCATTCGTACCCTACACA
This sequence comes from Hordeum vulgare subsp. vulgare, assembly GCF_904849725.1. Classification (NCBI taxonomy): domain Eukaryota; kingdom Viridiplantae; phylum Streptophyta; class Magnoliopsida; order Poales; family Poaceae; genus Hordeum; species Hordeum vulgare. The sequence continues at coordinate 483,780,857 of NC_058518.1, read as the reverse complement.
TCTACTGTCAGGCTTATACCCACGACAGTTGGCGCCCACCGTGGAGCAGGCGTCTAAGCAACTTCCGGCGAGTTTGCGACTACTTCCTTTCGTCATGTCGTCTAGTGGAGATTCAAGCATGGGTCGCCAGATCCTCTTCGGCGTTCTCTCCTTCACCATCGACGACTCGGCGTGGCTTCGGGAGGCACCTCTCGACGTCGAGGCGCTTCCCCGTCGCGGGGCCACGCACTTCCGTGCCGGCGCTCGCGGCGTTCTTCTTCTCCAACAATCGGCTCTATTGCCGGCTTGCACCTTCATCGCACGCCGCAACAAGCGATCTCGCAGTCCGCGTCTACAGCGTTGGGTGCAGCATGCCTGAGCGCGTCAGTTCGCGTCCTCTCAAGTAGCGGTTCTGGAGTCTGTTGTGGTTGCCCCGCGTTCCCAGTGCTCGGGCTCGGTTCCGACTGAGCTCCCTTCCGAGTACGCGGGTCATGGGCCTGCAGCAGAAGTATACATGGCCAATTCCCATGAAGATCCCCGTCAAGCTGGCCGGGGCGAGCACGAGATCGGCGAGGCATCTGGTGCACGTCGTCCACCTCGTCGTTCTACCAGTCGGCACACTCGGCGGAGCAACGTGGAGGTGTTCCGTACACCTCTCCTCAACTTGGCTGCGGCTGCTCAGATTGCCGACTCCCTCCAGCCGACTGATTCAGAGGCAGGAAGGGGAATCGAGCAGATCCGAGCTCTGTTGCGCACGGCGCAGCAACAGAATGCGGCAGTCTCCCAGTCACACAATCGGATCCACAACAGTTCCGTCCATGCAAACACGCATCGATCGGTTCACAGTCCTGGTTCTCATCAGTATCGCCGCCGTTCACGCACCCCTCCGCGGTGTGGGCCCTATGGGTCCCGACATCATGATGATCGGCATTCGGTCGGCGACACTTACGACCCAAGACCCGACGCAAGGGGGCGAATCGCCCAACGAAGAGTCGACAGGGGTCGAGCCTACCGCGATGGTCGCGATATGGACCGTCCGAGTGAAAGCAGGACCATCGTGTCCGGCCCCGAGTGTTTTAGTCGAGCCATCCGCTCGGCTGATATCCCGCCCAACTTCCGATTGGCAGCGGGAATCGGTAAATTCTCAGGAGAGTCCAAGCCCGAAACATGGCTAGACGCCTACCGAGGGGCGGTCCAGATCGGGGGAGGAGACGACCATGTCGCTATGAAGCACCTCCCTCTGATGCTCGACGGCTCGGCTCGAGCCTGGCTGAACCAGTTGGCCCCCTCAAACATTTACAGTTGGGCAGATCTAGCCCGAGTGTTCATCAGAACCTTAGAAGGGACGTGCAAGCGCCTTGCAGGCCTTATGGAGCTTCAGCACTGTGTCCAGAAACCGAATGAGCCCTTGCGCGACTTCATCCAGCGATGGAAAACTCTCTATCACACGGTGGAGAACGTCACCAGCATCAAGCAGTCTGGGCCTTCAAGGCAGGCGTGCGGTACAGAGAACTGTACTTGAAGTTCGGTCGAATGGGCGACATCTCCATGAGCAAGATGATGGAGATAGCAACTCGCTACGCAAATGGCGAAGAAGAGGACTGCATCCGGAGCGGCAAACACAAGACAGTCGGCGATGCCGACGGAGGTAACACTCGGAAGCAGAAACAAAAGGTTCCGCCCACACCGCAAGCAGAAGCTGCAGCTGTAACCAGCGCCAAGTTCAAGGGCAAAGGGAAAGCGCAGTTCACCCCCAAGAAGAAGCCTTTCAACAATCCCATCCTGGACCAGTCTTGTCCGATTCACACGAAGATGGACGAGGAAGGCAACCCCATATACACGAAGCACACCACTCGGCAGTGCCGTCTCCTGATCCAGGGGTTCAGCGAAGGGCAGCTGAGTGAGAAGAATCCCGAACAAGATGAGGAGGACAAGGAGGATCCGTTCCCCCAAGTCCATGCAACCCTCATGATTTTTGCTGACGTCGAAAGCAAGAGTCGACTGAAGTTGGTGAACAGAGAAGTCAACATGGCCGTTTCGACTGCCCCCAAGTTTCTCAAATGGTCTCAGACTGCGATCACCTTCGACCAGTCGGATCATCCAACACTTGTCCCCACCCCAGGAAGGCAGGCTCTGGTCGTCGACCCGGTGGTGGAAGGAGTCCGACTGCGCAAAGTCCTCATGGACGGCGGCAGCGGACTGAATATTATGTACCCGACACTCTCAAGGGGATGGGCATTCCGATGTCCAGACTCAGCGAGAGCAATATGCAGTTCCACGGAGTCGTCCCAGGACGGAAGGCCAAATCACTCGGCCAGATCGCATTGGAAGTCATCTTCGGCTCTGACAAGAACTTTCGCAAGGAGAAGCTCACGTTTGAGGTGGTGGATTTCCAGAGCGCTTACCATGCAATTCTGGGCCGCCCGGCATACGTGAGTTTCATGGCACGCCCGTGCTATGTGTACTTGAAGTTGAAAATGCCCGGTCCAAAAGGCGTTATCACCATCACCGGCAACCGCCAGCGAGCCGAGGAGTGTCTGCAAGAGGGATCAAGAATCGCCGACCAGCAGATGGCGGTACTCGAGCTCGAAGAGTACAAGAAGACAGTCGACCCTGCCGACTTAATGCGCTCAAAGAAGCCAGCTTCTGAGTCCGCGTTCCAGTCGGCGGGAGAGACTAAGAAGGTCAGCATCCACCCGACGGACGAGTCTGCCGCCCCGACGAACATCTCCACCACCCCAGATCCTAAATAGGAAGCCGAGCTCACCCAATTCCTCCGTGAGAACTGGGACATCTTCGCATGGAAGCCATCTGACATGCCGGGTGTACCTAGGGAGTTGGCTGAGCACCGACTGCATGTGGATCCTGCTGCTCGACCCGTCCGAGAGCGCTTGCGCCGGTCCGCCGCGCACAAGAGGAAGGCAATCGGAGAAGAGGTGGCTAAGCTGCTAGCTGCCAAATTCATTCGCGAGCTTCACCACTCCGAGTGGCTCGCCAATGTGGTCATGGTGCCCAAGAAGGACAAGTCACTCCGAATGTGCATTGACTTCAAGCACCTCAATAAGGTCTGCCCGAAAGACCATTTTCCGCTCCCCCGCATAGATCAAATTGTCGATTCGACTGCGGGGTGCGAGCGTTTGTCATTTCTTGATGCCTACTCGGGTTATCATCAGATCCGTCTGTATGGTCCCGATGAGTTGAAAACAGCTTTCATCACCCCGTTTGGGTGCTTCTGCTACATCACTATGCCTTTCGGTCTGAAGAATGCAGGAGCTACCTTTATGCGCATGATCCAAAAATGTCTCCTCGACCAGATCGGTCGCAATGTGGAGGCATACATGGATGATATCGTAGTCAAGTCACGCAAAGGTTCCGACCTGCTGACTGACTTGGCAGAAACATTCGCCAACCTTCGTAGGTACGATATCAAGCTAAACCCAGCCAAATGTTCATTCGGTGTTCCCAGCGGAAAGTTACTCGGTTTCTTCGTTTCCGAACGAGGGATCGATGTTAACCCCGAAAAGATCGGGACCATCGTCCGAATGGAGAGGCCGGTCAGAATACACGATGTTCAACGACTCACAGGTTGCCTAGCAGCTTTGAGCAGGTTCATCAGTCGACTCGGTGAAAAAGCACTTCCTCTGTACCGACTCATGAAGAAATCAGATACCTTCGAGTGGACAGACGAAGCCCAAGTCGCATTCGACGACCTCAAAGTCCTACTTTCCACCCAGCCGGTTCTTACTGCTCCGCTCAGTAAAGAGCCCCTTCTTCTATATATCGCGGCTACAAATCAAGTCGTCAGTACTGTTCTTACAGTCGAGCGAGAAGAAGAAGGCAAAGCATACAAAGTTCAGCGGCCAGTGTACTACGTCTCTGAAGTCCTGACACCTTCCAAGCAGAGGTATCCCCATTATCAAAAGCTTATCTATGGGATCTATATGACTGCAAAGAAGGTGGCTCATTATTTCCAAGACCACTCGGTATCTGTCGTCTCTGATGCTCCGTTGTCGGAAATTCTCCACAATCGGGACGCATCAGGCCGAGTGGCAAAGTGGGCGATGGAGATGCTGTACTGCGACATCAAGTTCGAGGCCAGGAAAGCTATTTAATCTCAAGCCCTGGCTGACTTTATAGCAGAATGGGTAGAACAGCAGCAACCGACTCACATCTACTCGGCTCATTGGACAATGTTCTTCGATGGGTCTAAGATGTTGAATGGATCCGGCGCTGGTGTTGTGATCATATTGCCAAAGGGTGACAAGCTCAAGTATGTGCTTCAGATACACTTCGATTCCTCTAACAATGAGGCAGAGTACGAAGCTCTTCTCTACGGATTGCGCATGACCATCTCACTCGGCGTCCGTCGCCTGATGGTCTACGGCGATTCAGACTTGGTGGTCAACCAAGTGATGAAAGAGTGGGACGTCAGGAACCCCACCATGACCACATACTACAATGCAGTGAGGAAGCTGGAGAAGAAGTTTGAAGGTCTAGAACTTCATCATGTTCAAAGACTGAAGAACCAAGCAGCGGACGAGTTGGCGAAACTCGGATCCACTCGGAGACCCGTCCCGAGTGATGTCTGCCTCGAGCACCTCCATCTTCCTTCAGTCAAAGAAGATCCCTTCACGGAAGAACCAGTACAACCCAAGAGCGCAACAGATCCGACTGAAGTCGATGTGCCTGCTGTGGTTGATCTGGTCACAGAGATTCTGGTAATCATTCCAGATTGGACTGTGCCGATTATGTCATATATCCTGAGACAAGAACTTCCAGAAGATGAAGTCCAAGCCCGGCAAATAGTTCGCAGGTCGAAGGCATTCACTGTCATTGACGGTAAATTGTACAAGGAGAGTGTTTCAGGCGTCCTCCAACGTTGCATTTCCCTAGAGGAAGGACAGTTGATCCTAGAGGATATCCACTCGGGAACCTGTGTCCATCACGCTTCTTCGAGGGCAATCGTCGCCAAGGCGTTCAGAGCTGGATTCTTCTGGTTGCAGGCTAACGAGATGGCCAAAGCTATGGTCGATCGATGCGAAGGCTGTCAGTTCTACTCCAATAAGTCCCACAAGCCAACATCTGCACTAAAGATAATCCCACTTGTGTGGCCATTTGCAGTTTGGGGATTAGAAACAGTCGGACCATTCAAGACAGGCCAAGGAGGCTACACACATCTGTTGGTGGCAGTCGACAAGTTTACAAAATGGATAGAAGTCAAACCCATCAAGAAACTCGACGCCTCCACAGCCGTGAAGTTTGTTAGAGACATCATCTCCAGATTCGGAGTGCCTCACAGCATAATCACGGACAATGGAACAAACTTCGACTCGGACAGATTCAAAGGTTTCTGTGCGAGTCAAGGTATGCGAGTGGATTTTGCTTCCGTAGCACATCCGCAATCCAATGGACAAGCTGAGCGTGCGAATGGACTTATCCTTCAAGGTTTGAAGCCTGGACTCTTGCGAGAGGTAGGACATGCTGCTGGTGCATGGGTAACCGAGTTACCTTCAGTACTTTGGGGTCTCCGCACCACTCCGAACAGATCAATAGGGCGATCACCGTTCTTCCTCGTCTATGGAGCAGAAGCGGTCCTTCCGAGTGACCTGCTTCACAATGCCCCGCGAGTCGAACTCTTCTTGGAAGCCGAAGCAGAACAAGCAAGGCAAGATGGAGTCGATCTTCTAGAGGAGGAGCGCGAGATGGCACTTACTCGCTCAACAATTTACTAGCAATATATGCGATGTTTTCATGCACGACATGTCAGGAGCCGCACGTTCCAAGCTGGCGATTTGGTGCTCCGAGTGGATCAGCAAAGACCACACAAGTTGGCTCCGGCCTGGGAAGGGCCTTTCATCATTTCCAAGGTGCTGAACAACGAGGCATACAGACTCTACAACATTCAGAAGGAGACCGACGAGCCACGCGCGTGGAACGGAGACCTCCTCAAGCGTTTTTATACGTGATCGCCGACTGAAGCAGTGTAACGAACAAGTTTTGACGAAATAATATACAGCAGATTCAGTTTCTTTTGCAGATTCAGAGTTCTTCCGCGGTTGCAGACTACGATCACACACACAAAAAAACTTAGCTGTGATCAAGAATCACCTAAGTAATGCCTTCCTCCGAGTGTGCACTTCACGTCGCACTCGGGGACTTAGCTGCGATCCTGAATCGCCTAAGTAATAACTTCCTCCGAGTGTGCATAACACGTCACACTCGGGGACTTAGCTGCGATCCTGAATCGCCTAAGTAATAACTTCCTCCGAGTGTGCACTATACGTTGCACTCGGGGACTTAGCTGCGATCCTGAATCGCAAGTAATAACTTCCTTCGAGTGTGCACTATACGTCGCACTCGGGGACTTAGCTGCGATCCTGCATCGCCTAAGTACTAATCTCTCCTTCGAGTGTGTACTATACGTCGCACTCGGGGACTTAGCTGCGATCCTGAATCGCGTAAGTAATAACTTCCTCCGAGTGTGCACTATACGTCGCACTCGGGGACTTAGCTGCGATCCTGAATTGCCTAAGTAATAACTTCCTTCGAGTGTGCACTATACGTCGCACTCGGAGACTTAGCTGCGATCCTGCATCGCCTAAGTACTAATCTCCTTCGAGTGTGTACTATACGTCGCACTCGGGGACTTAGCTGCGATCCTGAATCGCCTAAGTAATAACTTCGTCCAAGTGTGCACTATACGTCGCACTCGGGGACTTAGTTGTGATCACGAATCGCCTAAGTACTACCCTCCTCCGAGTGTGTACTATACGTCGCACTCGGAGACTTAGTTGCGATCCTGCATCGCCTAAGTACTAATCTCTCCTTCGAGTGTGTACTATACGTCGCACTCGGGGACTTAGCTGCGATCCTGAATCGCCTAAGTAATAACTTCCTCCAAGTGTGCACTATACGTCGCACTCGGGGACTTAGTTGCGATCCTGAATCACCTAAGTAATAACTTCCTTCGAGTGTGCACTATACGTCGCACTCGAGACTTAGCTGCGATCCTGCATCGCCTAAGTACTAATCTCCTTCGAGTGTGCACTATACGTCGCACTCGGGAACTTAGCTGCGATCCTGAATCACCTAAGTAATAACTTCCTCCGAGTGTGCACTATACGTCGCACTCGGGGACTTAGTTGTGATCACGAATCGCCTAAGTACTACCCTCCTCCGAGTGTGTACTATACGTCGCACTCGGAGACTTAGTTGCGATCCTGCATCGCCTAAGTACTAATCTCTCCTTCGAGTGTGTACTATACGTCGCACTCGGGGACTTAGGTGCGATCCTGAATCGCCTAAGTAATAACTTCCTCCGAGTGTGCACTATACGTCGCACTCGGGGACTTAGTTGTGATCACGAATCACCTAAGTACTACCCTCCTCCGAGTGTGTACTATACGTCACACTCGGAGACTTAGCTGCGATCCCGAATCGCCTAAGTAATAACTTCCTCCGAGTGTGCACTTCACGTCGCACTCGGGGACTTAGCTGCGATCCCGAATCGCCTAAGTAATAACCTCCTCCGAGTGTGCACTATACATCGCACTCGGAGACTTAGCTGCGACCCTGAATCGCCTAAGTAATAACTTCCTTCGAGTGTGTACTATCCATAGCACTCGGGGACTTAGTTGTGATCAAGAATCATCTAAGTACTAACCTCCTCCGAGTGTGCACTATACGTCATACTCGGGAACTTAGCTTTGATCATGAATCAACTAAACCTTAATATTCTCCGAGTACTCACTAAGTGTTGAACTCGAAACAACATTCAAGCAAAAGACTAAATGTTTTCATTGCGACTCCAACAGTCTAGAAACAATAATTGACTCGGTGCGGATCAAGCTTACCCGCACCGATTTAAAAGTATGATGACCAACAGAAGTGGCCAGAGTATCTTACAGGCAAACACTCGGCATACCGAGGATAAAATTTGATCATGCGTCAGCTGGGCCCGCGTCAGGACTGGAGGGCTCCACAAAAGTATCCAGGTCGATTCCATCAGCAATGCGGGTAGCAGTCTCCAGGAAGGTCTCCATGAAGTCTTCGAATTGAAGCTTCTTCATGTTGGCGACCTTCAATGCTTTCAGCTTATCTTCCCGCACCTCCTCGCAATAGACTCGGACCAAGGACAGCGCCACATCAGCACCGCAACGCGCTGCCGATTTCTTCCAAGATTGCACTTGGCTCGGAACCTCCTCCAGTCGGCCCGTCAGGGTCTCCATCCCCTCCCGCGACTCGTCTTCCGGTCAAAGTTCCTTGTTAATTCGGCCGACGACTTCTCTCAGTCGGCTGATGAACGGACCCACTTTGCTTACGCGGATATGAGCCCGGAGCAGATCCCGATTGGCGTCCTCGCCGAGTGGAATTTTGTCCTTAATAGACCGCTCCACAGCCGCCGCTTCAGCTTCAGGGTCTCTGCAAAAGTCTGCAACAAACAAGCAAGTACACAATGAAAACCGAGTGTATGGCACACGATACAGCCACTCGATAAAGCATAAGACTTACCAGCCAGACGAGTCATCATTTGCGCAGCCCAGTCGGTGACATACTTCTCTTGAGCTATGCATTGTTTGTTCAGGACGCCCATCTGATTGTGCAATTCGGTCCTCTGTTTCCCCATCCTCTGCACCTCTGCCGTCAACACCCTGTTTGCCTCCAGAGCCTCTTCCAAGGACTTTTCTCGCACTTCCAGAGCGTCCTTCATACCAGCCATGGCAAGCATTGCAGCTTCCAGTTCACCAGCATATTGGTTCCTCTACCCTCTCAGGGCTTCATAAGCAGTTCCCATTTCACAAGTTTTCTGCACCAAGCAACAAAGGGTAGTCAGCAAGTTTATCAGTTCACACACTAAGTTCTTCAGACCCCTGCCGACGCAAGCAGTCGACATCGGTCTCGGGGACTACACCCAGTGGGTTCACTGAGTGTGACCCCACTGGCATGCACCTCAAGCAGGTCTGCCCTATTGAGGTGCACGTTTTCACCTACGCCTCCGAGGCTAATACTACTCGACCTGCGTGCAGTTTACTCTAGGGGACTCTTACCGCAAGAGTGCTCCGACTATAGTAAGTACTCGCACTCGGAAATCTTGTCTACAGACATGACAAGACTAAAGACCAAATGTATAAAGACAACTGTCGGTGCAAGCACTCGACAGAAGTCTCGGGGACTACACCCACTGGGTTCACTCGGAGTGAACCCATTGCAAACAATAGACAACACCCAGTGGGTTACAGAAGAAAAGTAAGTACTTACTAGACTACTTACTCGGATGTCGTCGCACAGCTCCAAGCTCCGCTGGTACAAAGCCGCAGCGGAGTCATAAACCCTCTTGGCCTCTCCGGCCATCAGCTCCGCCTGGACCATGGCCCCCTTGGCCGCTCCCACCTGCTCCTCTGGGACACACGGAATGCTGAATCCAGCATTCGACGAACCGGGAATCATGGGAAGATCCTGGTTCATCCCAAGGTTCGCCCCAGTCGGTTCCTCACCCACCGGCACCGGTTCAGTCGGCGGAGGCACTTCGTTCGGTGGAGCGTCGGCGGCAGGGGCGGCAGCAGGAGGAGCAGCCTCAGGGACAGGCTCCACGACAGGCTCCACGGCCGGGTCGGCTCTCCCCCCTGACAAGCCGAGTAACACGGCGCCTCAGAAAAAGAAAGGGATGGCGCAGTCTGCAGGAATAAAATACCCGACTCTCCCACAACATACCTGGCTGAGACGAAACGACGTTGTCCGTGTCCATGGGGTCGTCCCCTTGGCGGGCCGGCAAGGTCGTAGAAGTGGCAACCCTGTCGAGTGAAGACCATTCGACTTGTAAAGCAGGAGTTCACTCAGTCAACAGAAAGAGCCGAAAACTAGATTCACTTACGTGGAGGTGACGGGGATGGCCATCCTCATCCGCGGCAGAGCCTTCCGAGGTTTGGGCCCACTCGGCTTGGGCACCCTAGAGGACTGGCCTGGAGGTTCAGCGGCTGCGTCGCTGGCTCTTTTGGTGCCTCGAACACTCGGTACCGCCGGGGCGGCAGGCGGAGCACTCGACGGCGCAGGGGGAGCTGAAGGAACGGCATGCTCTTGCCGACGCTTACTCCGATGCTCTGGCCGCGGAGGTGGCGAGTCTAGCTCTTCATCCTCTTCCTCTTCCTCGCTTTCTTCCTCCTCTGACTCCCCGCTGTCGGAGACGTATTCGGCGCTCTCCACGCTCCCCTCCTGGCTGCCTTCTTCCTCTTCCTCCTCCGGATTCCCGTTCGAGACGGGGGAGAACCAGTTGGTCCACGCCTGCATGAATTTCAGTCGGAAACGTTAAACATCACACGGAGATATAAATGAACTACTGAAATCAAGACAGTTCAACGCACTCGGCTAATGCTACTCACCTGATTCGGTGGAGGGTTGTCCGCGCTGTAAGGCGTCACTCGGCGGGCTCCTTTGGGATTCTCACAGGGATCCGTGATTTGGAGCACCCCTGAGGTCACCTTCTCCTCGAGAATGCCCTCCACGTTGGTCCGAGTGGAGTCCTCGGGCCCTGTGTAGTGCCACATAGCGTGGTGGCGGGCTTGCAGAGGCTGGATTCGCCGACCGATGAAGACTTCCAGTAGGTCAATCCCAGTGACCCCCCTCCTGACAACATCCATGAGTGCCTCGACCAAAGGCTGGATGTCGTTCTTCTCAGCTTTTGAGAGGGCGAGTTGCTTGGGCGGAGCAGGACAGTCTAGACTAAATGGAGGCAACCCAGTCGACGCGTTCGGACAGGCTATATCCTCGCAGTAGAACCACGTTGACTGCCAGTTCCTAACCGACTCGCTCAACTGCAGAGCAGGGTAGCTGCTCCGACTCTTCTTTTGGAACCCTAAACCCCCGCAGAGCTGGAGGAGATGCGTCTTGTCATCCGACTGACTAAGACGTTTTATGGTTTGGGAGCGGGCGGAGAAGATGTGTTTGAATAAACCCCAATGGGGAGGACAACCAATAAAGCACTCGCACAAAACAATGAAGGCAGAAAGGTGGGCGATGGCATTCGGAGGGAAGTGATGGAGTTGAGCACCAGAATGATTCATGATACCTTTGAAGAAAGGATGTGGGGGCAGAGAGAAACCTCGGTGAACATGGCTGAGGAGCAAGACGCGCTCCCCCTCCCGTGGCGCCGGCTCGACCTCGTCGTCCGCCGGCAGCCTCCAGGACTTATGCACGAGCTGGTCGTGCTCTACCAGCTCCAGCAGGTCCCCCTCCGTCACTGTGGAGGGGAGAAAGTCTCCCTGGATCCATCCCGCCGGCAATGGCCGCTGCCGCCGCTGAGCAACCGCCGCCTTGTTCTTCTTCTTCCTTGCCTCCATCTTGCTGGTCTGACCTTTGGTCATGGCGGCGAGGGCGAGCTCTCGAGAAGGAGGAGAAGAGAAGGGTGTATGAGCGCAGGAGGTGGCGAGGAAGACGGGGCAAGCAAGAGCAGAGGATTCGGCGAGCGTAACCGAAGGGTCTCGTCGACCAGAGTTAAATAGAGCACCGACTGGGTCGCTGGCGAGCGGGCCCGAAATCTTATCTGCCCAACCAGCCGCGGCGATATCGGCGGAGGAGTTGAAGGCGCGAGGATCGAGGAGTCAGGCGCTACTCGAGCGCGCTGCCGTCGCCCCCGCTAAGCGCGCGGAACCCGAAATTTGAGATCCCGGAAAATCCGCCACTGTCAGTTGACCGGTCGCGTCAAAAGATGCCGCGAAAGCACTCGGTTCCCGACAGTCTTTTTCGCAAAACACATCCACTCGGACCATTGGTCAGGAGAGATAAAATGGATAGAGGCAAGCAACGCCCAAGCCGAACCTAGTCCAGTCGAATCTGAACTTCGAGCACCGCTTTGACGTTTCAACCCCAATCCATTCGGGGACTAATGATGGGGTCATAGTCCTAGGGTAGGGTCATAGGCCTGTCCTACAGGTCCTACCCAAGGACTACCCCACACAAGGGACAGGACCTTAAGTATGCCCGACTGAATTAAGGTGCCCCTATCATCCAGTCGGTAACAGGTCCAGAATCATCTAGTCGGAGACTAACATTCGGAGGACACCGGGCCTACCGACTGGATACACTCAGTGCGCCGTAACCTCTCTGGAGGAAAACTGCCGTACGTTTCCGGGTGCATTTACTAGCATTTAGAGCAGACGTTACCTGTAACGTACGCATTCAATCGCCACTACTCCACCCTTGAATCAGAACCGTTGTGGAGGGCAGCGCACTCTATATAAGCCGCCCTCCCCCACTGGTAAAAGGGTTAGAAAAACATTATACTCTATATTACACTCGGTAACAAGCTCCGAGAGCACTGAGACGTAGGGCTATTACCTCCACCGTAGAGGGGCCTGAACTCATACAACCTCGCCGTAGCTAGGACTCTGCCCATCTCATTCGTACCCTACACATCTACTGTCAGGCTTATACCCACGACAGTCGGCGTCATGTAAATAGATTAGATTAAAAATAATAATTAAAGTTAGATCAGATCTGAATTTTGTTAGGCTTAATACTAAAAAATTGTCCACTCCACACCACGTCGCAGCCGAGTAACCCTAGATGCATGGCTTGGCTCCCCATTTTCCTCCATACGAAAGAAGAAAGAAGCCCACACCACACAGGTTATAATGGTGAACTCGAAATAATAGTAGATTGTTTCCTCAGTTCACAGATCTCGCTGACAAGAGAAAAGGAACAACAACGTTCTTCCGACGTAAGTCAACCTCCAAATGTGCTACACAAGTCACACAGCCACACAAGTCAGCCCTCACTGTCCTTTTACTTTACTCAACTCCATCGTCAACCAATGATTGCAGAAATACATTAGCACTACAATTACCTTACCTTACCTCCAAAAGAAAGGCCAATACCCCAAATTCCAGTGCCAAATCTTTTGCCTCTTCCTTAAAGAAAAGTGCACCGATTCCACTTCCAGTGCCGACCGTCAAGAGATGCACACAAGTCCGCCACATTCACTATTGTTTAACTCAACCCCTGCAGTGTTCCAGTGCCGACTGCAGTCCGCCACTATTTAACTCCAAATTCGATTTGTTGATGATAATCTTTCTTTCCGGCGCCTGTTGCTGTCAAGCCAAAAGGCAAAGGATTCTTGCTTTTTTCATGGAAAAGGCCCCAACTCTGAAGCAGGCGGCGGCCCTTTGACCTCGCCGAACGCCGGGAGCAGTGCGCGCGGTATGATGATACGGTCCGTGCCGATCGAAACGATATCCGGCGGCAGATATGAAAGCGACTTGGACATGATCACACGAACTCGATGTGCATCAGTGCATGAGCCGTCTGCTGTTGCCGATAAGTTTGAGCTACATGAGGCGGCCAAGCCAGCTTTTACTTGAAAGTGACGCCGCGTTGGATGCAACGCAACTATTGCCTGCGTGCGTGCAAAATGTATTCAGCTACTCCTAGTTTATTTGGAGCCAGGTACGTCGAACCTTCAGAATCAGAAGGAGAATTGTTCCGTCCTCTCCAGCAGTTCTATGAAGATGGACGTGAATCCTAACCGCTTGCAAAAGTGGAACGCTTTCAACTCAAACCTGTTGCTTGCCAATGGTGCGCAGTCGGGAGAAAAGGTCTGCGTGATTCGCTTTTCTTTGCTTTGTGTTCCAGCCAACATAGTCAACGTCCAAATTAATCTTCCGATAGGAAAGGGAGTCAGCGTCCTCTCAAAAAATGGGCAGGTACCGAAAAAGGGGGCCTGAACTTTGATCTCGAGGCAGCTAGCGTACAACGTTGACATTAAACTTGGAGCTCGGCGAGTAGTTTAACCCGGGAAGAGGTTGACCAACTGAAGAGAGGAGGCCTTTAAGGACTAGTTATTACTCCATCCGTTTTTAAATATTTGTCTTTATACAGATTTCACTACGTGCTACATACGAGATGTATGTAGACGTAATTTAAAATATAAATTCACTCTTTTTGTTTTGTATCTGGTCTATACTTAAAATTTTAGAAAAACAAATATTTAAAAACAAAGGGAGTAGTAGTATATTTAATTTCATGGAGTACCAGACATCTTTTGAGGAGTAGATCATCTGATGTGATAGAAATACACTAGAGGTATGGCCGGACGTGGAGTTTCTACACCCAGGAGCAAATGGTATTGATGTGAACAGTAAATTCAAATAAAAGTAAAAAAGACATTCAAAATATTCTAAAAAATGTAGCATACTTTGACAAATGTCTATAGTGCATCCAAAATTTCATCGCAAAATCACATTGGTGGACGGCGTGGTAAAACATATTGATGCTTTAAAAATGTTACTTACAAAAGCATTTTGGAGCTCTGATTTTTTTTTTTGCACAACTTTCACCAATGTGATTTCGTAATGAAATTTTGTATGCACAACCAATCCTTTATCAATAGGTACAACGGCAATCAGCGTCCTTCAATTCATGCTAGTCGTTGAGAACTCAGCATGTCGTCGTATTCTGGCGAACTCCGAACCGTTGTTCCGAGTCAAGTAGCAAAGCTAAGGGTAGGACGAATTATCAAAAATGGAGCATTGCCCTGCTTTCGTGTCGAGAAGCAGAGTAGCAGATGACTTTCCCGAGGTCACAGACGTCACCCAAAAAAGCTCATTCCTTTTGAATTAATTTTGAATAGTTCTTATCTTTAAATATTTATAAAAGTATGTCACACAAAAAATTTAGAATTTTTTAAATTTATTTCCTATTTTTTACATTTTTACTGTTCACACGATGAGCATTTGCTCCTGTGCATAGAAAGGTACTTTCTGGTATGGCCGGCCTTTTTTGGAAACAAATAGAGGATTGGCCTTTTGGCTGACTCCGCCAAAGCTCACCCAAATGTGAAATCTCTAGATGATTCTTTTCATTCACATTAGGAGGACGTTTGGCATCCCCGTTCAATCCTTCTAACACCCACCGTAGAATAGTGCGTGCCCGCTCTCTCGCCCCCACTTGTGGGTGTTCCTCTCTTTCCTTGCCGCATGATCGTTTCCTCCATCTCTCTTCCCTCGCCCATGTTAGCGCGACACACTAGTTGTCGTTAGTTCTCTCCTCACTTCATCGCCGACCAGTTGTCGATGTTTCTAAACTTCTATCATAATGTGTATCTCTCTTAAAGCTACAATGCAGGCCTGTCATGGGGCATGTGCGAGTGGTGCAATCGAACGGCCCCCAAAAATTGCCCCCCCCCCCCCCCCCCCCCACACACACACACATCGGGTGACAAAACTGCTAGAAAAACAATGTGCATACATCCCACGACCATGCGTGCTCATGTTCGTTTTAGATCCCAATATAGTGCTCGTAGCCTCCTAAGTTTCTTATCCCTCCATTCACGCCGCCATCAGGTGGACAAGGGCGCCTGGGGTTCCGCTTACCGCTCCCAGCCGTACCCCGTGTGGTTCCATCAACGATTGGTCAACGGCAGACATGACTGTTGTAGACGCAGGGCTACTATAGAGAGGCTACGAATAGACTCATAGCAGTTTACAACGACGTGAATCGATTTGTAGGAGCAAGTACAATAAGGTACAGTCAGCAGGCTGTAAGGATTAAAATACTATATTTTTACTGAGTTTGATGAGAGAGAAGAGGAGAGAAAAGAAAAGCGGGTTCTTCGTGAAGAGTCAGCTCTAGCACGTGCTCCTAGGTGTTTTGTGAGAATGAAATGTGGACCATATATGATAAAAATAGTACTCTTTTATAATCTATTGTACTTGTTAGCTATAAGATGAGCTATAAGATGGCTTATTGCCAGCAGTTGGCTATACTATTAACCATGCTCTAAGGCTGATCATATGGGAAGTATCATATACTAGTATCATGCATATGGTATTATTGTATGATACTACTTCCATAATGTATAGTACTCCTTTCATTTTTATATACAAGACCACAAGTCCATATCACACGTAGTAAGGCAAAAGTCAAGGTCGTCTAAGTCAATATTGCTAAGACAATTTGTCTTCTTGTTTGTCGTGTAAATTAATGTGTATTTTTTCTGCCATACACGTGCATGCAAGGGTAATTAATGTCTTACTCTTGCATGCATGCAAGGTAATTAATGTCCTTCTTTGTTAGAACTACGAGGCAAACGTCACCAATATTGCATCTGTTGGTGTAAGGACTTCATCAATTTAAAGCCAGACAATAGCCTCCTTTTTTTTAAAAAAAAGCAATAGAAAAGCTCCTAGCTACTGAGTTTCGTGTAAAAAGAAAATAAACAAATAGGCACGAGCCGTTAGATTTTTTTTTAAAAGATCCAGCAGCTGGCTAGCTTGTAATGATTCATAGCAGGATGCGGATGGGAATACAAAATGTGGCATTTGATCAGAAGATTAAGGAATTAAAAAGAAGACTAAAAGGAAGATAGAACAACCATGCAAAATTTTCACGACGGGTCTTCAAAGGGGTGCTCCAAAAAAACTGGTCCTGCTTGACGCCAAAACTCAAAAGTTCTTGTGATGGATGTGATGATGTTTGTTAGTGCTACTACCTTATTTCTGAAAATGCATTTATTTCTCTCCTTCTAAAACTCGGATTGAATCAGGATGATCATGGTTTTGATGGCCTTTTTATAAGTCTAGAAGCACGCTTGAAAGAACGAAGAGCATGGTGCACACATAAGAGTCAGATGCTCCGACACGCAGCACACACGCGATAGAGAAGTGCACGACGAGTCGGCGAGTGCGTCGGGCGGCGGCGAGGGGACGCGGGCGGAGGAGGGCGCTCGTGGCTGGCTGGATGGATCCCCACCTGGCGAAGCAATTTCTGGACGCGACGTTCACTTGTCCAAAAGGCCTCGCTTTCACCGGTCGGCCCGTCAGCTCTGGTGGACCCACGTAACCTAATATATAGTTTTTGACTTGTTGTGCGATGTAGCATAGCAAGGGGTACTTTCTTTCTTTGTCTAAAAAAAGAGTAATTTTTTTTTCTAGAGGTCGTTTCAATTTCTATTCTAGTGCGTGTGCTGCTGTGACGCTGCGCTTTCCGTGTCGTTACTACTTACTTTTCACGGTGGAAGCTCCTGTGTGCGGCGTGGCCGGCAAGCTTGCAAATTCACGCCAGATTTCCTCCATCAGAGTCGTCAGAGTCATGGCCACGCCACGTGGTACTGGTTTGCACCGGCGAAGTAGCATGTCAATTTCATCCGCGCCCGATCGAACGTGTCGCAATGAGGGTAGAGGTGGAAGCATGAGCGGACAAACAAACTACAGAGTGCTTGTGCAAGAACGAAATCTTTTGCATTGCTGATTCTGTTGCAAAAACACGATTTACACGATAATATTTGGTGAGAAGCTAAATCACCCAAACACCGATGCCTACGACTGTGCCTGACTGAATCAGAGTACCCTTCTACCGCACTGACGACACCGCTGCGCTCCTGGTCCACGATAATGCCGAGAACGCCGGGCTCTGCGCCGCTGGGTTCTTCATTTGTGATCGCCTCGTCGTCCATGTCTGTCGTCTCGTCGGCCGCTGCCTCGGGTGCCACGGTTGGCGCGGAGAGCACATCGATCCATCCCTCGTCGGAGTCCCAGTCCGGGAGCGCCGACGCAGGGCAGGCCAATGCCCTGATCCTCACCTCGGCCGTGCTGTCGTGCTCCGCCTCCTCACTGTCGGACTCTGACTCCCAAAATGCTGCGTCCAGGGTGCTCTTTGGCGACACCCACTTGCTCGCCACGGCTTGCGGCTTCGCCTCGACGATGGCGGAGGCCAAGAACGGGTGCTCCAGCAGCTGCGCCGCGGTGCACCGGCCGCTGGCCTGCCTGACAAGGCAGCTGGCCAAGAAGTCCTTCCCGTCGGCGGACAACCATTCGGGAACCTCGGGCATGGCCTCCGTATACCCGATCCGGTGCAGCGCCGCGAGCGCGTTGCCGTCCATGCCGCTCCACGGCGCGTGTCCAGTGGCCATCTCAACAACCATACAGCCGAGCGCCCAGACATCTGCCGCGGGGCCCTGCTCCTCGCCCCGCGCCACCTCCGGCGCCATGAACGCCGGGGTGCCGCCGATGATTGGCACGTCAGCGCCCGACTTCCTCGAGCACCCGAAATCCGCGAGCTTGGCGCGGCCGTCGGCGCCGATGACGACGTTCCTCGACTTGACGTCCCCGTGGACCATCCCGGCTGCGTGCAGGTACGCAAGCCCGGCCGCCACGTCGAGCGCGTAGCCACGGACGGAGCGCTCGTCGAGCCTCCCGTTGCTCGCCACCTGCTCAGCCAGCGAGCCGCCGGGGGCAAACTCGAGGAAGAGCTGGTAAGAGCCGTCGCCGGCGCCACGGCCGCCGATGCAAGATACGATGCGCGGGGAGCTGAGGGTAGCCATCACGCACCGCTCCTTCCTGAGCGCCGCCGCGCAGGCCGCCCCCGCGGCGGACTTGACCGCGAAGAGCTCCCCGGAGGCGTCGTCCGCGGCGAGGAAGACCTCGGCCCCCGACGCGCCGCGGCCGAGCGTGCGCACGCGCGTCCATTGCTTGCCCACGGTGGACATGGCCATCTTCTCTTCTTTCCTTTCTTCTGTGTTGCGAATTGGGACTCTGATGATCTCGAGCTTGCTTGTGGCCTGCTGAATTTCTGATGGGTTCTTTTTTTGGCAGGCGTGCGTATATATAGGAAGTGGAGGGAGGGGGAGAAAGGAAGGCTTTGTACTTTGTGGTGAAGAAAAGTTGGGGCGATTGCGAGTTTAGAACATGGAAGGCATTTGGCGTGTGCGTGCGGGGATTGGGAAATCCAGAGCCGAAAAGGCGTGGGAAGCAAGCTCCTTCGGGTCTCGGGAAAGGTTGACCTGACTAAGCTTAGCGCTCCGTCAATTCTGACTACCGGCGTCAAATAATCTTGTTTAGGAGCAGGGAAAAGGCAAAAACCGTGTCGAATCTCTCGCGTTTTGAGCTCAGCCGAGGATTCTTGGAAGGTACTACGTACTCGCCAGTATAGCACTTGTCAAAGCCTTGGTCGGTCGTTGCGAGACGAACTGTTTGAAATGGAGCATTCTGCTGGGTTGGTTGCCCACGTCCCTGGTGTAAACGAATCGGCCGTCGAGGTCAGCGGCTGCAGCAGAACGGAGTTGGCCACGGTTGGTACTTGGGCACTGTGGTTGGCCAAGTCCACCACCAGCATCCATCTAAAACCGATGCACTGCCGGAAACACTCCTCCTCAACGCGGCGGCAGCAGCAAATTCGTTTCTGAACTGAATACAAAGGAGAGAGAATTCACGGCTGGTACGTAGCCTGGTACGGTTCGCGAACGCTTCACTATCAATTACAGCGAAAGCTCAACACCGGAGAGAACATTCCCAGCAAGTAAATATCTCCCGGGCGTCTCCTCTGCTGGACATGTTCGCTGGCTCGCCGCAGCACACGCGATGCAATGCCCTCCGCACGCCGCCATGATCTATACGTAGTACCGGTACTCTACGTTGAGCAGCCGCCGAGAATCGCGTCGGCATGGTGATGCGGCGACCGAAAGCGTGGTCTTGCGGCGCGGGGCCGCCCGCCGAGACCGAAAGGCTGCATACGCCGGTACGCAGATCGATCGTCGCTTGACGTGAGCCGGACGGACGGGTTGCTTTGCTTCCTTCCTTGGCCACCACATTTGAAGCTGTGGGCACAGAAGAGCAGCAGCAGAGCACGTCGCCGCCGCTCGTTCCTCCTTGCCGTCGCCGTCGCCACCGCCGGGGGGCCCTCATCGTGCGTGCCGCCCTGGATTGATTGATGTATTCCATTTCACTTCACTTCACCGTCGAGCCAAGTAAAGCTTGCTGCCTTGGCCGTCCGTTTTTCCTCGGCTCAGCAAGAAAGCAGCGCACACCAGTGACACCACATGGGCTATGATGGTGCACTTGAAAATCAAGAATTCTTTCGCCACGGGCTGTGGCTGCGCTGTTGAGTCAGAAACAAACGCAGACGCGTCAGTTCAGATCTGGCTGACTGACTGGCGACGCGAAAAGGAGCGGCAGCGTTGTTCCGACGGCTGCTTGTGCATATGAACTCGACGTCCCAAAGTGCACCACAAGTAACACGTACGGCCACAGAAGTCAGCCTTCACTGTACGTGTACTGC
The DNA here is from genome assembly GCF_904849725.1 of Hordeum vulgare subsp. vulgare. Lineage (NCBI taxonomy): Eukaryota > Viridiplantae > Streptophyta > Magnoliopsida > Poales > Poaceae > Hordeum > Hordeum vulgare. The sequence continues at coordinate 483,760,835 of NC_058518.1, read as the reverse complement.
TTTAACTTAACTCAGCCGTCAACCAATGATTACATAAACAGATTAGCGCTAATTACCTTGCCACCTACTCCTACTTAAAAAAACGCAATGCTCGCCCCGTCCTCCAAAATAAATACTAAATGGGGTAATAGACATGCATGTTTGATTGTTTCCCACTGCCGACCACCAAGAGATGCACACAAGTCAGCCTTCACCGTAGTAGTAGTAGGGCTCCTTTGAGCGGAGGATTTTCATAGGAATTCTATAAGATAAGATTTTTGTAGTATTTTATTTTCTTTGAAGCCTTCTGATTCATATGAGGCTGCGTTTGGATTGTCGGTGAAATCTTATAAATGTAAATAATTACAACTGTATATTATCGGTGTTCAGTAATATACAACCGGCAATATTTTCCGCTTGTAAAATTCCATGTATGGGCTCCCGCACCGGCCTCCACTCCTGCTTCGTCGCCTACCTCCAGCCCTTCTGCCCCCACCTGCCCTGCCCGTTGCGAACCCTGCCCAAGCCGCCGCAGAAAAGGGCGACCAAGCAGGCCAAGCAGATGCAGCACCGTCGAAGAGGGCACCGCACCGTGCAACCGCACCGAGCCGACCGCCGCGCGCTGCAAGGCGGGGAGGAGATCCATGGGGAGCAGCGGGGGCAGCAGCGACTACTTCATGCGCCAGCTGAGCTCCAACGACAGCGGTAGCGCGCCGGCGCCGATCCCGCGTCAGCTGGAGGAGTGGGAGTGCGGAGGCGGGGCACTGCCACCGGCAGGAGGGGGTTGAGGAGGTGGTCGAGGAAGAAGGCGCAGGCGAGAGGCCACCGACGCGGCGGCAGCGGCGGGTTCTGCGGCGCCGGAGGATGTCGCGGTGGCCGGGAGGAAGCGGGTGATGGTGGTGGTGGACCAGAGCTCCGGGGCCAAGCACGCCATGATGTGGGCGCTCACCCACGTCGCCAACCGGGGGGGGGGGGGTTCCTCACGCTGCTCCACGTCCTGTTGCGCGGCAGCGGCGGCCGCGGGAGGGACGCCCCCGCGCTCGTCAACTCCCTCGGCTCCCTCTGCGGGGCGTCGTTTTATTTGCGTGGCTTCTGTTGGTCCGTAAGTTGTACAGATATAAACGGGGCCAAAACCAGCAGAAAACCGATGGATGGAAATCGGGTGTAAAAATAATACGATGATCTAAGCACGCAATCGAAAAACGAAATAGGATCTTTATTTTACATCCGGATTCAGTGCAAATACGACGAACCAAGCGCGGCCTGAATGACTTTCTATTTCTACACGAGATTGGTTCCTATACTTCGCATTTTAAAAGAAAATAAACATGATAGTAGACTCGTAGTTTAAGTTGATCCCTTTGTCAACTAGTAATGATTTTATATTCATCGCAAAGAAAAAACTAACGGTTGTACATGTAAACTATCACTAATTACTTTACTACTACTCCAAGTGCCGACTGCCGGACGCCAAGTACTAACACTAATTAATTCAGCTTTTCGTTTCGTCAATGCTAATCTTCTTTCTGGCGACTCTTGCAGGCAAGCCAAAAGACGAGGAGACTTTGCTTTCCGTTGGAAAAGGCCCTGACTCTAGCTAGCTGAAGCAGGTGGCGGCCCTTTGACCTTCTCGAACACCGGTTGTTGTGCAGTGGACGAGCGACCAACGGTGTGATGCGCGAGATCGAGAGGATCTTAAGCAGATGTAAAAGCGACGGACACGAACTCAATCTTCAACAGATGCAAAAAATGGGGTAAGTTTGAGTTAGATGATGCTGTGAAGCCTACCCTTTGCTTCAAGTGGCATTGCATGCGTTGGGTGCAACATCCAGCAACTATTTTGCCTGCATGCGCACAGCTTTCAGTTAATCCATTTCGAGCTCGGTACATCGAATCTTCAGAAAGAGTAAGATAATTGTTCTGCGCACTTGAACAGCAGGGACGCAGACTCTAGGTCAAACCCATGTTGCTTGCCAATTGTGCGCATTTGAAAGAAAAGTTCTGGGCTTTGCTTTGCTTTGTGTTTCAGGAAATGTAGTCCACTCCAAACTAATAATCTTTAGGGATGGGAAGTCAACGGCCTCTCACAAAACGGGGAGATACAGAAAAAGGGGACGTGAACTTTGATCTCGAGGTAGCTAGCTAGCGGTTGACATTTAACTTGGGGAGTAGTTTCATCTGGAAAGAGATTGACCAATTGAAGACACGGGCCCTGTAGTAAGTAGTTGAATATATTTGATGGACTACCCAACTTCTTTCAGCTCAGATAGATATAACTGGGTAAGCGTCAGTGTGATTGGGTCGATCGTTTTTCTTTTTTTCGAAAAGAGATGGGTCTCCTCCCAGCCTCAACTTTTATCAAAGTCAAGGCAAAGCCATACCAGAGTTATGCAAAATAGTTCCTTGTGGACAACCTGGGTAGCAGCCACAGATCAAACCAAGGTCTTATCCAATCTAGCCCTATTATAACTTTTTTGAATCATTACATGACAAGAGAGGGGCATGCAGGATAAGGAGGACTAGCAACAAAATCACCTCCTCTTTGCCAAAATCTACCAACACTACTAGACAATCCTAAGCAACTCCCCTCTTTGATGATCCAAAAGTCTTAAACATTGGAGCAAAGCACCCTAAGCGTCTGAGCATAGTATTTTTCATTGCGTGATCAAGGAACCCATCAAATCCATGATACAACGCATGTTCCGCCACGTCCTTCCCTGAAAAACAAAATAATTCCGAAGCATCCAAAGCCCCACAAGTTTTTTTTCGATTGTATGCTAATTGCGTATCGTAGCTTTATAGAAGAGAGCAAGAAGTATACAAGAGTTTGGGTCTGCAACCCTGCCAACTGGAGGATCACAGAAGAACATCATTCGTAATCCTAGAAACAAACTTGACTACACACAAAATATGGCTACTCCTCTACTCCCTGCCAAGGTCCAGTCTCTAAGATCATCAGAAATCCGTAGGACCAACCCTGCAGATGATGTCACCTGTTGGCTCCGTCCGAAGATCCTCGCATTCCTCTGCTTCCAGAGACTCCAACACACCAGCGTCACAAGTGAAGTGAAGGCCTTCCTGTGTAAGCTCGGAATTCTCTTTCTCGATGAGCACCACCATTGTTCGAGGCGATCATGTTGAGAGGGCAGCAGCTCCGGCTGTAGCCTGGCTCTCAAAAAACACTCTCACCAAACTTGCCATGCGTACACGCACCAAAGAAAGATGTGGTCCACCGCATCCTCCTCTTGGTCGCAGAAATAGATGTGGTACTTTCCTCCTGGAGCCCATGCTGCAACCTACGGTTGGATGTCCATACCCTGTACTGGACATCGAGCCACATAGTTTAGATATAATGTTAGTAGAAGAAGATATACTGCTAGTAGCCTTTTGAGGCTTCTTTCTCTTCCAAAGTTTAGATAGGTCAGCAAAAGATCATGGTATAGTAATACCACACACCTCAAATATAACAAACCATATTTCTTTGGCAACAATGCAATCAATGAGCAAATGTTGAATGGATTCAAATTCATTGCAAAACACACAGGTCAAGTCATCTACATGTCTTTGTTTAGCTAGATTATCCTTAGTCAAGCATTTATTGTAATATCCTAGCGAGAGAAAGACATGGATGTTGGGAGGAAGTTTGATTTCCCAAATGCAGTCTTTAATATCAGAAGATATTCCATCAAAGTTGATCATTTTATAAAATGATCTTACAGTATATTTACCAGATCATTCTAGAGTCCAAACAGAAGCATCCATATCAGTGGAGGGATTAAAGGATTTAACCAAATCAGTTAGTTTGAACCAACTATCCATTAACCTCTTATCTACACATCTCCTAAAAGTCAAACAGAGTTGATCCCCATCGTAATCCTGAGCAAGAGAGGCCTCTTGTTGTTGATGTATCTCAAAAAGGCCCGCAAAAAGTGTTTTCAGAGAGCAATCTCCAATCCAAAAAAGTCGCTGGCTGGGTCGATCATTTTTGTTTTGATGGGATGAGAATGCAGTGGAGGTATGGCCTTTTGGCCGAGTCCACTAGAGACTCGTCCAAATCCGGACTCTTGAGATGATTCATATTCCTTCCATTGTCATAAGCTGCTCGCAAGTTGGGGTGTTGGATAAGCAGTTAGTTGACCACTAAGAACCTTAGCGTCAAGTAACCAACTAATAGAATTGTCAGATTAACACTTCTACATCTTATTTCTAATGATAGCAGTTTTACTTTCTCGTTTCAGATAACACTTTTCATCTGACTGTCGACAAGCCATACAACTAGAAAATTAGCAGCACACAGCTATTCAAAATTTTGGTAGGGGATAGTTCTTCGCTATTCAAAATATCCTTATTTTGGCGCGACGACCTCGACAAGGAAAGAAACACATCTCGTCATTTTGCAAGAATGAATATCGTTACAAGTACATGTACTGAAAAGATGAGTATAAGTAGTTGGCTTACACTCGCCATAAGCTACATCAAGATCACATCAACACAACAATATACAATCATCATGAAGAAGAGCAGGGTCCGACTACGTACAAAAACAAACGATAAAAAACGACGTCCATCCTTGCTATCCCAGGCTGCTGGCCTAGAGCCCAACCTAGACCGATGAAGAAGAAGAAGAAGAAAATTCCAAAAGCACAATCATCGCGCTCACATCTTAATATCACTTTACTTGTACCTGCAACTGGTGTTGTAGTAATCTGTGAGCCACAGGGACTCAGCAATCTCATTTCCAAAGGTATCAAGACTAGCAAAGCTTAATGGGTGAGGTATGGTTAAGTGGTGAGGCTGTAGCAAGCGACTAAGCATTTATTTGAGGTGGCTAACTTACGAGTACAAGAATAAGAGGGGGATGATCTACGCATAGCGAACATGAACTATTAATGTTCAAATGAATGTTCCTGAACACCTACTTACGTCATACATAACCCCACCATGTCCTCGATCGAAGAAGGAGCTAACGAAAGAGACAGTCACAGTACGTACTCAGTAGGCATATTTTAATTAAGCTTACTTCAAGTTATGTAGAACCGGATGTTAAACAAAGTTTCCAAGTTTGCCACATAACCACGGGCACGAATTTCTGAAAGATTTAACCTTACAAGGGTGCTCCAACTAGTCCATCACAAACTATCACACGCTGCGACGGAATAACCTCGATCAGGGAAAACCCGTGATCTCCTCGGGTTCCTGTTGGAAAACCTCAACCTTGAGATAGCCCAAAGTATCCTCGGAATCCCTCGCACAAGACGCTCGAGAAAGGTAAAAAAATTCGGGCAAGGCCGCCCGACGTGCCAACGACCATGATAGGGGCCGCGTATCTCGTTTTCAGGGCACAATTGGATGAGCGCAGCTTACAATGGCCTGATAGAAATCACCTGAGTTGCCCCGGGTTGGCCCCACACACGACTCTGTTTAGGACCAACACCATCAGCACTGGCCCTTCGTATATTATGTTGAATTACTCCTCGGGTTCATGACGCCCTATGTTTTTCAGTATTAACAGAAGTATTATGTTGGGAAAATATAGTACCAATGTTGGGCCTTGCCACACGAGTTTTATCCCAAAACAAGAATCTAGGGGGTCCCCATAACAACCCCAAGCATGTTAGGAGCGCTCATTTATGGAACATAACACCGGTAGCCGAAACTAAGGGCAGTAAAGGTGGAACAAAACACCAGGCTAGAAGGCCAAGCCTTCGACCTTTTACCAAGTATATAGGTGCATTAAATTAATTAGCAATAATATGGTGATATAACAAGGAATCCATGGTTTCACATGGAAACGACTGCACCTGCAATTAACAACGCTATCAAACGACTGAGCAAGCGGTAACCTAGCCAAACAAGGTTTGCTGGGTAGTGGAAAGATTAGAGGTTTCATGGCAATGTTGGGAGGCTGATATTTAACAGGTGGTAGGCAGTGAGACATAGCGATAGAAACGAAACAACTAGCATGGCAATGATAGTAATGGTATATAGGGAAATGATCATCTTGCCTGTGATCCCGCTTGGAAGAAGAACGACTCCGTGAAGCAGATGAACCGATATAGTCGAACGGATCCTCACATTCCGACAAGCTTACGGAACTCTATCGAGATGAGAAAACAAGAATCAACACACGATATTCACCACGGCACATGCACGATAGGATGCACCACCTAATATGATGCATGTCCATTTACATATAGAGTTCATTGCAAACGGAACTACGGTTTAAAAGATATGATTACCGCAAGATATGATGCCATGAATGCAATATGTATGCAAAAGGCAGCCACAAACATTCCAAACCAAGACGGCAACAACATAAAATGAAACTACATGAGAATCTAAGCAAGTTTCATATATGACACGTTCCAAACGGAGCAACGATTCAACAATTACAAGCAAAACAAGAAATAACTACATCTGCCAAAAACAGCAACATGTCATTTTATACAACTTAAAACAACAAGCTACATAATTCTAAAATGCTCAAACAAGGCATGAGGCAGTAGTGGTCAAGATGCACAATAACCCTCTACTAAATACAACTAGCATGGAAGCATATATCACTAGGAAAATAACTCACAAAATGACAAGTAGCACATAGTTTCAAACTTGGTGAAAATAGCAGTTTTGACAATGCAGTTTTCAACCAGAAGGCATATTGGCAGTAGTAAAACTATATGCTATAGGGCATAGAATGGCATGAAATTTTTATAGCATGATAGAGAATTTTAAGCACTACAAATAACTCCATTGCACCAACCCCAAAGGAGTTGTATATCACTAGAAAATATCATGTCAAGACAACAACAAAATATTACAGATTACAAGCATAAATATTTCAGCATCTCAAGTCAGCACTATTTTTTAGCATGTTGGCAACAAGCAAACAACACCTAAACATGAATTTCTACAACAACCAAAATTACCAGGAGCTAGCATACATGTCCAAGGGCATAACTCAAGTTGACAAGTCATTTATATCATGCACGGAATAATTCACACAAAAATAAAGAAAAGGGCAACATGGCCAAATATCATGCATGCTAACTTACTTAGTAAACAAAACTAAATGCACAGATAAATTCTACAGATTTTTCTAACCGAAAACATATATAATATATGGGGTTCTAAATAAAACTAGTGGCACCACATATATGCGAGAATATGTCTTAAACCGGTCTTTAGCAAACTATTTATGCCACCCACATGCAAACAACAAGAAACATATATATAATATGCATGGAAAGGTGTTACAAACAACATGAACATTTTACATATCGGGTTTGATCAATTCGGATGCACGCCTAAATATCTACGGAATAAATCACCTAAACATAACAACACACAAAGCTATGCAAATAGCAGGCCAATCAATTTTAAATATGCATGCAAGTTGGAAAATATTAATCTACGCAAAATTCTACATGACATGCATATATGACTTGTTGCGATCCGATGCATGGTTAAAAAGATACATGCGTTTTAAAATCATGCAATTTTCTGACAATGAATTAAATCGGAGGACCTAAAAAAAATACTAAACGGGCAGAATCTGCTACTGCGGGCGTAAACAGAGCACGAGTACAACAACACTAAATAGCGCCCATGGCGTGGAATAGGACAGGGGCGGTCACCGAGGGCCTTCGGGCCGACCTGGTGGGACGAGGTGGCTGGGCCCAGGTGGTGGGACGAGGCCGGCTAGTGTAGTCAACGGGGCCGCGTCGGCCCGGGATCTTGCACGGAAGCTGGTCCCAGAGCGAGGGCGTTCTCGGGCGTCGTCCTCCTGCTCGATCCGGCCTGGTTCGAGCGAGGCAGGGCTGGCCATGGCGAGGTGGGCAAGCGACGGATCCGACGAGGGCGGCCTCAGTTCCGACTAGCTTCGGCGGGGCTGAGGCTTCGGTGGCTGGTGGCCTCACCCGCAAGGCACAAGCGCCATGGAGTTAGATAGAGAAGCATGGAGAGTAAGAGGAGATGCGCGGGGGCGAGCTCTGGCCTGGGGTGTCCGGCGAGGTTGCTCCGACCGCGGCAGTCAGCGGCGCTCCGGCGACGCGGGGCTGCTGCAGGGTGCGTCGACGGGAGCTCGCGAGCTCTCGCATGTGAGGCAGGGCACGGACCGACGACGATTCCAGATGGACCCGGGAGGGCCATCTGCGGGCTTGGCGGCTGGGAGAAGAGAGGGGGTGGGAGATGACGGCTGGGTGCGGATTTCGAGGCAAAGCTAAGGTTAGGCCCAATTTAGGCAGGGGGAGGTCGTTAAATAGGATTGGGGGCTAGGTCAGGGGGATTTTTGCATCGATTTCAACCGCACGATCATGATCGAACGACCTCAGTTGCAAGCTTAGGCTAGGTGAGTTTAGTGTCTGTGTAGAGGGGGTGTTGGGCTAAGAAGAGAGTGAGATTTGCGGCCAGGCACAAAATTTTACAACATCGAAAAACGTCAGACGATAAACCGACACTACTGGAATCAGAGAATTTGCCATCTGCTGCTTCTTTGTCGTCTGCTGCCTGATGGCAAAGATACTCTTTGCCATCAGCTACCCAAAACCTGACGGCAAAGAGCACGCTGATGGCAAAGAGTGTCTTTGCCATCTGCTGCCTCTTTGCCGTCTGCCAGCTGACGACAAAGCACATGCAGGCAGACGGCAAAGAACCCACCCCACACCGCCCTCTAACCCATAACGGTCCACCTCTTTGCCGTCAGCCTGTTACCCCTTTGCAGTCGGGGGCAGACGGCAAAGCGCCCACTAGACCTAACGTCGTCAACCCCCACCCCACCCCCTCTCTCCCCCCCGTAACGGCTCACCACAGCCCCTGACTCTCTCCCTGCACCGCCGCCGGAGCTCGTCCTCCCTCCTCCCCGCGACCTGCCGCCGGAGCTCGCCCCTCCTCCTCCCTGCGACCCCCTCCTCCACCATCATGCCCCTGCTCCACCACCGCCCCCTCCTCTCCGTTCCCCTGCTCCACCACCGCCCCCGACTCTCTCCCTGCACCGCCGCCTGAGCTCGTCCTCCCTCCTCCCTCCTCCCCGCGACCCACCGCCGGAGCTCGCCCCTCCTCCTCCCTGCGACCCCCTCCTCCACCATCGTGCCCCTGCTCCACCAGCGCCCCTCCTCTCCGTTCCCCTGCTCCACCAGCGCCCCCTCTTCCTTGCGACTCCCTGCTCCACCGCCGCCCCCTCCTCTCCGTGCCCCTGGTCCACCTTGTCGCCGACATTTCCCCCGAGGTCCACCTCATCGCTGACGTTCCCCTAGCCCCTTGTAAGTCCTCCGACCCTCCTTTCCTCTCTTTGCCTCTTTGCTAAGGGTAATTTAGTTAAGTTAAGTTACTTAGGTTAATTTAGTTAGGTTATTGTTATTAGGTTCTTGTTGCTATTAGGTTCTTACTTTAAGTTGTTTAGATTAATTTAGTTAAGTTACTTAGGTTAATTTACTTAGGTTAATTTTTATTAGGTTCTTAGGTTAAGTTACTTAGGTTAATTTTTATTAGGTTGCAAATTTTTCTTCAAGTTTCATATAGGCTATTTAAAGAAAAAACAGAATTGATTAACACTAGTTCCAAATATTGCGAAGAAAAAAGACTCTTGCATTTTGCTTCAAGTTCTATATTGTTCTTCCTATTATATGAGAATTTGAAGTGGACATGTCATATGTGGACATGTGATTTGGACACGTGATATTTGGAATAGGGACATGTCATGCCGAAATTTCCCGTGAAAGAAGAAGAAGAGGAGAGGAGGAGGAGAAAAGGAGAGGAGGAGGAGGAGGAGGAGAAGAGGAGAGGAGGAGGAGGAGGATGAGAAGAAGAAGAAGAAGAAAAAAAATACCTTCTCCTTCTTCTCCTCCTTCTTCTCCCCATCCTCCTTCTCCTTCTTCTTGATTTCTTCTTCTTCTTCCCCTCCTCCTCTTTCTTCTCCTCTTTCTTCTCCTCTTTATTATTCTCCTTACCTTATTTTCCCCAACAATGAGATAATTATCCCATTTAGCTATAAAATGACATAATTAGAATATTTGTGTTGATCGGATGGATTTACATGTGATAGTTGTCTCGTCGCTGTGAGGTATGGTGTGCGAAGACCTGCCCGTGCGTTGTACGAGCTCCGCCCCTGCATTCGTGGGTCAGTACAAATTTCATCTCCTCCTCGCCCCTTCATTTACCGTGGCTCGTTTTCCGGATGAAACTTTCTAGATTTAGGTAATTCAATTAATTTATCAGTATATGTGACCAGTATGCGTCTCCCGTTCGAAAGGGCGACATCTATAAATATGCATGTCTTTGCATATTTATAACCGCCATCCTTTCGAATTGTCGAACATTATCCATGGACAGCCCGAGTATGTGTAGATTGGGTTCGTTTTCCCGTATGATGTGCTCTGGATCCGATGCGGAATTTCGTCAGTGCCTCCCCCGTTGTTCTCCGGATGCACATCCTCTGTGTTTATTGCGGAGACGTGTATCAGGAGAACAGCGGGGAGGTGCTGCCAAAATTTTGCGTTGGATCCGGAGCAGAGCATGGGAAAACGAACCCAATCTACACATACTCGAGTGAGATTAGGACCTATCTTTACCTATTAGCGTGTAGGTTGCATGGACGTAATAAAAATGGCGAACCTGATTAACCGATGAATATAAATGCTAAATTATATATAAATATATTTCTTCTGTCTTTAGTAGCTACGCAAGATGAGTGATCGTGCGTGGATGTATACCGGTCACCCTAGTCAGAAAGAGATGACGAAAGAATGGTTTGTAAAAACAAAGGAATTTGTGAAAGCCGCATTCGCAAATGGCCAGGAAAGAAACTATTGCCCCTGTCCTAGATGCGACAACTATAAAAAGACGACAGAGGCTGTAATGATTAAACACCTGCAGAGGAGGGGTTTTAAGCCTAATTATACGGTGTGGACATTTCATGGTGAGTCTATACAACGCACAAGAGCTGAGGTGGTCCGTCGTCGCACGGACGAGCATGGTACCGGGATCGAAGACATGGTGCAAGACTTTGATGGTGCTCGGGATTCGGAAAATGAGATGGAGGAATCTGCAAAGGCCTTTTATGAAATGTTGGAGTCTTCAAAACGTCCTCTCCATGAGCACACTGAGCTCTGTCAGCTGGATGCAATTGCACAAGTAATGGCTCTGAAGGCTTAGTTCAACTTGGGAAGAGAATGCTACGACGCGATGATGACACTATTTGGACGTTTCCTACCCAAAGGCCATGTCATGCCTGCAAACCTGTACCAGTCGGACAAAATACTTAGTGTACTTAAGATGCCCTATGAGAAGATAGATGCATGTGAGAAAGGATATGTCTTATTTAGGAAGGAGTATGCACACTTGGACTATTGTCCCAATTGCGAGTCTTGCAGGTATCTTGTGGTAGACAACGGTATGGGTGAGAAGAGGCACACCAAAATCGCAGTTAGTGTTCTTCGGTATATGCCAATCGTACCAAGACTTCAACGTCTTTTCATGGTCGAAGAGACAGCCAGACAGATGACATGGCACAAATTGGCAAAAGAACCGAACTAGATGCGGATGGGAATAAGATGATGGTACACACATCGGATGGGGAAGCATGGAAACATTTCGATGGATTGCATCAGGATAAAGCGGCAGATCCAAGGAATCCTCGAGTCTGCGCCGCCACGCATGGTTTTAATCCCTTCGGCATGACGGCAACCCAATAGAGTTGTTGGCCTGTATTTGTCATTCCACTCAATCTCCCCCCTGGCAGATTATGCAAAGAAAGAACATATTTCTGACGTTGATAATTCCAGGGCCCAATTATCCGGGGAAGAATATGAATGTGTACCTGCAACCGCTTAAGGATGAATTGGAAGAAGCTTGGGATAATGGGGTCAAGACATACGATGCCGCTAGAAAAGAAAACTTCAAAATGCATGTGTGGTACATGTACTCTATGCATGACTTTTCAGCGTATGCGCTATTCTCTGGATGGTGTGTGCATGGAAGGTTCCCGTGCCCCCAATGCAAGGTAGCTCTTCAGTTTCATTGGTTGCAGGAGGGTCGGAAGTATTCTTCCTTTGACTTGCATAGACAGTTCCTCGATCCTGACCATCAGTTCAGAAAAGACAAGAAGAACTTTACGAAAGGTAAAGTTGTCAAAAACTTGGCACCACCTGCGTTCACAGGCCAACAGATCCTGGATCAGTTAAACGCCCTCGAGCCTGATCCAGAGCGTCCAGGGTATTTCAAGGGGTATAATTCAAAACACGCCTGGACTCACAAGCCATGCTTCTCGGATCTGCCTTACTTCAAAGACCTCCTTCTTCCACACAATATCGACATGATGCACACTGAAAAGAATATCGGAGAGGCCATTTTTGGTACATTGTTCGACATAGATGGGAAGACAAAGGATAATATTAAGGCTAGAGTCGATCAAGAGACACTATGTCATAGACCGTTACAAAACATGCGAGAAGGCAAAGGAAAGCAGAAGTGGTCGAAGCCAAAGGCCTGGTTCAATCTTGGAAGGCCAGCTATGAGGGAAATTATCTTGTGGGTCAAAATGCACTTGATGTTCCTCGATGGGTATGCAACGAATCTAAAGAGGGGAGCGAGTCTTGAAAAATTAAAAATCTTTGGTCTCAAGAGTCATGATTGACACATATGGCTAGAGCGGGTAATGCCGTTGATGTTACGTGGCTTTATTCCTGAGGATGAATGGCTAGTACTGGCGGAGCTGAGCTATTTCTTCCGTGTTCTTTGTGCGAAAGAATTGTCGCCTGGCGTGGTAGAAGACATGGAGGAGTTTGTACCGGAGTTGTTGTGGAAGTTAGAGAAGATCTTTCCACCGGGCTTCTTTAATCTAATGCAACATTTGATTTTACATCTACCGACCGAGGGAAGATTGGGTGGGACCGTGCAAGATCGTTGGTGCTATGCAACTGAGAGGATGTAGAAGACCCTTCGAGCTAAATGTAAAAATAAGCGTATAATTGAAGCATCGATGGCTGAGGCATTCATTACTGAGGAGGTGGCAAACTTTGTGACAGCACACTACGAAGCCAAAAATCATCATTTGCATAATCCGAAGCCTCGGCACAATGATGCAGATCCTAAAAAAAGGGGGGGGGGGTCCAACCTCAGCCTATTCAAAGGGAAGCTCGCACCAGCCGGTGCCACTACAAGGAATATGCTAGCACACGACGCTATTTTTTCGTCGCTACATCGTCACGGTTTTTCATTTACGACGATCGCACGACGAAAAATCAAGCGTCGAAAATGGAGCGTCAGAAATAAACAGCAACGACATTTTGGTCAAAATCGTCGTAACTTTACGACGATTCCTGGATTGTCGTAACCTTTACGACGATCCTAAATCATCGCTGACAATCAAACCCAGTCCTACGTGGCAAAATTACGACGAAATCAAAACGTCATGGCTGAAATCAGCCCAACCCATTTCAATTGATCACATGGGCTCGTTTTATTTTTTTTGGGCTTTTCTTATTGGGCTTCTTTTGGGCCTTGGCCTATTTTCAGCCACTTTAGTTTTTTTTTTCGAATTTTTTTGATCATTCTAATTTGGGCTTGTTTTGGGCCTTGGCCTTTTCATGCCCAAATACATTTGATCCATTTTCAGTTTTGGCCTTTTTTCATTTTTGAATTCAGCAACTTTTTTTTCCAGAACTTGGTTTCATTTCTATTTATTGGGCCTTTTTCAACAAATTATTTGTCCAATATTGAATGCAGCACTATTTCATATTCAAATCAAGAAAACTCCAAGTCGAATTAAAATCATCCATCATATAACATCACATAATACATCTCCCAGGTTTACATAACACAATAGGCAATCAGATACCAGTTTTCACAGCCGAAGGATCAACCCAGAAGAATCTCAAAAGATAATACAGAAATTAGCACTCGCTGTGAAGAAGTCATCCTGCTCTTGCTTCCCCACTCCTAGTTTTGCATCCCTGATACTAGCTTTTATGGGCTCTAGTATACCTGCATCCAAACAAAGTAATGTATTGTTGAGGCAGAAGAACTAGATGGCAATGCTAAATTGTAAAATGTCTTTCGAAGAACAAAATATCATCTCAGGTGAAACTGTAGTGTAAGTTTAAACAAAATATGAGGCAAAAATAAAAGAAAATGTTCAGATGTTCAGTAATATGAAGTAAAAAATATATTGTCGTTACCAAAGTTGGCGAGAAAACTGCTGCAGATTAATCTTCTCTGGGTTCTTTTAGAGTAGAATAAAGCTACAGTATGTGCTGTGAGCCTGTGATGGTGGTAGCATACTTATGTACTTCAGAGCATTAAAAAAGACAGAGACACTCTGACTGGAACTTGCTTTACATTACCACCACCACACGAGATCGCAACTCACCACCGCACTGGACTATAGGACATGCATGAACTATAGGGTATGCGTACACAGCAGCACTACACCAATTAATTTGTAAGCATTGTCTGCTATTGGATTGATAGCCACTATTAACAAGTCAAAATCCCTCCCAGCATAAGTATATAACACGAACCATTACCAAACCGTGTAGCATGCAGTGATAAAAAAAGGCCCAACACAGAGTTGCAAGAGACCAAAATCATCCACAGGATATATCAGTCGTCGTTCATTCACAAAAGAAAAATTGAGATTACGGCAGACAACATCACCACAACCCCAAACCCAACCCAAGAAATTTCCATGGCACGATGGCCAGTATACAATTACCACAGCTCGATGGCTGTGGACGAGAGTAAGCATGCATAGGAAAGGAAGCGAGTGGCTCACCTAGGCCGTAGTCAGAGAAGAAGTATTCACCGGAGGCGTCGGAGGAGGAAGGGGGCTCCAAGGAGAGCAGGAGTGATTTTGCACCAGCTCCCAACTCCGATACGACCTAGCAAATAATAGAAATTGTTGAGCTACATTTGATCAGGTAGCATAGCAAAATAAAAGAAGTGCACATTTTTGAGCTAGGATAGCAAACAACTGACAACCAAACATAGAGCAAGACTGCAATACTTGCTGTTTTTGACAAAACAGAAAGACATTTAAACAGTGAAGAGATGTAGCAGGGAGCCATCACATGCATATATAATATATACTCCCTCCATCGCATAATGTGAGACGTTTTTTGACACTACACTAGTATCAAAAACATCTTACATTATGGGATGGAGGGCATAGGGGATAAATAAATGAGCTAAGAGTCAACATATAACTTGGTAGCAAGTGATTTGGTGCGCTCTCTAAGTAAAGAGCATGAAACTAAGAGTGGACACCAAACTTGTGAGCAATCTTATCCATGAAAATATAAGATCCAACTACTGGCGCCAACACGTCAGCCAACTACCAGCGCCAACACAAAGATACAAGTGTATAACAATGGTAGTTAGAAATTGATCCAGTACCAGGTGCACCATATTCATATATCACCCATCAAACGACAATTGGCCTGAGTATCTATTAAAGCTGAAGTGCCTTTTGGTGACATGAAGAAAGGCAAATAATTTCTCTTGTGTATCTCTAATCAGTACATCCATGGACAGAAGAATCACACAAGTGTCAAGTGTTTGTGACTAGTAGTACCATCCAGACTCTAACAAAGGGATACATACACAGGATCCATCAAGTGAAAAAATCATGGCTGCACCGGTAGGTTAACCAGTTTGCATCCCATCACTGGGAGTCTGGGAGTACCAAACAGCAAATGACAAGAGGAACCACAAATCCTGAATTGGCTAACAGCAAGTGAAAAATGACACATCAGTAGTAACCATAAATCCTGCAAATCCAAGAGGAAGTAGAACCATCCTGTGAATCAGTAACTAGACAAGGAGCACTATAAACCGAGTCTTTGCATGTTAATCACGGCCACAAGCAAAGAATTTGAACACCATCTATTCACCGAAGCAGCCGTAGGTATTTTCTGCTAGCTTACTGCATCTAGCATGCATGAATAGTATTGGTATTGAAAGTAATCTCTGTAGCTTTGTACTGTTGATTGCTTTGTAGTATTGATCCGGACAACGATGCTTTTATTGTACATGATTATGTAAGGGAAGGCAGAGCATGGCACATAGATTAATTATTTAGTTGAATAATTAAAGTATTAAATTTAATTCGCCCCAAAAACTTGAAATTCTACTCTAATCCTGAAAGACCAGAACCAAGGTCAAAGACAGTTGGAGATTATATTCCGTTCTTACTATGTATCATCTTCCAGCATAGAAAATTACTCAAAAGATCTTAACACAGCAACATATGCTCACCTTTCTGATCTGCAGCAGCTTCACCTGAATCGTCTTTGGTCACACCTTCTACCTCAACCACACCATTGACAACATCATGACGCTGTCATTTTGCAGGTGCGAGAAATCAATCAGATGGATAATGGCATACCGCATCAAATATGATACAAGACAGTTTTTATTGTATGAAGCATGCAAAACAGAAACAATTTCTTTATATCCAAGTTTAGCAGTTATTATTATGGTACAAGTGATAGTTAAACACCGGTTACAGGGGTCAAAGTGAAGTTTGGAAACAGGGTAAAACAGAATAAGCACCGGCATTGGTATCAATTGGTGTACCTTTGAGTACAGTGGCTCGTACATCTTCTGATATTTAGCTTCAAGCGCAGCTCTCTCCTCAAAAAACTTTGCCTCAAATTCATCATGCTGGCTCTGCCAGGTGCCAAATAGCAAACAAAGTTAAGAAATCCATCACCAGATACAACTAGATTATTTTGAAGTCCAAACATACTAGCTGTGCTTTCCAAAAATTGCCAGTAGCATTTTATATGGTACCATCCTTCTCTAAAAAGGAAAGGATATTACACTACGATCTAATGAGTAGCAAATCGGTGATAGAGCTGGGCAATATATCAAGTTGTTGGAAACATACACAGTGCGTAGAAACAGGAAAAATCCAAACTTCCAAGTCAAAGACAAGCTGAAGCATGGTCAGTTTGGAAGATATAAATGTCTATGACCTCTCAATCACGCAGTTATCGAGCTGTTATTTATCTAACTTAGTCAAAGTTTAAGCATGCACATACAACAAGAATTAAAAGCTGTTGTCACTTCCATAAAACTGCACAGAACATATATACTAGTGTATCTCAACTTATAAAGCTAAAGCATGTGCATCCTCTGGACATGTAATTTTTTGGACAAGGATGCTAATTTGTTGTATAAGGCATCACAACAATTTACATCCCTTGCCAAATTTCATGACCCATAGAAAAATAGTATGTCAAATTACAAAGCTAAAGCATAGGTAGCCAACGGACATTTATAACTTTGTAAATAAAGAAGTCAATCTGCTATACATGACATCACACGACTTAATCGCATGTCAGTTTCATGACCAAATCAGGAAAAATATATGTACATCTCTTGGATTTCCTATGTGTCCATCAAGGCATCATTTCCCCCAAAAAAACTAAGTACTAACGAAGATAGCCATTGCGCGATGGCCATGAACCCAGAGCGACCACCATATGCGTGACTTAATGGTTCATGGATCAATAGGCATGAGCTCAGATCAAATGGATCAGAGGAAGGAGAGGAGCGTAGAAGCTCACCTTTGTGATTTTGTAGCCGATGCCAAATAGCACCGCTGTCGTCGAACGACGCAGGGAAAACAGAAGACACCGAGGCCAGAGACCATGCATAGCAATGCACACACCTCAACAGCAACCTGATCATAATCAATGGAAAAATTAGAAGTTAGCCAATTCACATTACATCCTCCATATTACCTCTTCTCTAGAAATATGACAGCCAACACATGCTTTATATTTTTTCAAGCATAAAATTCATACTACATGAAAAGACATTGGAAATAGAAACTCCTATAGGAGCAACGTCACCATGATATGCTAGCTACTACAATGCTTCTACTTCAAGTAGTGCAGTTACAATCAGAGACCAATCCCTAACCAGACATGGCCATGGCACGATGACGATGACCATGGCCATGGCACGATGACCATGGAAACACAAATAAGTGGATAAATAATCAATAATCATGCAATGTCAATATGCCCACACATGTGTCACTATGAATGTCTAGGAACAAAGGGGTGTGTAAATGTTAATGGTCTAAGTCCAGCTAATAAGTAAAATTAACTAATTACTGTCTCATGTAATGCAAGCTCACTGTAGTAAAGAAAAATCGCTATCTGAACAGGTTAACATGATCCCTTAAAGCAAACATCTGCGAGCAATTTCATACGAGATGTCTCAAATTGCCATGAAAGAAATGCATTAGTAAAAGCGAGGACAAGATCACTATGACTGCTAGAACACTCTACATAGTATTGTAGCTTCTATTTGTAAACAATTGGTTAGATATTGTTTACAAGAGAGGCTGTAAACATGATCTCCGTACTAATGCTCGATAGTTCCTCATTTGCACGCATCTAGCCTGAGGTATCCTTTCAGATCAAGCACCGAATCGAAGGGATAAACAATGATGATTGCTTTCTCCTGAAAAGTATCCTCCCAAGATTCGGCATCTCAGAAAATAATTAGCATCATATAAGTAAAAATATATCTACATGACAAGACATGGCCGCACGTCTGCACGATACAGAGGTGGTAGGTGCGTGTCCACAATGAGAGACAACAGAGAAAAGGCCTCATGGAATTCATATCAAAGAGTAAAAAAGCTCACCAGCCTTGAGGGATGTGTCGGCCTGGGCGATGTTCGGGGCCATGGCGCACATGAGCGCGATGCCGTGCTCGGCGGCAGCGACGGTGTTGGCCGTGGGCGCGTTGACGACGAGGCAGCCGTGCTCGGTGGCGGCGGTGATATCGATGCTGTCGATCCCGATGCCCACGCGGCCGATGACGCGGAGCCGGCCACCGGAGGCCTCGAAGACATCGCGGCCGACCTTGGTGCCGGATAAATCTTGGCCCGAAGCTTGGCCCGAAGCTCCTCGGGGGAGAGGCCGTAGGAGCAGTCGATGGCGAACTCCTGGACCAACGGCAACCCCACGGCGCCCAGCTTCTCGGCTACGAACACCGTGGGCTTGCCCTCAACGGCCACCGCGGCGGAAGCGGGCGGGGACGCGGTCGACGCGGCGGGGGCCGCGGGCGCGGAGACATAGATGCGGCCGTCGGCGATGTGGGAGACGAGGCGAGGGGTGGATCAGACTGTGGGATGACGAGTGGGTCTAGTAGGGTTTGCATTTGTTTTTCCTTTTTTTGTTTGCATTTAGATGTGTTGAGAGACGTTGGATCTGGTTAGCTTTGACGGCTCAGATCAGATACACTTGAGTGATCCGTGGGATGGGTGGTTCTCCATTCTGATTGGTCATAGATATGTTTCCTTTAAAATGCATTTTAAAACAGCATAAAATTTAAAAAAATGAAAAACTTTCTCATTATATCATTACATGTGACCCAAATATTTCAAAAAACTATTCTCTAAAATGAGATATTATGTATAAAGATTCATACTTTTCAAGTTAAATGACCAAAGTTATGTTAAAATTCATGCCATGGTTTATTCAAATGAAGTAATATTGTGCATAAGGGTGCATCTTGGAATGGCAAAACAATTTTTCCTAAGGAAGTTTTAATTTTTTGGTGGAGTGAGGTTATATGGTGAGTTTCACCCCGTGATAAATTTTCATCAACTATAAAAATTTATAAAATGTAGTTGCTTCACAAAATGAAAATATTACCAGAAACAAAGATTGGATGATGAGCTCACATGGATTGTTAGATGGGGCTAAAATTTTGTGGAGAGCTACTTTTGGGCACATAGAAGATGTGGAAAAAATTGAACTCATCAGGATATTCTTATCTAGTACTTCCTTCACAAAGTTGTTAGCTGAACACAAACTTTGGAAATTTGTTGAGAAAGATTTACTAGGGAAATGGTTATGAAAGTTTTCATGAGGCAATGATTTGGATAGGAAAGAATGCCCAAAAATATGAGGGTGATCAAAGAAATAGAAATAACACTTCCTTCACAAAGTGCTATTCTCAACATAATAGGGAAATAAATATTGCTGAATTATTTTTGAACTATGGAACGAATGGTTTTCACATATTTGAGGAATATATGATCCAATGTATTTATGAGAATTTTTCGAGAATTTTTGGAATGACAGAATAGTAGGTGGCTTCACAAACTAGGATGAGGTGGGATAGAATGGACCCACGAGTGACATGTCAACATAGTTAGGACATGTTACGACATTTTTATAATCGTCGTAAAAGTTATGACGACCCCATCTTATGTGGTTACGACGTTTTTGACTCACATCATCGTAATTTATATGTACATTTGATCTGCTCAAACGGCTTACGACGATCTCGGACGAAATCGTCATAGATTTATGACAAATTCATCAACGATATCTTAAAGAACGTCATGTATGAGCATATTTCTTGTAGTGTGCTTCGAAACCAATAACGTTGGATGTCGAAGAATGGCGGAACATTTCGTTGTATATCTTCAACAACCTAACAGAAGTGCGGCCGTACATCGAGTTAGTTCTCGGCACATTTTCCCGTAACTTCTATGTCATTTGAACTGCTCTTATTCCCGGATATTTCAAACTGCCGTTACGTCGTCAAATTCTTGGATGGAGCAGTGATCGAAAATGATTCCGTCGAAAAGTATGAGCTTCTGTCAAAGACAGGAGGCGGCTATCCCGGTTTCATCTCTTGGTTCAAACAAACGGTAATTATCAATAATGGACCATTTCATTCTTGGTCTAACTTGCGGCTAATGCAACAACCATTTCGTATTAAACTTGTAGGCTAATTCAGAGTCTATGGACGCCGAATTGAGACAAGTCGCTATTGGTTTTGACTATAAGGTCCGTTCATTTGAGAAATACAACATCAACGGGTATCTCTTTCGTACCTTTGACAAAGAGCTATCTATGGCCGACCGGAAATCTACAAATTGTGGTGTCTCTGCTATCGGCGAAGGTGTTATTGAGTATTATGGAAGAGTTGAAGCAATGTATGAACTTCAATTCTATGGTGAAAACCCACCGAACGTCGTAGTCTTCAAATGTTATTGGTTCCAGCCGAAAAAGACTAGAAGGACTCATGAACATATAGGACTAGTCGAAATCAATCCAAACACTCATTTAGATGTTCCCGATGTTTATATTACGGCTCAACAGGCGACCCAAGTTTTCTATTTACTGTGGGCATGCCAAACGGATAAGAATCTGGAAGGTTGGTATGTTGTTTATGAAGTGCCGCCACATGTGAGACCACCTGTCCCAAATGAACAAGATTATAAACCTCACATTAACCCAGACACATATGATGGAGAATTCTTCCAAGAAACACGTCTTTCCAAGAAACATTTCAAGAACCGCCGTGCTTCACGCAAGAACATGGAAGTAGACAGCGACAATGAATCTGACTCCAGCCCTGAGCCAGAACCAGAAGACCTGGAACTCGTAGAGGTTACTGATGCGGATGACCTGTCAATGCTTCAATGATTAAAGGAAGGCCTTTCACAACTTCACACCGTTGAACCCGACGAGCACGTCATTCATGAAGACATGCGTGATAGTGATGATGATGATGCATTTATTGATGATGATTATTAGTTTGTAAGATTCACAACTTAAAGTATATATATTTTAATCTTTATTATTCATGTACATATTATTATTCATGTCAGTTATTAATTTTTTTTATGTTGTACTAATTTCTTTTAATCTTTATCATGGCAGGTCACCAGGTGTGGAAAGATGGTGGGCGCTGGTCCAGATCGCTCGACGGGTTCTTCCGAGGCGCCCCGCACGAGGGGTGGTACTTCCCTTCCACCCCTATCTCTCCGTAGAGCCTTGGCAGACAGTCTGTCGACACCACCCGTGGGTTCTTCTTCGTCGGCGACATTGCCCACTGGGAGAGGTGCTGGTCCGGTAGGGAAGAAGGGGAAGGGTACAGGGAGAGGTGGTGGCCTTGGAAGATCGAGGAGGACTGTTGAGCCGTCCTCGCCACCACCACCAGCTCATTCACCCGAGCATAGGACTAGTATGGTCGACCCGTTTGCGGAGGAGGCTATGGGGACTCCATTCCAGGAGCCTGTTGTTGACGGGCATTCGTCCCATGAGACTCCGGTCCAGGAGCAGCCTCGGGTCGAGGTGCATTCGGCCCAGGAGTAGCCGGAGGAGACTACGGTTCCGGAGGCTTCACCCGACGTGGAGAGGCCCGGATGGGAGACCTGGCCGGATCGTACCGAGTTGCCGGATTGGACCGAGGGTCCGGGTGGATCAGGGGGCGGGGATGGCGGGGATGAGCTTACGGATAGTGAGGGCGATGTGCAGGTGGACGGGGCCACCGTGTACAAGCGTGGTAGTACACGTCTCCCGGTCGCGCCGGCTACCCACGAGCAGAGGCCGGTGATTAAACCTGAAGGAGATAGGTAAGTACATTTACTCTTTTTTTAGCTTTTGCCTTCAAATTTGTTCAAATATCTAATGCGTTGACCTTATCATACTGCAGGGGATGGGTACACCCTCTTGGAGTCCGCAGGCCAAACACCGTCCTTGGTGTGCTTTGCCGGACAAATTTCCCGGGGTTTGTCACGTTGCCTGGTGAGGGTTAGGTTCCTACACTAGGATTTTCCTGGGAGCACTACCAGGCTGCGCAGGCCCCGCCGGAGGAGATTATAGATGGTGTCTTGTGCCACACGAGGGCCGAGATGGTGATCAAGAGCTTTTGGGTAAATTATCCTTTTACAGAATCTAAAATTAACAATATAGCTTATTATTGTACTAATCGGTGTTTTCACGTTTGATTGCAGACCTTCTATAGGTGTGAGGATGGATATGAGGAGGAGGCGGCCAGGGTTCTCGAGGCCGAGTGTAGGCGGTTACTACAGAACTTGCGCCACGAGGCTCGGCCGCAGGCTATTCGAGCTTACTACGCCACGATTTGTATTAAGAAGCAGAAGAAGGATTGCCGCGGAAAGTTTCTGAAGAAGGAGCAATACATGAAGGTAATTACCTATTCTTAAGTCCTTCTACGTAGTTTTCTTGATTCCATTCATAGGCGTAGCGCTGAAAATTCTTTCTAATAACTTATAGGTGCCCCCGAGATGGTGTGCGGATAAGATGGATTGTTGGGAGGCGTTGGTTGATGAGTGGTGCACAGGTAGCTGGGGAGCCGTCCACGATAATGCGAAGGATCGGCGTAGCAAAATGGTTGGTGTGCCACATCATCAAGGCAGCGCCAACTTACTTCATTTTGGACGAAACTGGGTATGTTATTTGCTTCATGATTCATGCAATTCATTCTTGATGCTAATATTTTGTTCCTCTCTTTTAGGCGCATCACAATAAGACGGAGATGCCACACTTGTACGACCTTTATGGCATGGCCCATACTGCCTCGTACAAGAAGGCAAAGGCATTCTCTGAGTCTGACCTGGATGATCCCAATAACTTCACCAACATATCATCCCACTAGAAGCTCGTGGCATACAGGGACACGGGGAAGGCTACGAAAGGGGATGACTTTAACCCTAGCCAGGAACCTTTGGATCCAGAGATGGTGATGATATCTGGTGGCGGGAGGCCCCATGGCTCGATAATCATTGGAGATGGGATAATATGTTGTCCACTCACTCTTCTCGAGATCAAGGCGCGCCAGTCGAGCAGCTGTCCTGAGATAACGCGTCGTCCACGGCCAGTCGAACTTGCCATCGAGGTTAGTTGTACGGACTAAGAACACTTTCATCCATTTCATTATGTGTGTCACCATAGATCATTACTGTGGTAACGAGAATGGTGTTTTAGGCTGCTCTTCAGAAAGAGAGAGCGGCAAACCAGGCAGCTCTTGAGAAAGAGAGATTGGCAAGCCAGGCTGCTCTTCAGGCTGCTCTTGATGAGAGGGACCAAACCACGGCACGATTGATTGAGGAGGAGAGGGCCCGGAATGAGGCGGGTCAACGGGGCCTGTACGAGCTTTTTGTGGTATGTTTTTTTCACATTAGCCAAATCATGTGTGTAATGTCCGTTTCATTACTAATTAATACGACCCACTCTTCAGGGTGTGTGCGAGAAGAGCGGTGAAGTCCCTCCGCTGATGCCCGTCGTCTCTTCGATTGGCACAGTGAGTATCATTATAAACTAGTATTAATAACTGAGTGCCATCATGCTAACTGAGACATTGCAAAATATCTTTTCTGCAGAATAACTCCCGAGCGACATCGCACGACCCTTATCCAGGGCTACCGTCTCCAAACGAAGCCGCCGCGAGCAACCGTGGTCTTTCTCCTCCTTGATGACCACTACGGTAACTTTCTCTTCTCCTCTTTCATATTATCCTTGCTTTAATGTCCCCAAAAAGACATAATTAGCCCATTTAGCTCCAAAATGCCATAATAACCTCAAAATGGCATAAGAACCTTGGTTAGCTCATGAATATTATATACTTAGCTTGTTTTCCTCTAAAATGAGATAATTAGCCCATTTAGCTCCAAAAAGACATAATTAGGTAATTTAGCTCGAAGAAGAGGAGAAGAAATAGGAAAAATGAGAAGAAAGAAGAAGAAGAAAAAGAGAAGAAAGAGAAGGAGGAGAAGGAGGAGGAGGAGGAGGAGAAGGAGGAGAAGGCCAAGGACCTTTTAGTCCTTCTCCTCCTCCTCCTTCTCCTCCTTCTTCTTGATTTCTTCTTCTTCTCCTCCTCCTCCTCTTTTTTCTCCTCTTTCATATTATCCTTGCTTTAATTTCCCCAAAAAGACACAATTAGCCCATTTAGCTCCAAAATGCCATAATAACCTCAAAATGGCATAAGAACCTTGGTTAGCTCATGAATATTATATACTTAGCTTGTTTTCCTCTAAAATGAGATAATTAGCCCATTTAGCTCCAAAAAGACATAATTAGGTAATTTGGCTCCAAGAAGAGGAGAAGAAATAGGAAATATGAAAATAAAGAAGAAGAAGAAGAAGAGAAGAAGGAGAAGGAGGAGAAGGAGGAGGAGGAGGAGGAGGAGGAGAAGGAGGAGAAGGCCAAGGACCTTCTAGTCCTTCTCCTCCTCCTCCTTCTCCTCCTTCTTCTTGATTTCTTCTTCTTCTCCTCCTCCTCCTCTTTCTTCTCCTCTTTCATATTATCCTTGCTTTAATTTCCCCAACAATGACATAATTAGCGCCTTTGGCTCCAAAATGACATAATAAGCTCAAAATGGCACAAGAACCTTGGTTAGCTCGTGAATATTATATACTTAGCTTGTTTTCCTCTAAAATGGGATAATTAGCCCATTTAGCTCCAAAAGACATAGTTAGGTAATTTAGCTCCAACAAGAGGAGAAGAGGATAAGAAATAGGAAAAATGAAAAGAAAGAAGAAGAAGAAGAAGAACAAGAAGAAGAGAAGAAGGAGAAGGAGGGGGAGGAGGAGGAGAAGGCCAAGGACCTTCTAGTCCTTCTCCTCCTCCTCCTTATCCTCCTTCTTAATTTCTTCTTCTTCTCCTGCTCCTCCTATTTCTTCTCCTCTTTCATATTATCCTTGCTTTAATGTCCCCAACAATGACATAATTAGCCCATTTATCTCCAAAATACCATAATAAGCTCAAAAAGGCATAAGAACCATGGTTAGCTCATGAATATTATATACTTAGCTTTTTTCCTCTAAAATGGGATAATTAGCCCATTTAGCTCCAAAAAGACATAATTAGGTAATTTACCTCCAACAAGAGGAGAAGAGGAGAAGAAATTGGAAAAATGAAAAGAAAGAAGAAGAGAAGGAGGAGGAGGAGGAGGAGGAGAAGGAGAAGGCCAAGGACCTTCTAGTCCTTCTCCTCCTCCTCCTTATCCTCCTTCTCCTTCTTGATTTCTTCTTCTTCTCCTACTCCTCCTCTTTATTCTCCTCTTTCATATTATCCTTGCTTTAATTTCCCAACAATGACATAATTAGCCCGTTTAGCTCCAAAATACCGTAATAAGCTCAAAATGGCATAAGAACCTTGGTTAGCTCATGAATATTATATACTTAGCTTGTTTTCCTCTAAAATAGGATAATTAGCCCATTTAGCTCCAAAAAGACATAATTAGGTAATTTAGCTCCAACAAGAGGAGAAGAGAAGAAATAGGAAAAATGAAAATAAAGAAGAAGAATAAGAAGAAGAAGAGAAGAAGGAGAAGGAGGAGGAGGAGGAGGAGAAGGAGAAGGCCAAGGACCTTCTAGTCCTTATCCTCCTCCTCCTTCTCCTCCTTCTCCTCCTTCTTCTTGATTTCTTCTTCTTCTCCTCCTCCTCCTCTTTCTTCTCCTCTTTCATATTATCCTTGCTTTCATTTCCCAAACAATGACATAATTAGCCCATTTAGCTCCAAAATACCATAATAAGCTCAAAATGGCATAAGAACCTTGGTTAGCTCATGATTATTATATACTTTGCTTGTTTTCCTCTAAAATGGGATAATTAACCCATTTAGCTCCAAAAAGACATAATTAGGTAATTTAGCTCCAACAAGAGGAGAAGAGGAGAAGAAATAGGAAAAATGAAAAGAAAGAAGAAGAAGAAGAAGAGAAGAAGGAGAAGGAGGAGGAGGAGGAGGAGGAGAAGGAGAAGGCCAAGGACCTTCTAGTCCTTCTCCTCCTTCTCCTCCTTTTTTTGATTTCTTCTTCTTCTCCTCGTCCTCCTCTTTCTTCTCCTCTTTCATATTATCCTTGCTTTAACTTCCCCAACAATGACATAATTAGCCCATTTAGCTCCAAAATACCATAATAAGCTCAAAATGGCATAAGAACCTTGGTTAGCTCATGAATATTATATAGTTAGCTTGTTTTCCTCTAAAATGGGATAATTAACCCATTTAGCTCCAAAAAGACATAATTAGGTAATTTAGCTCCGACAAGAGGAGAAGAGGAGAAGAAATAGGAAAAATGAAAAGAAAGAAGAACAAGAAGAAGAAGAAGAAGAAGAAGAAGAAGAAGAAGAACAGACGAAGGAGAAGGAGGAGGAGGAGGAGGAGAAGGAGAAGGCCAAGGACCTTCTAGTCCTTCTCCTCCTCCACCTCCTTCTCCTCCTTCTTCTTGATTTCTTCTTCTTCTCCTCCTCCTCATCTTTCTTCTCATCTTTCATATTATCCTTGCTTTAATTTCCCCAACAATGACATAATTAGCCCATTTAGCTCCAAAATACCATAATAAGCTCAAAATGGCATAAGAACCTTGGTTAGCTCATGAATATTATATACTTAGCTTGTTTTCCTCTAAAATGGCATAATTAGCCCATTTAGTGCCAAAAAGACATAGTTAGGTAATTTAGCTCCAACAATAGGAGAAGAGGAGAAGAAATAGGAAAAATGAAAAGAAAGAATAAGAAGAAGAAGAATAAGGGAAGAAGGAGAAGGAGGAGGAGGAGGAGGAGAAGGCCAAGGACCTTCTAGTCCTTCTCCTCCTCCTCCTTCTCCTCCTTCTTGATTTCTTCTTCTTCTCCTCCTCCTCCTATTTCTTCTCCTATTTCATATTATCCTTGCTTTAATGTCCCCAACAATGACATAATTAGCCCATTTAGCTCCAAAATACCATAATATGCTCAAAATGGCATCAGAACCTTGGTTAGCTCATGAATATTATATGCTTAGCTTGTTTTCCTCTAAAATGGGATAATTACCCCATTTAGCTCCAAATAGACATAATTAGGTAATTTAGCTCCAACAAGAGGAGAAGAGGAGAAGAAATAGGAAAAATGAAAAGAAAGAAGAAGAAGAAGAAGAAGAGAAGGAGAAGGAGGAGAAGAAGGAGAAGGCCAAGGACCTTCTAGTCCTTCTCCTCCTCCTCCTTCTCCTCCTTCTCCTCCTTCTTCTTGATTTCTTCTTATTCTCCTACTCCTCCTCTTTCTTCTCCTCTTTCATATTATCCTTGCTTTAATTTCCCCAACAATGACATAATTAGCCCATTTAGCTCCAAAATACCGTAATAAGCTCAAAATGGCATAAGAACCTTGGTTAGCTCATGAATATTATATACTTAGCTTGTCTTCCTCTAAAATGGGATAATTAGCCAATTTAGCTCCAAAAAGACATAATTAGGTAATTTAGCTCCAACAAGAGGAGAATAGGAGAAGAAATAGGAAAAATGAAAAGAAAGAAGAAGAAGAAGAAGAGAAGAAGGAGAAGGAGGAGGAGGAGGAGGAGAAGGAGAAGGCCAAGGACCTTCTAGTCCTTATCCTCCTCCTCCTTCTCCTCCTTCTTCTTGATTTCTTCTTATTCTTCTCCTCCTCCTCTTTCTTCTCCTCTTTCATATTATCCTTGCTTTAATTTCCCCAACAATGACATAATTAGCCCATTTAGCTCCAAAAAACCATAATAAGCTCAAAATGGCATAAGAACCTTGGTTAGCTCATGAATATTATATACTTAGCTTGTTTTCCTCTAAAATGGGATAATTAACCCATTTCGCTCCAAAAAGAGATAATTAGGTAATTTTGCTCCAACAAGAGGAGAAGAGGAGAAGAAATAGGCAAAATGAAAAGAAAGAAGAAGAAGAAGAAGAAGAAGAAGAAGAAGAAGAGAAGGAGAAGGCGGAGGAGGAGGAGAAGGAGAAGGCCAAGGAACTTCTAGTCCTTCTCCCCCTCCAACTTCTCCTCCTTCTCCTCCTTCTTATTGATTTCTTCTTCTTCTCCTCCTCCTCCTCTTTCTTATCCTCTTTCATATTATCCTTGCTTTAATTTCCCCAACAATGACACAATTAGCCTATTTAGCTCCAAAATGCCATAATAAGCTCAAAATGGCATAAGAACCTTGGTTAGCTCATGAATATTATATACTTAGTTCATTTCCTCTAAAATGGGATAATTAACCCATTTAGCTCCAAAAAAACATAATTAGGTAATTTAGCTCCAACAAGAGGATAAGAGGAGAAGAAATAGGCAAAATGGAAAGAAATAAAGAAGAAGAAGAAGAAGAAGAAGAAGAAGAATAAGAAGAAGAAGAGAAGAAGGAGAAGGAGGAGGAGGAGGAGGAGGAGGAGGAGAAGGAGAAGGCCAAGAACCTTCTAGTCCTTCTCCTCCTTCTCCTTCTTCCTTATTTCTTCTTATTCTCCTCGTCTTCCTCTTTCTTCTCCTCTTTCATATTATCCTTGCTTTAATTTCCCCAACAATGTCATAATTAGCCCATTTAGCTCCAAAATACCATAATAAGCTCAAAATGGCATAAGAACCTTGGTTAGATCATGAATATTATATACTTAGCTTGTTTTCCTCTAAAATGGGATAATTAACCCATTTAGCTCCAAAAAGACATAATTAGGTAATTTAGCTCCAACAAGAGGAGAAGAGGAGAAGAAATAGGAAAAATGAAAAGAAAGAAGAAGAAGAAGAAGAAGAAGAAGAAGAAGAGAAGAAGGAGAAGGAGGAGGAGGAGTGGGAGGAGGAGAAGGAGAAGGCCAAGGACCTTCTTGTCCATCTCCTCCTTCTTCTTGATTTCTTCTTCTTCTCCTCCTCCTCCTCTTTCTTCTCCTCTTTCATATTATCCTTGATTTAATTTCCCCAACAATGACATAATTAGCCCATTTAGCTCCAAAATACCATAATAAGCTCAAAATGGCAGAAGAACCTTGGTTAGCTCATGAATATTATATAGTTAACTTGTTTTCCTCTAAAATGGGATAATTAACCCATTTAGATCCAAAAAGACATAATTAGGTAATTTAGCTCCAACAAGAGGAGAAGAGGAGAAGAAATAGGCAAAATGAAAAGAAAGAAGAAGAAGAAGAGAAGAAGAGAAGAAGGAGAAGGAGGAGGAGGAGGAGGAGAAGGAGAAGGCCAAGGACCTTCTAGTCCTTCTCCTCCTCCTCCTCCTTCTCCTCCTTCTTGATTTCTTCTTCTTTTCCTCCTCCTCCTCTTTCTTCTCCTCTTTCATATTATCCTTGCTTTAATTTCCCCAAACATGACATAATTAGCCCATTTATCTCCAAAATACCATAATAAGCTCAAAATGGCATAAGAACCTTGGTTAGCTCATGAATATTATATACTTAGCTTATTTCCTCTAAAATGGGATAATTAACCCATTTAGCTCCAAAAAGACATAATTAGGTAATTTAGCTCCAACAAGAGGAGAAGAGGAGAAGAAATAGGCAAAATTAAAAGAAAGTAGAACCAGAAGAAGAAGAAGAAGAAGAGAAGAAGGAGAAGGAGGAGGAGGAGGAGGAGAAGGAGAAGGCCAAGGACCTTCTAGTCCTTCTCCTCCTCCTCCTTCTCCTCCTTCTCCTCCTTCTAGATTTCTTCTTCTCCTCCTCCTCCTCCTCTTTATTCTCCTCTTTCATATTATCCTTGCTTTAATTTCCCCAACAATGACATAATTAGCTCATTTAGCTCCAAAATACCATAATAAGCTCAAAATGGCATGAGAACCTTGGTTAGCTCATGAATATTATATACTTAGCTTGTTTTCCTCTAAAATGGGATAATTAACCCATTTAGCTCCAAAAAGACATAATTAGGTAATTTAGCTCCAACAAGAGGAGAAGAGGAGAAGAAATAGGCAAAATGAAAAGGAAGAAGAAGAAGAAGAAGAAGAAGAAGAGAAGAAGGAGAAGGAGGAGGAGGAGGAGAAGGAGAAGGCCAAGGGCCTTCTAGTCCTTATCCTCCTCCTCCTTCTCCTCCTTCTCCTTATTCTTGATTTCTTCTCCTTCTCCTCCTATAGGTGTGAGGATGGATATGAGGAGGAGGCGGCCAGGGTTCTCGAGTCCGAGTGTAGGCGGTTACTACAGAACTTGCGCCACGAGGCTCGGCCGCAGGCTATTCGAGCTTACTACGCCACGATTTGTATTAAGAAGCAGAAGAAGGATTGCCGCGGAAAGTTTCTGAAGAAGGAGCAATACATGAAGGTAATTACCTATTCTTAAGTCCTTCTACGTAGTTTTCTTGATTCCATTCATAGGCGTAGCGCTGAAAATTCTTTCTAATAACTTATAGGTGCCCCCGAGATGGTGTGCGGATAAGATGGATTGTTGGGAGGCGTTGGTTGATGAGTGGTGCACAGGCAGCTGGGGAGCCGTCCACGATAATGCGAAGGATCGGCGTAGCAAAATGGTTGGTGTGCCACATCATCAAGGCAGCGCCAACTTACTTCATTTTGGACGAAACTGGGTATGTTATTTGCTTCATGATTCATGCAATTCATTCTTGATGCTAATATTTTGTTCCTCTCTTTTAGGCGCATCACAATAAGACGGAGATGCACACTTGTACGACCTTTATGGCATGGCCCATACTGCCTCGTACAAGAAGGCAAAGGCATTCTCTAAGTCTGACCTGGATGATCCCAATAACTTCACCAACATATCATCCCACTAGAAGCTCGTGGCATACAGGGACACGGGGAAGGCTACGAAAGGGGATGACTTTAACCCTAGCCAGGAACCTTTGGATCCAGAGCTGGTGATGATATCTGGTGGCGGGAGGCCCCATGGCTCGATAATCATTGGAGATGGGATAATATTTTGTCCACTCACTCTTCTGGAGATCAAGGCGCGCCAGTCGAGCAGCTGTCCTGAGATAACGCATCGTCCACGGCCAGTCGAACTTGCCATCGAGGTTAGTTGTACGGACTAAGAACACTTTCATCCATTTCATTATGTGTGTCACCATAGATCATTACTGTGGTAATGAGAATGGTGTTTCAGGCTGCTCTTCAGAAAGAGAGAGCGGCAAACCAGGCTGCTCTTGAGAAAGAGAGATTGGCAAGCCAGGCTGCTCTTCAGGCTGCTCTTGATGAGAGGGACCAAACCACGGCACGATTGATTGAGGAGGAGAGGGCCCGGAATGAGGCGGGTCAACGGGGCCTGTACGAGCTTTTTGTGGTATGTTTTTTTTTCACATTAGCCAAATCATGTGTGTAATGTCCGTTTCATTACTAATTAATACGACCCACTCTTCAGGGTCTGTGCGAGAAGAGCGGTGAAGTCCCTCCGCCGATGCCCGTCGTCTCTTCGATTGGCACAGTGAGTTTCATTATAAACTAGTATTAATAACTGAGTGCCATCATGCTAACTGAGACATTGCAAAATATCTTTTCTGCAGAATAACTCCTGAGCGACATCGCACGACCCTTATCCAGGGCTACTGTCTCCAAACGAAGCCGCCGCGAGCAACCGTGGTCTTTCTCCTCCTTGATGACCACTACGGTAACTTTCTCTTCTCCTCTTTCATATTATCCTTGCTTTAATTTCCCCAAAAAGACATAATTAGCCCATTTAGCTCCAAAATGCCATAATAACCTAAAAATGGCATAAGAACCTTGGTTAGCTCATGAATATTATATACTTAGCTTGTTTTCCTCTAAAATGAGATAATTAGCCCATTTAGCTCCAAAAAGACATAATTAGGTAATTTAGCTCGAAAAAGAGGAGAAGAAATAGGAAAAATGAGAAGAAAGAAGAAGAAGAAAAAGAGAAGAAAGAGAAGGAGGAGAAGGAGGAGGAGAAGGAGGAGAAGGCCAAGGACCTTTTAGTCCTTCTCCTCCTCCTCCTTCTCCTCCTTCTTCTTGATTTCTTCTTCTTCTCCTCCTCCTCCTCTTTTTTCTCCTCTTTCATATTATCCTTGCTTTAATTTCCCCAAAAAGACACAATTAGCCCATTTAGCTCCAAAATGCCATAATAACCTCAAAATGGCATAAGAACCTTGGTTAGCTCATGAATATTATATACTTAGCTTGTTTTCCTCTACAATGAGATAATTAGCCCATTTAGCTCCAAAAAGACATAATTAGGTAATTTAGCTCCAAGAAGAGGGGAAGAAATAGGAAATATGAAAATAAAGAAGAAGAAGAAGAAGAGAAGAAGGAGAAGGAGGAGAAGGAGGAGGAGGAGGAGGAGGAGGAGAAGGAGGAGAAGGCCAAGGACCTTCTAGTCCTTCTCCTCCTCCTCCTTCTCCTCCTTCTTCTTGATTTCTTATTCTTCTCCTCCTCCTCCTCTTTCTTCTCCTCTTTCATATTATCCTTGATTTAATTTCCCCAACAATGACATAATTAGCCCATTTGCCTCCAAAATGCCATAATAAGCTCAAAATGGCACAAGAACCTTGGTTAGCTCATGAATATTATATACTTAGCTTATTTTCCTCTAAAATGGGATAATTAGCCCATTTAGCTCCAAAAAGACATAGTTAGGTAATTTAGCTCCAACAAGAGGAGAAGAGGAGAAGAAATAGGAAAAATGAAAAGAAAGAAGAAGAAGAAGAAGAAGAAGAAGAAGAAGAGAAGAAGGAGAAGGAAGGGGAGGAGGAGGAGAAGGCCAAGGACCTTCTAGTCCTTCTCCTCCTCCTCCTTATCCTCCTTCTTAATTTCTTCTTCTTCTCCTGATCCTCCTATTTCTTCTCCTCTTTCGTATTATCCTTGCTTTAATGTCCCCAACAATGACATAATTAGCCCATTTATCTCCAAAATACCATAATAATCTCAAAAAGGCATAAGAACCATGGTTAGCTCATGAATATTATATACTTAGCTTTTTTCCTCTAAAATGGGGTAATTAGCCCATTTAGCTCCAAAAAGACATAATTAGGTAATTTACCTCCAATAAGAGGAGAAGAGGAGAAGAAATTGGAAAAATAAAAAGAAAGAAGAAGAGAAGGAGAAGGAGGAGGAGGAGGAGGAGAAGGAGAAGGCCAAGGACCTTCTAGTCCTTCTCCTCCTCCTCCTTCTCCTCCTTCTTGATTTATTCTTCTTCTCCTACTCCTCCTCTTTATTCTCCTCTTTCATATTATCCTTGCTTTAATTTCCCCAACAATGACATAATTAGCCCGTTTAGCTCCAAAATACCGTAATAAGCTCAAAATGGGATAAGAACCTTGGTTAGCTCATGAATATTATATACTTAGCTTGTTTTCCTCTAAAATAGGATAATTAGCCCATTTAGCTCCAAAAAGACATAATTAGGTAATTTAGCTCCAACAAGAGGAGAAGAGAAGAAATAGGAAAAATGAAAAGAAAGAAGAAGAATAAGAAGAAGAAGAGAAGAAGGAGAAGGAGGAGGAGGAGGAGGAGAAGGAGAAGGCCAAGGACCTTCTAGTCCTTATCCTCCTCCTCCTTCTCCTCCTTCTCCTCCTTTTCTTGATTTCTTCTTCTTCTCCTCCTCCTCCTCTTTCTTCTCCTCTTTCATATTATCATTGCTTTAATTTCCCCAACAATGACATAATTAGCCCATTTAGCTCCAAAATACCATAATAAGCTCAAAATGGCATAAGAACCTTGGTTAGCTCATGAATATTATATAGTTAGCTTGTTTTCCTCTAAAATTGGATAATTAACCCATTTAGCTCCAAAAAGACATAATTAGGTAATTTAGCTCCGACAAGAGGACAAGAGGAGAAGAAATAGGCAAAATGAAAAGAAAGAAGAACAAGAAGAAGAAGAAGAAAAAGAATAGAAGAAGGAGAAGGAGGAGGAGGAGGAGGAGAAGGAGAAGGCCAAGGACCTTCTAGTCCTTCTCCTCCTCCACCTCCTTCTCCTCCTTCTTCTTGATTTCTTCTTCTTCTCCTCCGCCTCATCTTTCTTGTCATCTTTCATATTATCCTTGCTTTAATTTCCCCAACAATGACATAATTAGCCCATTTAGCTCCAAAATACCGTAATAAGCTCAAAATGGCATAAGAACCTTGGTTAGCTCATGAATATTATATACTTAGCTTGTTTTCCTCTAAAATGGCATAATTAGCCCATTTAGCTCCAAAAAGACATAGTTAGGTAATTTAGGTCCAACAATAGGAGAAGAGGAGACGAAATAGGAAAAATGAAAAGAAAGAATAAGAAGAAGAAGAAGAAGGGAAGAAGGAGAAGGAGGAGGAGGAGGAGGAGAAGGCCAAGGACCTTCTAGTCCTTCTCCTCCTCCTCCTTCTCCTCCTTCTTGATTTCTTCTTCTTCTCCTCCTCCTCCTATTTCTTCTCCTCTTTCATATTATCCTTGCTTAAATGTCCCCAACAATGACATAATTAGCCCATTTAGCTCCAAAATACCATAATAAGCTCAAAATGGCATAAGAACCTTGGTTAGCTCATGAATATTATATGCTTAGCTTGTTTTCCTCTAAAATGGGATAATTACCCCATTTAGCTCCAAAAAGACATAATTAGGTAATTTATCTCCAACAAGAGGAGAAGAGGAGAAGAAATAGGAAAAATGAAAAGATAGAAGAAGAAGAAGAAGAAGAGAAGGAGAAGGAGGAGAAGAAGGAGAAGGCCAAGGACCTTCTAGTCCTTCTCCTCATCCTCCTTCTCCTCCTTCTCCTCCTTCTTCTTGATTTCTTCTTCTTCTCCTACTCCTCCTCTTTCTTCTCCTCTTTCATATTATCCTTGCTTTAATTTCCCCAACAATGACATAATTAGCCCATTTAGCTCCAAAATACCGTAATAAGCTCAAAATGGCATAAGAACCTTGGTTAGCTCATGAATATTATATACTTAGCTTGTCTTCCTCTAAAATGGGATAATTAGCCCATTTAGGTCCAAAAAGACATAATTAGGTAATTTAGCTCCAACAAGAGGAGAATAGGAGAAGAAATAGTCAAAATGAAAAGAAAGAAGAAGAAGAAGAAGAAGAGAAGAAGGAGAAGGAGGAGGAGGAGGAGGAGAAGGAGAAGGCCAAGGACCTTCTAGTCCTTATCCTCCTCCTCCTTCTCCTCTTTCTTCTTGATTTATTCTTATTCTTCTCCTCCTCCTCTTTCTTCTCCTCTTTCATATTATCCTTGCTTTAATTTCCCCAACAATGACATAATTAGCCCATTTAGCTCCAAAAAACCATAATAAGCTCAAAATGGCATAAGAACCTTGGTTAGCTCATGAATATTATATACTTAGCTTGTTTTCCTCTAAAATGGGATAATTAACCCATTTCGCTCCAAAAAGACATAATTAGGTAATTTTGCTCCAACAAGAGGAGAAGAGGAGAAGAAATAGGCAAAATGAAAAGAAAGAAGAAGAAGAAGAAGAAGAAGAAGAGAAGGAGAAGGCGGAGGAGGAGGAGAAGGAGAAGGCCAAGGAACTTCTAGTCCTTCTCCCCCTCCAACTTCTCCTCCTTCTCCTCCTTCTTATTGATTTCTTCTTCTTCTCCTCCTCCTCCTCTTTCTTCTCCTCTTTCATATTATCCTTGCTTTAATTTCCCCAACAATGACATAATTAGCCCATTTAGCTTCAAAATGCCATAATAAGCTCAAAATGGCATAAGAACCTTGGTTAGCTCATGAATATTATATACTTAGCTCATTTCCTCTAAAATGGGATAATTAACCCATTTAGCTCCAAAAAAACATAATTAGGTAATTTAGCTCCAACAAGAGGATAAGAGGAGAAGAAATAGGCAAAATGGAAAGAAAGAAAGAAGAAGAAGAAGAAGAAGAATAATAAGAAGAAGAAGAGAAGAAGGAGAAGGAGGAGGAGGAGGAGGAGGAGGAGAAGGAGAAGGCCAAGAACCTTCTAGTCCTTCTCCTCCTTCTCCTTCTTCCTTATTTCTTCTTATTCTCC
Source organism: Hordeum vulgare subsp. vulgare (assembly GCF_904849725.1). Lineage (NCBI taxonomy): Eukaryota > Viridiplantae > Streptophyta > Magnoliopsida > Poales > Poaceae > Hordeum > Hordeum vulgare. The sequence continues at coordinate 483,724,419 of NC_058518.1, read as the reverse complement.
TCGTCTTCCTCTTTCTTCTCCTCTTTCATATTATCCTTGCTTTAATTTCCCCAACAATGACATAATTAGCCCATTTAGCTCCAAAATACCATAATAAGCTCAAAATGGCATAAGAACCTTGGTTAGCTCATGAATATTGTATACTTAGCTTGTTTTCCTCTAAAATGGGATAATTAACCCATTTAGCTCCAAAAAGACATAATTAGGTAATTTAGCTCCAACAAGAGGAGAAGAGGAGAAGAAATAGGAAAAGTGAAAAGAAAGAAGAAGAAGAAGAAGAAGAAGAAGAAGAAGAAGAAGAAGAAGAGAAGAAGGAGAAGGAGGAGGAGGAGGAGGAGGAGAAGGAGAAGGCCAAGGACCTTCTTGTCCATCTCCTCCTTCTTCTTGATTTCTTCTTCTTCTCCTCCTCCTCCTCTTTCTTCTCCTCTTTCATATTATCCTTGATTTAATTTCGCCAACAGTGACATAATTAGCCCAATTAGCTCCAAAATACCATAATAAGCTCAAAATGGCATAAGAACCTTGGTTAGCTCATGAATATTATATAGTTAACTTGTTTTCCTCTAAAATGGGATAATTAACCCATTTAGATCCAAAAAGACATAATTAGGTAATTTATCTCCAACAAGAGGAGAAGAGGAGAAGAAATAGGCAAAATGAAAAGAAAGAAGAAAAAGAAGAAGAAGAAGAAGAGAAGAAGGAGAAGGAGGAGGAGGAGGAGGAGAAGGAGAAGGCCAAGGACCTTCTAGTCCTTCTCCTCCTCCTCCTTCTCCTCCTTCTCCTCCTTCTTCTAGATTTCTTCTTCTCCTCCTCCTCCTCCTCTTTATTCTCCTCTTTCATATTATCCTTGCTTTAATTTCCCCAACAATGACATAATTAGCTCATTTAGCTCCAAAATACCATAATAAGCTCAAAATGGCATGAGAACCTTGGTTAGCTCATGAATATTATATACTTAGCTTGTTTTCCTCTAAAATGGGATAATTAACCCATTTAGCTCCAAAAAGACATAATTAGGTAATTTAGCTCCAACAAGAGGAGAAGAGGAGAAGAAATAGGCAAAATGAAAAGGAAGAAGAAGAAGAAGAAGAAGAAGAAGAAGAAGAGAAGAAGGAGAAGGAGGAGGAGGAGGAGAAGGAGAAGGCCAAGGGCCTTCTAGTCCTTATCCTCCTCCTCCTTCTCCTCCTTCTCCTTATTCTTGATTTCTTCTTCTCCTCCTCCTCCTACTCTTTCTTCTCCTCTTTCGTATTATCCTTGCTTTAATTTCCCCAACAATGACATAATTAGCCCGTTTAGCTCCAAAATACCATAATAAGCTCAAAATGGCATAAGAACCTTGGTTAGCTCATGAATATTATATACTTAGCTTGTTTTCCTCTAAAATGGGTAATTAACCAATTTCTCTCCAAAAAGACATAATTAGGTAATTTAGCTCCAACAAGAGTAGAAGAGGAGAAGAAATAGGCAAAATGAAAAGAAAGAAGAAGAAGAAGAAGAAGAAGATAAGAAGGAGACGGAGGATGAGGAGGAGGAGGAGAAGGCCAAGGACCTTGTAGTCCTTCTCCTCCTCCTCTTTCTTCTCCTCTTTCAGATTATCTTTGCTTTAATTAACCCATTTAGCTCCAAAATGCCATAATAAGCTAAAAATGGCATAAGAACCTTGGTTAGCTCATGAATATTATATTCTTAGCTTGTTTTTCGCTAAAAATGACATAATTAGCTGAAAACATCATATTTTGTTCTTCTTCTGACTTTCTTATTCACATTTTTGCAGATTGGATATACTACATGCATGGAAGCTGGCATTCATGGAGTTGAACAATGTCGATGGATGAACTTTATATGTATATCATCTAGTTTTCATTTGAGTTGATGAACAATGTCGAACTATATGTATATGTATATATGGATAAACAGTGCAATACTTTGTATGTTGGTTCTTTCGATATATGGGGATGTACATTGATTTATATGTATATCATATATGTGTGGTGAATTATATATATGTGTTGGCAAGTATATGTGTGGTGAACTATATATCATATGTGTGTGGTGAATGTGATGTAATATATATATATATATATATATATATATATATATATGTGCTGTGAAATAATATAAAACAAAAAAACAGGTACTATATGGGCTCTTTGCCGTCTGTCAGCTGATGGCAAAGACCTGTGCCATCAGCTTGCAGATGGCAAAGGTGCCACATGGCACCCAGCTGTGCATCCTGGGGTGTCTATATAGGCTCTTTGCCGTCTGCCTCCAGGGTGGGCAGGCGGCAAAGAAGAGGGCACAGAGGAGGGGGGGAGGAGGAGGCAGATGACAAAGAGTGGAGGGGGGGGGAGGAGGAGGCAGATGGCAAAGAATAAGGAGGAGGCAGACGGCAAAGAGTGGAGGGGGGGAGGAGGAGGCAGACGGCAAAGAATAAGGGGGAGGCAGACGGCAAAGCCTCCGTTAACACCTAACGGAGGCAATGCCTGTCGGCTGCCGTCTCGAGCACTTTGCCGACTGCTCCTAAGGAAAGCTGACGGCAAAGAGCTTTGTCGTCCGCTTTGGGGGGACAGACGGCAAAGAAGGTCCTATGTCATCGTAGGCTGACGCAGAAATTTTGCCGGCCGTGAGATTCTTTGCCGTCTGTTGTTTTGTCTTTGCCGTCCGGGATTTAGTCTTTGCCGTCTATGATGGCAGACGACAAAGAAGCTGATTCCTGTAGTGCGATGATGGTGCCGCTACGGTCGATCGTCCGGGTATCAAACGAACCCTGATTGCGATGAAAATTAGCACGCGGACTACCTATACTAAAATCAGACCGCACACCAAGTTTCAACACAATCCGAGAATATTTTTTATACACTTTGAAAAACAATATTTTAATGATGCCACGGGCGTGTGCGTGTGTGGTTGGACTCAAAACGGTCAACGATGAAAATGGAGAGAACCGGCAACTAATAACGGATGCATGTTTAGAAAACTAGCGGCAATGTAATGGAGATGATGAGCATGATGCGATGATGAATGCAACAAACAAATAATAACACAGCGATAACGGAATAAAAGGGGAATCTTCTGGAGCGTCAGTCTCGGGCTGTTACAGCCACAACGACTCCATACAGGTGAAAGAAATTCAGAAGAAGAGAGATGATCACTTGCCACTCTTTCATACACCGATCCTTAAAATGCTTGCACCTCTCCACAAAGTACTGACACTATTTAATTCAACATTCCATTTTGTTATTCTCAATCTTGCTTTCTGGCTCGTGTTACGGTCAAGCCAAAACGCGAGGATACTTTGCTTTTCATTGGAAAAGGCCCGAACTCTAGTAATAGTTGGTGGTGGCCTTTTGATCCTTGTAACTAGTAAAGTGTATATAGAAACCAACGACATTAGAGCATCTAAGTTCGCGATGGAAAAATCCTACCCCTCAACCGTTTGTAGACTCGTCCGCGGATAGCGACCAATCAATTCTCAAGTAATGCATTCTATAAATGGATATTTTAAATTAAAAACCTTTAATCCATACTATTACATGCAATGTTAATTAAATACTAAGTGGATTTCGTCACACTCCACTGTGCCGAGGTACGACGGCTGGGTGCGCCTGTCGTAGCGTTGGTCCAGTCACCGGCGAGGTAGAGTAGGACATGAGACACTAGCCAGCTCACGGGAGTCGAGATCCCACAGCCTTCCATACCCTACTCTTCCTCGTTGGAGCTGGTAACCCGGACCGTGCCGGTAGACGTGAGATCGATGACAGGTCTATCCTCGGAGGAGTCGACATCCACCAGACGCGGTTGCGGCGCCCACAGTGGTTCACCATACGGGGTGGCAAGGGGTGCGACTCCGCCTCGCCAACGTCCATCTCCGTGAGGGCTTTCTCCGCCTCTTGTGGTCTCTGCCTCGCACGGCGGGCACACCACGCCATGTCTGCGTTTGAGGACGCCCATGGTGCGTCCTCCATCTTGGCGCGCCAACGGAGGGGTTGCACGTCCGCCACCACATTCGGATGCCAGAGGGACCGCACCACCTTCGATGAGACAACCACGAAGGATCCATGCACCAGTTGTCCGGCCTCCCACGCTACTTGATGACCCACAAGTATAGTGGGTCAATCGTAGTCCTTTTGATAAGTAAGAGTGTCGAACCCAACAAGGAGTAGCAGGAAATGATAAACGGTTTTCGCTAAGGTATTCTCTACAAGCACTGAAAATAGAAGTAACATGTAATTTGGTAGCAAGTTAATTGTTAGCAAGTGACAAGTAACCATAGTAACAAGGTGCAGCAAGGTATCCCAATCGTTATTATACAAAGCACAAATCAAAAGTGTTTCTTATAGTGAGCAAGCATTCATGAGGATACATGGGAATTTGTTCTAGTCATGTTTATCGTGATTTAGTGTAGTCGTGTTCATTACTTTGATAAATTATAATGTAGGTGGATCAGTGCTAAGGTGTTGTTCTTACTTTAACAAGCAACATAGTTATGATTACCCCATTTAGCAAGCATCCGTAACTAGGAAAAAGGAATTAAGATAATCCTACCGTAGCATAAAACATATGGATCCATATGGCTCCACTATGCCGAGGTCTAGCGGCTAGCTGCGCCCGTCGTAGTGTTGCTCTGGTCATCGGCGAGGTAGAGTAGGACATGAGACACTAGCCGACTCACGAGAGTCAAGATCCCTTTGTCTCCCATGCCCTACACTCCCTCGTCATAGCCCGTAACCAGGACGGTGCTGGTGGACGTGAGATCGATGACACGTCAATCCTGGGAGGAGTCGATGTCCACCAGACGCAGTTGCGGTCCCCGCAATGGTTCAATTTACTGGGTGACGAAGAGTGCGACTCCGCCTCGCCAACGTCCACCGCCGTGAGATATTTCGCCGCCTCCCACAGCTGCTGGCTCGCACGGTGGGCACGCCATGCCATGTTTGCGTCCGAGGACAGGCGTTGCCGCATCCACCACTGCGTTGGGATGCCACACGGACTTCAACGCCTCCGATGAGACAACACGACGGATCCATGCACCAATTGTTCGGCCTCCCGCTCTACGTGATGACCCACAAGTATAGTGGGTTGATACGTCTCCAACATATCTATAATTTTTTATTGTTCCATGCTGTTATATTATCATTATAGGATACTTTTTGGGTCATAATTCACCAATATATATTATTTTTTAGCACTAACCTATTAACTTAGTGCCCATGGCCAGTTGATGTTTTTCCGTGTTTTTTGTTTTCTAGCTTTTTAGTACCAAACGAAGTCCAATTGCCACAAAACATTTTTATGATTTTTTCTGAACGAAAAGAAGACCTCGAAGCTTCGAGAGGAGATGTGAAGCCACACGAGGGAGCCCCAACCCAACAGGGCGCCACCAGGGGTGGTGGCCTCGCCCTAAAGGCTTTTCCCTCCCTGGTGGCCCCTCTTACTCCGTTCTGTGGCCTATAAATTTACATATATGTGAGAAACCCTAAAAAAAGAGAGAAACACTATTTAAGCCGTTGCAAGTCTCTGTTCCACGATGATCCCATCTGGAGCTCCGTTCCGGCACCCTGCTGGAGGAAGGATCGATCACGGAGGGCCTCTTCATCAACCTTGTTGCCCTCGTGATGATGTGTGAGTAGTTCACCATAGACCTACGAGCCCGTAATTAGTATCTAGATGGTTATATCTCTCTCTTGATCTTCAATACAATGTTCATCATATCTTCGCTTTGATCTATCCGATGTAATTCTTTTGTATGGTGTGTTTGTTGGGATCCTATGAATTGTGGGTTTATCTTACATTATTTATGAAAAGTGTTTGCGTCTTCTGTGAGTTTTATGATTCTTATTTGCATGATTTTCATAGCTTCGTAATTCTCTTTGATCTATTGAATCGCTTTGGTCAAGTAGTTTGGTATTTCTTCAGTGAGAGGGCTGCGTTGTGGTGGGTTCAACCTGGCGAGTTTCTATATCCCAGTGACAAAAGGGGACAAGTTGCGTCTTTGTGTCCTGCCACTAAGGGTAAAACGATGTGGTTTATTCATATTGGTTGAGTTTGCTTTGTCTACATCATGTAATCATTCTCCAAGCGTTACTCTATTTTACTGAATACTCTAGATGAATGCTAGATAGCGGTCGATGCGAGGAGTAATAGTAGTAGGTGCAGGCAGGAGTCGACGTATTTGCTTATGGACGTGATGCCTATATACATATGATCATTGTTATGAAAATCGCATAGATATACACTATGCCCCCCGGGTCTATTCACTCATATATTTAGAAAACTTATAATTTCCTCGCTTCTATTATTTGCCTTTTATTTTATTTTGCAAGTTACACCTGTCTACCATTATCTACACATCTCATTTGCTTGCAAATAACGAGATCAAGGGGATCGATAACCCTCTTGTCCGTGTTGGGTGCAAGTTGTTTGCTCTTTTGTGTGCAGCCGCTGAAGACGGTTGAGGATTGATATTCCTATTGGTTCACTAAACCTTGGTTTCTTAACCGAGGGAAATACTTACCCGTATTGTCCTGCGATTACCCGTTCCTCTTCACAGAAAACCCAACGCAGATCACAAGTATGAGGAAGGATTTATGGCTCCGTTGTTGGGGGAATATCATCACCAACTATCAAGTAACTTCACGCCACTTGTTTTTATTTTTATTTGCTGTTATATCTTCCTTGCTTCAAGAAAATCAAAAATCAAAAATATATTTACCTTTGCTTGTTACTATAGCTAGTTCCACTTCTATTTTACTTACTTCGAAAAAAAATGAAGTGTTCAAGTTTAAACAAAGGGGAGGAGAAAATTTGGAAGATGCTTTTTATAGGATTTGGAATGCTCAAAATAAATCAACTCATAAACAATCCACTACTACCTTGCTTCGCAGTTTTTATTCGGGTGTGACAACTTGGTATAGCTTTCTGCTTGACACCATCACCCGTGGTAATTTCTTAATCTGTCACACTTTGGATGCCTATAATACTATTGAAAATCTTGTGGGATCACCTCCTATTATTTTTAATGGAACTATTTTAACTTTGGAAGAAGTCAGGCATAGGCTTGATGCTATTGAAAATAAAGTTACAATAATGAAAATTTGAGGAATTAGACAAAAAACTTCATAATCATATCACTCAATTTGGGTCACAGGTAGGAATGATTTGAAAACTTTGAAGGATAAGGATAATATTATTGATGATAGGGTAGAACAAAGTATGAATAGGATTGATAAAATGGAGGAAGGTGTTGATAAAGTAGGTTCTAGTTTCACACCCTCCAAAACTAATGCTAGTACCTATCTAAGTAAAAGTCCGAGATTCATATATATATTTCCAAGAGCATTAGTACCCCTCCTACCAAAAGGGACAAAGACCTCAAAATGATTAGTGTGCATCCCAACTTTGTAAACTTGATAAATAATTGTATCTTTAAGTATCCTATTGTTATTGAGGAGCTTGATTTCAAGGATAAAAATGCTTGATCATATGCATAAAACAATAACGCTTGTTGGAAGACAACCCAATAGTTATCTTAATTTTTTTTTTACTTTCTATCTTGGTGTCATGACATGATTATTTACTTTGTAATGATTGTGTTTTTATGTTTGAACTATTGTTTGTGCCAAGTAAAGCCTTTAAGATGACTTGTATGATAAGTGTAGTTCATACGGTGCAAAAACAGAAACTTGGACGCTGGGTGCAGAATGTCTCTGATTTTACTCGAACGTATTTTAAGCAAATTTTTACACAGTATTTATGCACAAATTCGTCAGGCTTCTTAATGTGTCAGATTTTTTGGAGTTACAGAGGTATAGGTTCATTACAGATCACTACAGACTGTTGTGTTTTAGATAGATTCTGTTTTTGCTTGCATAGTTTGCTTGTTTTGATGATGTTATGGATTGTATCGGGGGGTATAGGCCATGGAGAAGTTAGAATATAGTACCAATTATGCAATAATTAAATATGAATCAATTTACAACAATACCTAAGAATTTGATATGCTGCTTATACTAACGGATGTCACGAAGTTTTGTTGAGTTTTTTGTGATTGAAGTTTTCATGTTTTGGGTGTTATCGCGATGGATGATGGAATAAGGAGCAGCAAGATCCTAAGATTGGGGGTGACCAAGGCACTCCAATGTAATATTATAGTAAGACTCAAGCGTCTAAGCTTGGGGATGCCCCGGAAGGCATCCCCTCTTTCATCTCAATCAATCACTATGTCACTTGGAGCTACATTTTATATGTCACATGATATGAGTTTTGCTTGGAGCGTCGTTCGCTTTAGTTTGCTTTTAATTTTTAATTTGACACAGTCATCATTTTCTCGACACACCAACTTGAGGAAGACACACATTCATCAAGATTTGTTAGTATATTCTATGTGCTTGACTTATATCTTTTGAGCTAAGAAGTTGCTCTAGTACTTCACTTAAATCCTTTTGAGCACGGTGACGTGTAGATTTTATAGGAATATTTTGCACCCTCGTTCTTCACTTATAATTATTTGAGAGTTAATAAAATGTAGCGGTAATTTGCATGGGTCATAAGGCTAGTCCAAAAATAATAGGTATTCAATGGATGATAAGTAAAACCATCATGTAGCACATAAAGAGAAATTGTATGTTAATGATATTGATGAGGTAATATAAAAAGGGCGTGGCTGCATCATTGTTGATTCATACAAGTATCGGTATTAAGAGGTGTTAATTTCTAGTTTGTCTAAATATTAAAAAGGCATGGCAGGGATGTGTGAGCATTTCTTTTCCTCGTTGAAATCCTTGTGTTATTTCGAGTCGGAGCCGCGCGATGGTTAACTCGTCCCAACCCTCTCGCTCGGGGCATGTGCGTATTGCTTTCATTTGTGATGAAACTAATAAAACTTTATAATAAGTATATGAGTTCTTCATGACTAATGTGAAACCATGGACATACGCAATCTCGCCTCCTCATATTTTGCTAGCCTCTTTGGTACCATGCATTGCCCATTCTCACCTCGAGTATCGGTGTGAACTTCGCCGGTGCATCCAAACCCCATGGCATGATATGCTTTGTCGCACATAAACCTTCCTATATCTTCCACAAAAGAGCCACCATACCTACCTATCATGCCATTTCCATAGCCATTCTGAGATATATTGCCATGCAAATTCCATCGTTACATCATATGACTAGTTCATTCATCATCATATTGCTTTGCATGATCATATAGAGCTGTCGTAGCATTTGTGTCAAATCCACAATTCATTATATTGCTGATACATTTCACACTAGATCATTGCATATCCTGATGCACTGCCAGAGGCATTCATATTGATTTATAGTTCTTCATATCGAGTTTTCATGAGTTGTAAGTAAATAAAAGTGTGATGATCATCATTATTAGAGCATTGTCCAATTGAGGAAAGTATGATGGAGACTATGGTTCCCCCAGAAGTCGAGAAGAGACTTCGGATGAAAAATAAAAATGGGGGAGGCCAAATGAGCCCATCATAAAAAAAGAAGAGGTGAATAAAATGAATGAGAGAAAAAGAGAGAAGGGACTTTGCTACTTTCCTTTACCTCACTTCTGCCTTAGAGTGGCACAATGTTCCTCATATAGAGAGTCACATGATATGTCATTTTCATATTCTAGTGGGACTCATATTATCATTATTATAAACTTGGCTTGCATATTCCGATGACGGGCTTCCTCAAATACCTGAGGTCTTCATGAGCAAGCAAGTTGGATACACGCCCCACTTAGCTTCATTTTAGCTTTCGTACACTTATAGATCTAGTGCATCATTTGCATGGCAATCCATACTCCTTGCATTGCCATCTACCTATGTGCTTCTCCATATCCCATTGGCACTCTTAGTTGATGTGAGACTATCTTCTCCACTTTTACTCCTTTGATATCTACCACCATATTCTATTCCACCCTTATGCTATGTCCATGGCTCACGCTCATGTATTGCGTGAAGAATAAAAAGTTGATTCACCTTGAAAAAGTATTATCCAATTGCCTGACTTGGACACCGTAGTGCTTGCCATTTGTATTGATGTGGTGAAGTCGGAGCCATGCTTTGCTAATACGAAAGATGAATGGGGGTAAACATTCTTTTAGGATCGTATACTTTGAAAGATTAATGATTTTTTTGCTTGTGCTTATAACTATTACTATGTTGATGTTTGTTAATTCATAGTTTCTTAGTGATCATACATGCAAAAAATTACATATTGGATAGCATGTCACATCAAAAATTCTGTTTTTATTATTTACCTACTCGAGGACGAGCAAGAATTAAGTAGATGATGCTTGATACGTCTCCAACACATCTATAACTTTTTATTGTTCATGTTGTTATATTATCATCCTAGGATACTTTTTGGGTCATAATTCACCAATTTATATTATTTTTGAGACTAACCTATTAACCCAGTGCCCATGGCTAGTTGTTGTTTTCTGCGTGCTTTTTGTTTTTCAGGTTTCCAGTAACATATAAAGTGCAATTGCAATGTAACCTTTTTATGATTTTTTTTCTAGACCAAAAGAAGACGTGGAAGCTTCGAGAGGATACCTGAGTCCACACGAGGGGCCACAAGCCAACATGACGCGACCAGGGGTGGTGGACGTGCCATGATAGCTTGTCCCTCCCTGGTGTCCCCTTTTGCTCCGTTCTCTGGCCTATAATTTCACATATATTTCAGAAACCCTAAAAAACTAAGAGAGAAACACTTTTTATGGTGCACAAGTCTCTGTTCCACGATGATCCCATCTCAAGCTCCGTTTCAGCACCCTGTTGGAGGGGGAATCGATCACGAAGGGCCTCTTTATCAACCTTGATGCCCTCGTGATGATGTGTGAGTAGTTCACCGCATACCTAAGTGTCGATAGTTAGTATCGAGATGGTTATCTCTCTCTCTCTCTCTCTTGATCTTCAATACAATGATCATCACATCTTCACTTTGAGCTATCCGATGTAATTCTTTTGTATGGTGTGTTTGTTGGGATCCGATTAATTGTGGGTTTATGTTCAGATTATTCATGAAAATTATTTGAGTCTTCTCTGAGTTTTATGATTCTTATTTGCATGATCATCGTAGCTTCGTAATTCTCTCCGATCTATTGAAAAACTTTGGCCAAGTAGTTTGGTATTTCTTCAGTGAGAGGGGTGCGTTGTAGTGGGTTCAACCTGGCGAGTTTCTATATCCCAGTGACAGAAGGGTAAAAGTTGCATCTTTGTGTTGCGGCCACTAAGGGTAAAATGATGGGGTTTATTCATATTGTTTAACTTTACCTTGTCTACATCATGTCATTGTTCTCCAACCATTACTCTATTTTACTTAATACTCTAGATTCATGCTGGATAGCGGTCAATGGGTGGAGTAATAGTAGTAGGTGCTGGCAGGAGTCGACCTATTTTCTGTTGGATATGATGCCTATATACACATGATCATTGCCGTGAAAACCGCATAACTATTCGTTGTTCTGTCAATTGCCCAACAGTAATTTTTTACCCACCATATTTTGCTTTCCTCAGAGATGCCACTAGAGAACACTATGGCCCCCGGGTCTATTCACTTATATATTTAGAAAACTTATAATTTCCTCATTGTTATTATTTGTATCTTAGTTTATTTTTGAAGTTAAAATTATCTACAATTATCTACACACCTCATTTGCTTGCAAACAATGAGATAAAGGGGATTGAAAACCCTCTTCCCCGCGTTGGGTGCAAGTTGTTTACTATTTTGTGTGCAGTCGCTGAAGACGATTGAGGATTGATATTACTATTGGTTCGATAAACCTTGGTGTCTTAGTCAAGGGAAATACTTACGCGCATTGTGCTACAATTACACGTTCCTCTTCATGGAAAACCCAACACAAATCACAAGTATCATGGGTCAATCGTAGTACTTTTGACAAGTAAGAGTGTCGAACCCAACAAGGAGTAGAAGGAAATGATAAGCGGTTTTCAGTAAGGTATTCTCTGCAAGCATTGAAAATAGAAGTAACATGAAATTATGTAGCAAGATAATTCATAGAAAGTGACAAGTAACCATAGTAACAGGGTGCACCAAGGTAGCCCAATCCTTATTAGATAAAGTACATACCAAAAGTGTTTCTTATAGTGAGCAAGCATTCTGGAGGACACATGGGAATTTGTTCTAGTCGTGTCTATCATGTTTTAGTTGATTTGTAGTCACTACTTTGATAAATTATAATGTAGGTGGATCGGTGCTAAGGTGTTCTTCTTACTTGAACAAGCAACCTACTTATGACTACCCCCTTTCACAAGCATCCGTAACTACGAACGAAGAATTAAGATAAATCCAACCATAGCATAAAACATATGGATACAAATCAGCCCCTTACAAAATAGTACATAAACTAGGGTTTAAGTTTTTGTCACTCTGGTAACCCATCATCTACTTGCTATTCCAAAATGCTTCCCTCCAGGCCCAAATATGCTGAAGTGTCATGTAGTCGACATTCACATGATACCACTAGAGGAAACACAACATAGATGTGATACATCTCCAATGTATCTATAATTTTTGATTGTTCCAAGCTGTGATACTATCATTCTTGAATGTTTTTAATCATTTTATAGCAACTTTATACTCCCTATGTTCCTAAATATAAGTCTTTTATGCGATTTAATGGGGGTCTACATACGGATCAAAATGATTGAATCTACACTTTAAAATATGCCTATATACATCCGTATGTAGTCCACTAGTGAAACCTATAGAAAGACTTATATTTAGGAACAGAGGGAGTATCATTTTTTGGGACTAACCTATTGACATTGTGCCCAGTGCGAGTTGTTGTTTTTTGCTTGTTTTTTCCTTCGCGTAAAATCAACATCAGATGAAGTCCAAATGGCATGAAACTTTTTGGATATTTTTTTGGATAAGAAGGAAACTTGAGGACCAAGGATGCTCACCAGGGGAGGCCCAGGCGACCCAGTAGGCACCAGGGTGCACCCTGGGCCCCTGGTGCACCCGTGTGGGTAGTGGGGCCCTCTGGCACCTCCTCCACCATGTGTGAGCTCTATAAATACCCCAATATTCCAGAACCCTAGAAGAGAAGATGAAAAATCATGTCAGCCGCCGCAAGTTCCAGAAGCCACGAAATCCAATCTAGAGCCTGTTCTGGAGAGAAACACGGTCATGGAGGGGTTTATTATCCTCATTGGTGCTCCTCCAATGATGCATTAGTAGTTCATACCAGGCGTACGGGTCCGTAGGCAGTAGCTAGATGGATTTCACTCTCGTTTGCTTCTCAATACAATGGTCTCTTGGAAATATATTTGATGGAACTCATTCTTTTGTGGTGTGTTTGTTGGGATTTGATGAATTGTGAGTTTATGATCAGATATGTGAAATTATATCCATGCTTGATTATTATAGCCTCGTATTTCTTCTCCAATATTTTGGTTTTGTTTGGCTAACTTGATCTTTTTATCTTGCAATGGGAAGAGGTGCTTTGTGATGGGTTCGCTCTTGCGGTGCTCAATCTCACTGACACAAAGAGACATGACATACATGTATCATTGCTATTAAGGATAAAACGACGGGGTATATTCCTACATGAATATATCTTGTCTACATCATGTCATCATTCTTAAAACATTACTCCATTTCTCCATGAACTCACTACACTATATAATTGCTCGATATCGGTCGGTGTGTGGAGTAATAGAAATATATGCACACAGAAGTCGGTCTACTTGTCTTGGATGTGATGCCTATATACATGATCAATGTCTTGGATATCGTCATAATTATTCGCTCTTCTATCAATTGCCCAACAGTAATTTGTCTACCCATTGATACGTCCATTTTGCATCATGTTTTGTTTGTGTTATTTATAATGCTTTTATGCATTTTGCCACTCGGTGGAGTAATTCTAATGCTTGTTCTGTCATAATATGCAAGGATTACATCAAGTGGGAGAATACTAGTAGATGGAATTCTGGACCTGAAAAGGGTACGTCACACAAACCTATTCTGCACATCTCCAATTGGGATGAAAGTTACAGAGATTTATTTTCTAATAAATAAAAAATACTTGAATGAAGAAGTGTCAGAGGGGGGCCACCAGGCGGCCACAAGACACCAGGGCGCGCCAGGCACCCCTGGCGCGGCATGATGTCTAGTGGGTCACCTGGCCCACCTCTGGTTCCCATCTTTTGGTATAAATTATCCTTCGCCCTAAAAAATTAAACCGGGGATTTTAGGGATGAAGCGTCGCCGTCTCGAGGTGGTACCTGGGCGGGAGCACTTTTGTCCTCTGGTGGAGCGAATCCATCGAAGGAACTTCCCTTGTGGATGGGGAAATCGAGGCCATCGTCATCACCAAAAACCCTCTCATCTTGGGGAGGCCAATCTTCATCAACATCTTCATCATCACCATCTCCTATCAAAACCCTAGTTCATCTCTTGTACTCAATATTGTAGCGGAACCTCGAATTGATACCTGGGTGTGTCTATTAGTGTTAATTATGCTATATAATACCTCTCTCATCATGAACATGTTTATCACTTGTGAGTGGTGATACGTCTCCAACGTATCTATAATTTTTGATTGTTCTATAATTTATATGCCATCATTTTTGGGACTAACCTATTAACTCAGTGCCAGTTTTTGTTTTTTCCGTGTTTTTGACCCTTTTCAGAAAAGAATATTAAACGGAGTCCAAACGGAATAAAACCCGTGCGATGATTTTTTCCATAAAAGAAGATACCCAGAAGACTTGAGAACCAAGGCAGGGAGTCTCGTGGGAGGTCACGAGCCCCCTAGGCGCGCCCCGGGGGGGAGGGAGGCGCCTAGCGGGCTCGTGGGCCCCCCTTGCCTCCTTTGACATACCTCTTTCGCCTATAAATTCCCTAAAATCCCGAAACCAACAGAGAGAGCCACGAAAATACTTTTCCGCCGCCGCAAGCTTCTGTCTCCGTGGGATCCCATCTGGGGACCGTTCTGGTGCCCTGCTGGAGGGCGATTCGGACACGGAGGGCTTCTTCATCAACACCATTGCCTCTCCGATGATGCATGAGTAGTTCACCACAGACCTTCGGGTCCATATCTAGTAGCTAGACGGCTTCTTCTCTCTCTTGGATCTTCAATACAAAGTTCTCCATGATCTTCATGGAGATCTATCCGATGTAACTTTCTTTTGCGGTGTGTTTGTCGAGATCCGATGAATTGTGGATTTATGATCAGATTATCTATGACTATTATTTGAGTATCCTCTGATTTCTTATATGCATGATTTCGTATCCTTGTAATTCTCTTCGAGTTATGAGTTTCGTTTGGCTAACTTGATCTATAATTCTTGCAATGGGAGAAGATCTTGGTTTTGGGTTCATACCGTGCGGTGTCCTCACCTAGTGACAGAAGGGGTAGCGAGGCACGCATCGTGTTGTTGCCATCAAGGAAAAAAGATGGGGTTTATATCATATTGCATGAATTTATCCCTCTACATCATGTCATCTTGCTTAAGGCGTTATTCTGTTTGTTATGAACTTAATACACTAGATGCATGCTAGATAGCGGTCGATGTGTGGAGTAATAGTAGTAGATGCAGAAAGTATCGGTCTACTTGTCTTGGACGTGATGCCTATATGTATGATCATTGCCTTAGATATCGTTATGACTTTGTGCGATTCTATCAATTGCTCGATGATACGTCTCCAACGTATCTATAATTTTTGATGGCTTCATGCTATTATCTTGTCAAACTTTGGACGTTTTGTATGCCTTTTATATATTTTTTGGGACTAACTTATTAACTCAGTGCCAAGTGCCTGTTCCTATTTTTTCCATGTTTTTGACCCTTTTCAGAGGAGGATTTTAAACGGAGTCCAAACGGAACGAAACTTCAAAAAAGATTTTTTCCAAAACAGAAGAAGATCGGGGAACTTGAGAACCAAGGCAGAGGGCCACCATGGACCCCACAAGCCCCCTAGCCGCGGCCAGGGGGCCCCGCGCCTCCCAGGCTTGTGGGCTCTCTGGGCCTCCCCTTAGGTCTTTCGCCTATATATTCCCAAAAATTCCAGAAAAAATCAGGAGATCATCGAAAGTACTTTTCCGCCGCCGCAAGCTTCTGTCTCCGCAAGATCCCATCTCGGCACGTTCTGGTGCCCTGCCGGAGGGATGATTCAGATACGGAGGGCTTCTTCATCAACACCTTGACCTCTCCGATGATGCGTGAGTAGTTCACCATAGACCTACGGGTCCATAGCTAGTAGCTAGATGGCTTCTTCTCTCTCTTGGATCTTCAATACAAAGTTCTCCATGATCTTCATGGAGATCTATCCGATGTAATGTTCTTTTGCGGTGTGTTTGTCGAGATCCGATGAATTGTAGATTTATGATCAGATTATCTATGAATCTTATTTGAGTTTCTTCTGATCTCTTGTATGCATGATTTCATATCCTTGTAATTCTCTTCGAGTTGTGTGTTTTGTTTGGCCAGCTTGATCTATGATTCTTGCAATGGGAGAAGTGCTTGGTTTTGGGTTCATACCGTGCGGTGACCTCACCCAGTGATAGAAGGGGTAGCGAGGCACGCATCGTGTTGTTGCCATCAAGGGTAAAAAGATGGGGTTTTCATCATTGGTTTGAGTTTATCCCTCTCCATCATGTCATCTTGCTTAAGGCATTACTCTATTCGTCATGAACTCAATACACTAGATGCATGTTGGATAGCGGTCGATGTGTGGAGTAATAGTAGTAGATGCAGAAAGTATCGGTCTAATTGTCTCGGACGTGATGCCTATATGTATGATCATTGCCTTAGATATCGTCATGACTTTGCGCAGTTCTATCAATTGCTCGACAGTAATTTGTTCACCCACAGTAATATTTGCTATTTTGAGAGAAGCCTCTAGTGAACACTATGCCCCCCGGGTCTACTTCACACCATATTTTCAGCCTTACTCTTTTACTTCGTTGCACTTTCCGCCTTCAGATCTCACTTTGCAATCAATCTTGAAGGGATTGACAATCCCTTTATAGCGTTGGGTGCAAGCTTGTTTGTGTTTGCGCAGGTACTCTGGACTTGACGAGATTCTCCTACTAGATTGATACCTTGGTTCTCAAACTGAGGGAAATACTTACTGCTCCTGTGCTGCATCAGCCTTTCCTCTTCAAGGGAAAAACCAACGCTAGCCCAGTGTCCGTCAACGTATCAATCTCTGGCGCTGTTGTCTGTTACCGTAGCACTCGACAGTAATTCGTTCACCCACCGTAATACTTGCTATCATGAGAGAAGCCTCTAGTTAACACCATGGGCCCCGGGTCTATTTTACACATTATATATTCAGATCTACATACAAAAGTACCAAAAATACCTTGCTGCACTTTTATTTATATTTACCTTTTATCACTATCAGATCTCACCTTGCAAGTAATCGTAAAGGGATTGACAACCCCTTTATCGCGTTGGGTGCAAGTTTGTTTGTTTTTGCGCAGGTGCATTGGTGCCTCATCTTGATACTCCTACTGGATTGATACCTTGGTTCTCAAACTGAGGGAAATACTTATCTCTACTTTGCTGCATCACCCTTTCCTCTTCAAGGGAAAAACCAACCCAAGCTCAAGAAGTAGCAGGAAGAATTTCTGGCGCCGTTGCGGGGGAGTATTCAAGTGAAGCATATCTATCAAGTACCTATCGCAAACTTATCTCTTGCATTTACATTATTTGACTTTTTCCTCTCGTTTTCCTCTCCCCCACTTCTAAAATGATTTTCCGAAAATACCAAAAAGATTTTCCTTTTTATTCGCTCTTCTTCCGTTCGTCTTTTTGTTGCTATGTTTGCTTGTGTTGCCATGTGCCTTCAATATGCTTGCATCTTCGCTTGCTAAAAATCTATTGATATGGATCCTCATCCACTTGCTAATCTTTTCAAAAGACCAAATTATGATGAACAATTTGCTAGTGAGTTGAGTGCACTTGACTATCGCTATGGAGTTTTGTTCGAAAATCATGAATCTGAAAATTTTGATGAAGTGTTGAAAGAAGAAAATTATAAAGTTGTTCATGATATCTGCTTGAATGAAAAACATGATTGCCATGTTTTTAGTATGAATTCTCTGAATATCTATGATGCTAATGATATGCAAAACCACAAGCTTGGGGATGCTATGCTTGATGAAGATGATATTTTTTGTTTCCCAAGTTTTGGTGATGACCCTTATGCTATAATTGATCACGAAAAGAATGCTTTTGTGTGATAGTTATATTGTAAGATTCCTTCATGATGTTACTGAAAATTACTATGAGAGAGGAACATATGCTTTTACGTATTGCAATAATATCAAGCTTCCTCTCTATGTGTTCAACGTTTTGAAGTTATGCTTGTTTTGCCTTCCTATGCTAGTTAATTCTTGCTCCCATAAATTGTTTGCTCACAAAATCCCTATGCATAGGAAGTGGGTTAGACTTAAACTTGTTTTTTTCCATTCATGATGCTCTTTTGCATATCTCAACTACTACTTTTTATGTGAGCATCATTGAAATCGTTAAGCCTAGCTAGGGGCGTTAAACGATAGCGCTTGTTGGGAGGCAACCCAATGAATAAATTTATTTTTTGCTTTTTTACTTTCAGTTTTGTTGAGTCCACACCATCATGATTCTGTTATGATTGCGTTTTTTTATGTTTTAATTAGTGTTTGTGACAAGTAGAACCTTTATGATTACTTTTGGTGATAGTTGTTTAATCATGCTGAAAAAGACAGAAACTTTGTGCTCACGAAATTATTTTTAGTTCCTATCCAGAAAGAGGTTTTGAGTTGATTATTTTTTGTTCTGATTGATATGCAAATTTACCTAATTTTCATAATTTTTCAGAATTTTTGGGATAGCAGAGGTATACGAAATATACAGATTGCTATAGACTGTTCTGTTTTTGATAGATTCTGTTTTTGATGTGTTGATTACTTATTTTGATGAAACTATGGTCAGTATCGGGGGGTACGGGACATGGATAAGTGAGAATACAGTAATATAACATCAATACAAATGGAAATTAAATTTACTACAGTACCTAAAAGGCTGGTGGTTTGCTTTCCTATGCTAATGATATCACGAGTTTCTGTTTAAGTTTTGTGTTGTGAAGTTTTCAAGTTTTGGGTGATGTTCTTATGGAAAATGGAATAAAGAGTGGAAAGAGCCTAATATTAGGGATTCCCAAGTCATCCCAAGCCAAATTAAAGGACACCAAAAAGCCTAAGCTTGGGGATGCCCCGGGAAGGCATCCCCTCTTTCGTCTTCAATCCATCGGTAACGTTACTTGGAGCTATATTTTTATTTACCACATGATATGTGTTTTGCTTGGAGCGTCGTGTATGATAGGAGTCTTTGATTTTTGTTTTATCACAATCATCCTTGCTGCACACCTTTTTGAGAGGGACATGCACTCATCGTGAATTTTTGAGAATACTCAATGAGCTTCACTTATATCTTTTGAGCTAGGCAATTTAGCTCCCATGAGCTTCACTTATATCTTTTGAGCTAGATAATTTTGCTCCCATGAGCTTCACTTATATCTTTTGAGCTAGATAATTTTTCTCTAGTGCTTCATTTAAATCTTTTTAGAGCACGGCGGTGTCATATTTTGTAGAAATAAAAACTCTTGATCTTCACTTATATCATTTTGAGAGTGCTCTCTCTAAGTAACTTGGTAATTGGCGTGTGCTATGAAATTAGTCCTAAATATGATAGGCATCCAAAGAGGATATAATAAAAACTTTCATATTCAAGTGGATTGATTAGTAAGAGAAGTTTGATTCCTCACAATTAGTTTTGAGATATGGATATGGTAATATTACAGTTATGTTAGTAGGGTGTTGTGAATCTAAAAATACTTGTGTTGAGGTTAGTGATTCCCGTAGCATGCACGTATGGTGAACCTCTATGTTAGGAAGTCAGAGCATAATTGATTTTTTAATTGTCATCCTTTATGTTGCGGTCGGGATCGCGTGATGGTTAACACCTACCAACCCTTCCCCTAGGAGTATGCGTTTAGCACTTTGTTTCGATTACTAATAAAACTTTTGCAATAAGTATATGAGTTCTTTATGACTAATGTGAGTCCATGGTATAGATGCACTCTCACCTTCCACCATTGCTAGCCTCTCTAGTGCCGTGCAACGTTCGCCGGTGCACAAACCCACCATATACCTTCCTCAAAACAGCCACCATACCTATCTATTATGAAATTTTCATAGCCATTCCGAGATATATTGCCATGCAACTTCCACCGTTTCGTCTCATCACATGTGCCGTCATTTTCATTTTGCCATTGCATGGTCGTAAGATAGCTAGCGAGATGTTTCAACGTCATACACTAAGCTAGATCGTTGCACATCCTGGTACACTGCCGGAGGCATTTCATATAGTCATTATTGTTCTAAGTATTGAGTTGTAAGTAAATAAAAGTGTGATGATCATCATTATTAGAGCATTGTATCATGTCAGGAAAAAAAGAGAGGCCAAAGATGCCCACAAAAAAAAGAGAAAATATGTGAAATGAAAAAAAAGAGCCCAAAGAGCCCAAAAAATGATGAGAGAAAAGGATAGAAGGGACAATGCTACTATCTTTTTCCACACTTGTGCTTCAAAATAGCACCATGTTCTTCATGATAGAGAGTCTCTTGTTTTGTCACTTTCATATACTAGTGGGAATTTTCATTATATAACTTGGTTTGTATATTCCAAGATGGTCTTACTCAAAATTGCCCTAGGTGTTCGTGAGCAAGCAAGTTGGGTGCACACCCACTAGTTTTCTTTTTGAGTAGCTCTAGTGCATCCGTTGCATGGCAATCCCTACTCATTCACATTGATACCTATTGATGGGCATCTCCATAGCCCATTGATACGCTGAGTCGATGTGACCATCTCCTCCTTTTTGCCTCACAACCTCCACCACACTCTATTCCACCTATAGTGCTATATCCATGGCTCACACTCATGTATTGCGTGAGAGTTCAAAAAGTTGAGAAAGCAAGAGTGCAAAAACAATTACTTGGCCAATACCAGGGTTGTGCATGATTTAAATTCTTTGTGTGGGGATGATGGAGCAAACCCAGACTATATGATT
The DNA here is from genome assembly GCF_904849725.1 of Hordeum vulgare subsp. vulgare. Taxonomy (NCBI): domain Eukaryota; kingdom Viridiplantae; phylum Streptophyta; class Magnoliopsida; order Poales; family Poaceae; genus Hordeum; species Hordeum vulgare. The sequence goes on along the minus strand of NC_058518.1, from coordinate 483,703,323 downwards.
TTGTAGGGATAACTTTCTTTGGCCTCGTTATTTCAAAATTTCATGATTACTTTGCTAGTATGCTTGAAGTATTATTGTTTTCATGTCAATATTAAACTATTGTTTTGAATCTTACGGATCTGAACATTCATGCCACAATAAATAAGTTACAAAGAACAAATATGTTAGGTCTTTATCAACTCCCTACTCGAGGACGAGCAGGAGTTAAGCTTGGGGATGCTTGATACGTCTCCAACGTATATATAATTTTTGATTGTTCCATGCTATTATATTATCAACTTGGGATGTCTTATATGCATTTATATGCCATTTTATATCATTTTTGGGACTAACCTATTAACTCAGTGCCTAGTGCCAGTTTCTGTTTTTTTCGTGTTTTTGACCTTTTTCAGAAAAGAATATTAAACGGAGTCCAAACGGAATAAAACCTGCATGATGATTTTTTCCATAACAGAAGATACCCAGAAGACTTGAGAACCAAGAAAGGGAGTCTCGTGGGAGGTTACGAGCCCCCTAGGTGCGCCCCAGGGGGGTACCTAGCAGGCTCGTGGGCCCCCCTTGCCTCCTTTGCCCTACCTCTTTCACCTATAAATGCCCTAAAATCCCGAAACCAATAGAGAGAGCCACAAAAATACTTCTCCGCCGCCGCAAGCTCGTGTCTCCGCGAGATCCCATCTGGGGACCGTTCTGGTGCCCTTTCGGAGGGGGATTCGGACACGGAGGGCTTCTTCATCAACACCATTGCCTCTCCGATGATGCGTGAGTAGTTCACCACAGACCTTCGGGTCCATAGCTAGTAGCTAGATGGCTCCTTCTCTCTCTTGGATATTCAATACAAAGTTCTCTATGATCTTCATGGAGATCTATCCGAAGTAACTTCCTTTTGCGATGTGTTTGTCGAGGTCCGATGAATTGTGGATTTATGATCAGATTATCTATGAATATTATTTGAGTCTCCTCTGATTTCTTATATGCAAGATTTCATATCCTTGTAATTCTCTTCGAGTTATGGGTTTCGTTTGGCCAACTTGATCTATAATTCTTGCAATGGGAGAAGTGCTTGGTTTTGGGTTCATACCATGCGGTGTCCTCACCTAGTGACAGAAGGGGTCGCAAGGCACGCATCGTGTTGTTGCCGTGAAGGGTAAATATTTGGGGTTTATATCATATTGCATGAATTTATCCCTCTACATCATGTCATCTTGCTTAAGGCGTTACTCCGTTTGTTATGAACTTAATACACTAGATGCATGCTGGATAGCGGTCGATGTGTGGAGTAATAGTACTAGATGCAGAAAGTATCGGTCTACTTGTCTCCGACATGATTCCTATATGTATGATCATTTCCTTAGATATCGTCATGACTCTACGCGATTCTATCAATTGCTCGACAGTAATTCGTTCACCCACCGTAATACTTGATATCATGAGAGAAGCCGCTGGTGAACACTATGGCCCCCGGGTCTATTTTACACATTATATATTCAGATCTACATACAAAAATACCAAAAATACCTTGCTGCACTTTTATTTATATTTACCTTTTATCACTATCAGATCTCACCTTGCAAGTAATCGTAGAGGGATAGACAACCCCTTTATCACGTTGGGTGCAAGTTTGTTTGTTTTTGCGCAGGTACATTGGTGCCTCATCTTGATACTTCTACTGGATTGATACCTTGGTTCTCAAACTAAGGGAAATACTTATCTCTACTTTGCTGCATCACCCTGTCCTCTTCAAGGGAAAAACCAATGCAAGCTCAAGAAGTAGCAAGTGGTTACTTTTGTTCTTGAGGCCACAGGAGAAAGCATGTTGCAAGTAGTCATGTGAAGTTGATATTCGTTCGATATTCTGAGGATATGAATGTTGTGATTTCCTTAGTGGTGTTATGTGAACGCCAACTGCATAACACTTCACCATATTTTGGGCCTAAGGGAATGCATTGTGGAGTAGTAATTAGAGGGTGGGTTGCAAGAGTGACATAAACTTAAACCCTATTCTATGCACTACTTCGTAAGGGGATGATTCAGGTCCCTTAGTTCTAGCATGTCCTTTGCCACAAAAGGATTGGGATACCTTGCTGGACCTATTGTTACTGTTGCTACCTGTCACTTGTTACAATTATCTTGCTATCAAACAACTTGTTACCACTATTTTAGTGTTTGCAAAAATTACCTTGCTAAAAACCGCTTGTCATTTCCTTCCGCTCCTCGTTGGGTTCGACACTCTTACTTATTGAAAGGACTACGATTTACCCATATACTTGTTCGTCATCAAGACTCTTTTCTAGCGCCGTTGCCGGGGAGTGAAGTGCCTTTGGTAAGCTGAATTTGGTAAGGGAAAAGTTATATTACGTGCTAAAATTTATGTTACTTGTCACTATGGAAAGTAATCCTTTGAGGGGCTTGTTCGGGTTATCTTCACCTCGATTGGAAACACCAAGAGTTGTCCCTCAACCTGCTGAACCAACTGAAAATGTTTACTATGAAATTCCTTCTGGTATGATAGATAAACTGCTAGCTAATCCTTATGCAGAAGATGGAACAAAACATCTAGATATGCACCTAAACTATGTGGATGAAGTTTGTGGATTATTTAAGCTTGGAGGTTTATCCAAAGATGAAGTCAAGAAGAAGGGTTTCCCTTTATCTTTGGGGGGGGCATTGACATGGTATAGGCTATGTGATGATGTAGGATCTTGGAATTGGAATCAATTGCAATTGGAGTTTCACCAAAAAAATTATCCTATGCACCTTATTCATCGTGATCGGAATTTTATCTATCATTTTTGGCGTCGTGAAGGAGAAAGTATCGCTCTAGCTTGGGGGAGGATGAAGTCAATGTTATATTCATGCCCCAATCATGATCTCTCGAGAGAAATTATTGTTGAGAATTTTTCTGCTCGGCTTTCTTGTAATGATCAAACCATGGTCGATACTTCTTGCTCTTGTTATTTTAAGAAGAAGACTATTGAATTCAGGAGGGATCATTTGTAAAGAATTAAATGCAACACTGAAGATTGGGAGCTCGACGAAGGTAAGGAGTCAGGTATAAAACCTAAGTTTGATTCTGTTAAATATTTTATGAATACCGATGCTTTCAATGATTTTAACAGTAAGTATGGACTTGACTCTGAGATAGTCGCCTCATTTTGTGAAACATTCGCTACTCGTGCTGATCTCCCTAAAGAGAAATGGTTCAAATATCATCCACCTATTAAAGAAAAAAATTGAAGAACAAATTAAAGTTGAAGCTGAAAGCATAGTTTACAACATTGACCGAGTTGTGCATACTGCTTATATTGAGAAACCATGTTTCCATGTTAGGATAAAGGAACATGCTAAAGCTATAACAGCGGTTAACAAAAGTTATGTTAGAACAACCAAACCCTGTGAGAAAATCAAGATAGAACCTAGTACCGCTATGGTTAAAGATCTCTTGGTTGATAATATTGATGGGCATGTTATTTATTTCTGTGATGAAGCTGCTAGAATTTCCAAACCTCATACTAAATATAAGAATAGACTTGTTGTTGACATGCCTGTCATTTCAGTCAAAATAGGAGATCATTTCTATCATGATTTATGTGATATGGTTGGTAGTGTTAGTGCTATTCCTTTTACCTTATATCAAGAAATTACGCATGATATAGCACCCGCTGAGATAGAAGACATAGATGTTACTATTAAATTTGCTAATAGAGACACCATCACACCACTTGGGATCGTTTGAGATGTTGAAGTCTTGTGTGGAATAGTGAAATACCCTACTGATTTTCTAGTACTTGGCTCACCACAAGATAATTTTTGTCCCATAATATTTGATAGACCCTTTCTTGAACACTGTCAATGATCAAATAGATTGCAAAAAGGAAACTGTTTGTGTTAATTTTGGTGGTATGGCTCATGAGTTTCATTTCTCCAAGTTTAGTAAGCAACCTCATGAGGAAGAATTGCCTAGTAAATATGAAGTAACTGGTCTTGCTTCTATTGTCATTCCTCGTACTGATCTATTAGAACAATATTTGCTAGACCATAAAAATGATATGCACATGCATGAAAGAAATGAAATAGACAATATGTTCTTTGAGAAAAAATCTATCCTTAAACACAACTTGCCCGTTGAAACTCTAGGAGGTCCTCCTCCACCCAGGGGTGATCCTGTGTTTGAATTAAAGCAATTACCCGACACTTCAAAATATGCTTATATTCATGAAAATAAGATATATCGTGTTATTATCAGTGCTAACCTTACAGAGCATGAAGAAGAAATATTATTAAAAACTTTAAGGAAGCACCGAGATGCTATTTGGTATACTCTTGATGGTCTTAACGGCATTAGTCCCACTCTCTGTCAGCACAAGATTAATATGGAACCAGATGCTAAACCCATTGCTGATCACCAACGAAGACTGAATCCCAAAATGAAAGAAGTGGTGAGAAATCAAATATTAAAGCTTCTGGAAGCACGTATAATTTATCCCATAGCTGATAAGATATGGGTAAGTCCCGTTCATTGTGTTCCTAAGAAAGGATGTATTACCGTTGTCCCTAATGATAAAAATGACCTCATTCCACAAAGAATTGTGACTAGTTATAGATTGGCTATTTATTTTAGAAAATTAAACAAAGCTACTAGAAAAGATCATTATCCTTTATCGTTCATAGACCGAATGCTAGAAAGATTATCAAAGCACACACATTTTTGCTTTCAAGATGGCTATTTTGGTTTATCTCAAATACATGTGTCACGGCCTGATCAAGAGAAAACCACCTTTACTTGTCCTTTTGGAACCTATGCTTATAGATGTATGACTTTTGGATTATGCAATGCACCTACCACCTTTCAAAGATGTATGACTGCTAGATTCTCTGATTTTTGTGAAAAGATTATTCAAGTCTTCATGGATGAGTTTTCCATTTATGGAACTTCCTTTGATGATTGCCTAAGCAACCTTGATCGAGTTTTGCACGGATGTGAGCAAATTAATCTTGTCTTGAATTGGGAGAAGTTCCACTTTATGGTAAATGAAGGTATTCTCTTGGGTCATAAAGTTTCCGAGCGAGGTATTGAGGTGGATAAGGCTAAAGTTGATGCAATCGAGAAGATGCCATGTCCTAAGGATACTAAAGGTATCCGTAGTTTACTTGGTCATGTTGGTTTCTATAGGAAGTTTATTAAAGACTTCTCTAAAATTTCTAGGCTTCCTACTAATTTACTACAAAAGGATGTTCCTTTAGTTTTTGATAAGAAATGTGTAGAAGCCTTTGAAACACTTAAGAAAACCTTAACTTCCCCACCTATTGTTTAACCACCTAACTGGAACTTGCCTTTTGAAATTATGTGTGATGATAGTGATTATGATGTTGGTGTTGTTCTAGGACAAAGAGTTGATAAGAAACTAAATGTTATCCTTTATGCTAGTAAAACTCTAGACACTTCCCAAAGAAATTATGCTACCACTGAAAAAGAATTCTTAGCAGGTGTATTTGCTTGTGATAAACCTAGATCTTACACTGTTGATTCTAAAGTAATTGTTCACACTAATCATGTTGCTATTAAATATCTTGTGGAAAAGAAAGATGCTAAGCCTAGACTTATTAGTTGGGTTGTCTTGCTATAAGTATTTGATTTGCATATCATTGATAGGAAAGGAGCTGAGAACCCCGTAGCTGATAACTTGTCTAGGTTAGAAAATGTTCTTGATGACCCACTACCTATTGATGATAGCTTTCCTAATGAACAACTAGTTGTGGTCAATGTTTCTCATAACACACCATGGTCTGCTGATTATGCTAATTACATTGTTGCTAACTACATACCACCTAGTTTCACCTATCAACAAAAGAAAAAAAATTCTTCTTTGATTTAAGACATTACTTTTGGGATGATCCACATCTTTATAAAGAGGGAGTAGATCGTATTATTAGATGTTGTGTACGTGAGCATGAACAGGAACAAATCCTTCGGAAGTGTCACTCTGAGGCTGTTGGAGGACACCATGCGGGAGGTAGAACTGCACACAAGGTATTACTGTCTGGATTTTATTGGCCTACTCTTTTCAAAGATGCTCGTAATTTTGTCCACTCTTGTGATGAATGTCAAAGAATTAGTAACATTAGTAGACGTCAGGAAATCCCTATGAATTATTCACTTGTTATTGAACCATTTGATGTTTGGGGATTTGATTATATGGGACCTTTTCCTTCCTCTAATGGGTATACACATATTTTGGGTTATGTTGATTATGTCACTAAATGGGTATAAGCCATTCCAACCAATAGTGTTGATCATAAAACCTCTATTAAAATGCTTAAGGATGTTATTTTCCCACGTTTTGGGTTCCTAGATATTTAATGACTAATGGTGGTTCAGATTTTATTCATGGTGCTTTTCATAAGCTGCTTGGTAGGTATGATGTTAACCATAGAATTGCATCTACCTATCATACTTAGCCTAGTGGTCAAGTGGAATTAACCAATAGAGAAATACAATTAATATTGCAAAAGACTGTCAATAGGTCCCGAAAGAATTGGTCTAATAAATTAGATGATGCATTGTGGGCCTATAGAACAACTTATAAAAATACTATGGGCATGTTTCCTTATAAAATGGTTTATGGGAAAACATGTCATTTACCTCTTGAGTTAGAACATAAAGCTTATTTGGCAATTAAAGAAATCAACTATGACTTCAAACTTACTCCAAGAAGTCCGCTTCTGAGTGTGCTTTTCAATCGGCGGGTGAAGTCAAAAAAGTGAACATCCACCCGACCAACATCTCGACAACACTCGATAGCAAACAGGAAGCCGAGCTCATCCAGTTCCTCCGTGAGAACTGGGACATCTTCGCATGGAAGCCTACTGACATGCCGGGTGTGCCTAGGGAACTGGCTGAGCACTAACTAAGAGAGGATCCAAAGGCCAAGCCTGTCAAAGAGCATTTGCGTCGGTCCGTAGCAGAGAAACAGAAAGCAATCGGCGAGGAGGTGGCTCGACTCTTGGAGGCGAAGTTCATTATCCACTCCGAGTGGCTCGCAAACATCGTCATGGTCCCCAAGAAGGAAAAGTCTCTTCGTATGTGTATCGATTTCAAACATATCAATCGGGTCTGCCCGAAAGATCAGTTCCCGCTCCCCCGCATCGATCAGATCATTGACTCGACTGTGGGATGCGAGCGTTTGTCTTTTCTTGATGCATACTCTGGTTACCATCAGATCCATCTGTTTGGTCAAGATGAAGTAAAAAAACGTCCTTCATCACCCCTTTCGGGTGTTTCTACTATGTCACCATGCCTTTTGGTTTGAAAAATGCTGGCGCTACTTTCATGTGTATGATTCAGAAGTGCGTGCTTGATCAAATCAGTTGGAATGACGAAGCCTAAATGGATGATACCATTGTCAAGTCTCACAAAGGTTCCAACCTGCTGACTGACTTGGCAACATTCGCCAATCTGAGTAAATATGATATGAAGTTGAATCCAGCTAAGTGCACTTTTGGAGTTCCTCGCGGCAAGTTACTCGGTTTCCTCATTTCTGAATGTGGGATCGATGCCAACCCCCGAAAATATTGGTGCCATCATCCGAATGAAAAGCCCTGAGCGCGTGCATGATGTACAGAGGCTCACAAGCTGCTTGGCGGCGTTGAGTAGGTTTATTTCTCGCCTCGGTGAGAAGGCATTGCCTTTATATCAACTCATGAAGAAGTCTGATGTGTTCGAGTGGACTGATGAGGCAGAAGCATTGTTTGTCGAGTTAAAAGCCCTGCATTCCACCCAGCCGGTGTTTGCTGCTCCGCACAGCAAAGAACCCCTGCTCTTATACATCACAACTACAAATCAAGTCATTACCACAGTTCTAACTGTCCAGCGTGAAGAAGAGGGCAAGGCTTACAAAGTTCAATGTCCTGTATACTATATTTCTCAAGTGTTGACTCCTTCGAAGGAAAGGTACCTGATACGTCTCCAACGTATCTATAATTTTTGATTGTTCCATGCTATTATATTATCAACTTGGGATGTCTTATATGCATTTATATGCCATTTTATAGCATTTTTGGGACTAACCTATTAACTCAGTGCCTAGTGCCAGTTTCTGTTTTTTCCGTGTTTTTGACCTTTTTAAGAAAAGAATATTAAACGGAGTCCAAACGGAATAAAACCTGCGGGATGATTTTTTCCATAACAGAAGATACCCAGAAGACTTGAGAACCAAGGCACGGAGTCTCGTGGGAGGTCACGAGCCCCCTAGGCGCGCCCCAGGTGGGCGCCTAGCAGGCTCGTGGCCCCCCTTGCCTCCTTTGCCCTACCTCTTTCGCCTATAAATTCCCTAAAATCCCGAAACCAACAGAGAGAGCCACGAAAATACTTTTCCGCCGCCGCAAGCTTCTGTTTCCGCGAGATCCCATCTGGGGACCATTCTGGTGCCCTGCCGGAGGGTGATTCAGACACGGAGGGCTTCTTCATCAACACCATTGCCTCTCTGATGATGCGTGAGTAGTTCACCACAAACCTTTGGGTCCATACCTAGTAGCTAGATGGCTTCTTCTCTCTCTTGGATCTTCAATACAAAGTTCTCCATGATCTTCATGGAGATCTATCCGATGTAACTTTTTTTGCGGTGTGTTTGTCGAGATCCGATGAATTGTGGATTTATGATCAGATTATCTATGAATATTATTTGAGTCTCCTCTGATTTCTTATATGCATGATTTCGTATCCTTGTAATTCTCTTCGAGTTATGGGTTTTCGTTTGGCCAACTTGATCTATAATTCTTGCAATGGGAGAAGTGCTTGGTTTTGGGTTCATACCGTGCGGTGTCCTCACCTAGTGACAGAAGGGGTCGCAAGGCACGCATCATGTTGTTGCCATCAAGGGTAAAAATTTTGGGTTTATATCATATTGCATGAATTTATCCCTCTACATCATGTCATCTTGCTTAAGGCGTTACTCCGTTTGTTATGAACTTAATACACTAGATGCATGCTGGATAGCGGTCGATGTGTGGAGTAATAGTAGTAGATGCAGAAAGTATCGGTCTACTTGTCTCCGACATGATGCCTATATGTATGATCATTGCCTTAGATATCGTCATGACTTTGCGCGATTCTATCAATTGCTCGACAGTAATTCGTTCACCCACTGTAATACTTGCTATCATGAGAGAAGCCTTTAGTGAACACTATGGCCCCCAGGTCTATTTTACACATTATATATTCAGATCTACATACAAAAATACCAAAAATACCTTACTGCACTTTTATTTTTATTTACCTTTTATCACTATCAGGTCTCACCTTGCAAGTAATTGTAAAGGGATTGACAACCCCTTTATCGCGTTGGGTGCAAGTTTGTTTGTTTTTACGCAGGTGCATTGGTGCCTCATCTTGATACTCCTACTTGATTGATATCTTGGTTCTCAAACTGAGGGAAATACTTATCTCTACTTTGCTGCATCACCCTTTCCTTTTCAAGGGAAAAATAACGAAAGCTCAAGAAGTAGTAGTACCCCATTATCAGAAGCTCCTCTATGGCAATATATTTATCAACAAAGAAGGTGGTACACTACTTTCAAGATTACCCGGTCTCAGTCATCAGCGATGCTCCGTTGTCTGAGATCCTCAACAACTGAGATGCGGCTAGTCGAGTGGCCAAAATGGGCCATTGAACTTCTGTATTTCGACATCAAATTTGAAGCGAAGAAAGCAATCAAATCTCAAGCGCTCGCTGATTTCATGGTCGAGTGGGTAGAACAGCAACAGCCGACTCACATTCACTAGGCACATTGGACCATGTTCTTTGATGGTTCTAAAATGTTGAACGGGTCTGGTGACGGTGTGGTTTTGGTATCTCCAAAGGGTGACAAGCTCAGCTACGTTCTCCAGATTCACTTTGTTTCCTCCAATAATGAAGTTGAATACGAGGCACTCTTCTATGAGTTACATATGGCCATCTCACTCGGCGTCCGACGCCTGATGGTATACAGTGACTCGGATTTGGTGGTCAGTCAAGTGATGAAGGAATGGGATGTCAGGAACCATGCCATGATCGGGTATTGCAACGTAGTAAAAAAGCTTGAAAAGAAGTTTGAAGGGCTAGAACTCCATCATATTCCCCGAGTGAAGAATCAAGCAGCTGACGACCTAGCCACTCGGAAACTTGTACCCAGCAACGTGTTTCTAGAACACTTACATTCTCCTCCAGCACAAGAAGATCCCTTCACTGAAGGGCCCCCACAAGCGATAAGCACTTACAACCCGACTGAGGTTGATGTTCCAGCAGTTATTGATCTGGTCATGGAGATTCTAGTCATTATGCCCGATTGGACGGTGCCATACATTGCATATATACTGAGGCAAGAACTCCCAGAAGACGAGGTTGAAGCTCGATAGATTGTCCGCAGATCCAAAGTGTTTACTGTAATGAACGGACAACTATTTAGAGAAAGTGTGACTGGCGTAGCTCAGCGGTGCATCTCTCATGAAGAAGGTCGACTGATTCTGGATGAAATCCACTCGGGGACCTATGGTCAACATGCGTCCTCTCGGACAATTGTTGCCAAAGCATACCGAGCTGGCTTTTTCTGGCCACACGCTAATGAAATGGCCAAGGAAATTGTGGATCGTTGCGAAGGATGCCAGTTTTACTCAAATTTGTGACATAAACCCGCGTCAGCTCTGAAGACTATTCCACTCGTGTGGTCGTTTGCTGTGTGGGGTCTGGATATGGTTGGTCCTCTCCGAATAGGCCAGAGTGGGTTCACTCATTTGCTTGTGGCACTCGACAAGTTCACCAACTAGATTGAAGCCAAACCCATAAAAAGCTGGATTCGCGCACTGTTATCAAGTTCACAAAGGAAATAACAGTCCGATGTGGAGTGCCTCACAGTATTATCACAGATAATGGTTCTAACTTCGTCTCGTAAGAATTCAGATACTTCTGCTTCGCCCAAGGCACTCGAGTTGATTATGTGTCTGTCGCACACCCCAACTAATGGTCAAGCTGAATGATACGTCTCCAACGTATCTATAATTTTTGATGGTTTCATGTTGTTATTTTGTCAAACTTTGGATGTTTTATATGCCTTTTATTTATTTTTTGGGACTAACCTATTAATTCAGTGCCAAGTGCCAGTTCCTGTTCTTTCCGTGTTTTTGACCCTTTTCAGGCGGATTTCAAACGGAATAATTCTTTGCGATGATTTTTTATGGAAAATATCAAAAATACCGGAAGAAAAAGATATCGGAGAGGGGTCCCGAGGAAGCCACAAGCCCTGTCGGCGCGGCCCCCCAGGCCGCACCAACCAAGCTTGTGGGGCCCTCTGGGCCCACTTGACGCAACTCCACCGCCATCTGAACCTATAAATCCAGAAACCTCCAGAAAGAAACATAGACCGGGAGTTCCACCACCGCAAGCCTGTGTAGCCACCAAAAACCAATCTGGAGCCCGTTCCGGCACCCTGCCGGAGGGGGAATCCATCTTCGGTGGCCATCTTCATCATCCCGACGATCTCCATGACGAGGAGGGAGTAGTTCTCCCTCGGGGCTGAGGGTATGTACCTATAGCTATGTGTTTGATCTCTCTCTCTCTCTCTCTCTCTCGTGTTCTTGAGATGTCTTAATCTCGATGTACCGTGGGCTTTTCTACTATAGTTGCATCTTATGATGTTCTTCCCCCTCTCCCTTCTTGTAATGAATTGAGTTTCCCCTTTGAAGTTTTCTTATTGAATAGAGTCTTTGAGAACACTTGATGTATGTCTTGCACGTGTCTATCTGCTGTGATCAACTTGCGGGTTTGTGACAATTGGGAGCCTATGCATATGGGTTGGCACACGTGGATTCATGTGAGTATTTGATGTATGTTTTGGTGATCAACTTGCGGGTTCGTGACATTGGGAACCTATGCATAGGGGTTGGCACACGTTTTGACTCTCCGGTAGAAACTTTGGGGCACTCTTTGAAGTTCCATGTGTTGGTTGAATAGATGATTATGAGATTGTGTGATGCATATCGTATAATCATGCCCACGGATACTTGAGGTGACAATGGAGTATCTAGGTGACATTATGGTCTTGGTTGATATGTATATTAAGGTGTTATTCTAGTACGAACTCTATGATGGATCGAACGGAAAGAATAGCTTCGTGTTATTTTACTACGGACTCTTGAATAGATCGATCAGAAAGAGTAACTTTGTTGTAGTTTCGTACCCGACAATAATCTCTTCGTTTGTTCTCCACTATTAGTGACTTTGGAGTGACTCTTTGTTGCACGTTGAGGGCTAGTTATATGATCCAGTTATGTTATCTTTGTTGAGATAACTTCACTAGTGAAAGTATGAACCCTAGGCCTTGTTTCCACACATTGCAATACCGTTCGTGCTCACTTTTGTTACTAGTTACCTTGCTGTTTTTGTAATTTCAGATTACAAAAACCTATATCTACCATCCATTGCACTTGTTTCACCATCTCTTCGCCGAACTAGTGCACCTATACAATTTACCATTGTATTGGGGGTGTTGGGGACACAAGAGACTCTTTGTTATTTGGTTGCAGGGTTGCTTGAGACAGACCATCTTCATCCTACGCCTCCCACGGATTGATAAACCTTAGGTCACCCACTTGAGGGAAAATTGCACATGTCATACTAACATCTGCACTTGGAGCCCAACAACGTCTACAAGGAGAAGGTTGCGTAGTAGACATCAAGCTCTTTTCTGGCGCCGTTGCCGGGGAGGTTAGCGCTTGAAGGTATATCTTTAGATCTTGCAATCGAATCTTTTTGTTTCTTGTTCTTTCGCTAGAAAACTACAAAAAATGGAATTTAGGATGCCTCATATGCTCCATCTTTTCAATGTCTTTCGTGAGCATGATGGGAAGGAAAATTTTGCTCAATTTCTGAAAGAAGAACTACATAGAATGCTTCGCATAGAATACGTGAATGATGAGCATGATTGTAATGTTGTTAGCACGAATTCTTTGAATACCCATGATGCTAATGATATGCAAAGCCACAAGCTTGGGGATGCTATATTTGATGAAGATGATCTTTTTAGTTCTTCCACTTTGAATGATCAAAATCATTTTGATGAAAGCATGCCCCCTATCTATGATCATTATTGTGAGGATACTTATGCTTTGAAGAAGAGGGATGATAAAACTTGTCATAATTTCGAGAACCCCTTTGCTAAACCTTGCTTTTTCATTGTGGACACAATTTGTAGTGCTCAAGTCTTTTACGATACTCCCACTACTATTCTTGAGAATAGATTTCCTTATGTGGAGAGTAGTAAAATTCCTATGCGTGTAGATAATGAAAAGAAAGCCTTAGGTGCTGGCTATATTGTTGAATTCATTCATGATGCTACTGAAAATAACTATGAGAGAGGATCATATGCTTCTACTTATTGCAATAGTATCAAGCTTCCTCTCCATATGTTGAAAATTTTGAAGCTATGCTTGGTTTACCTTCCTATGCTAGTTGATTCTTGCTCCAATAAATTGTTTGATCACAAAATCCCTATGCATAGGAAGTGGGTTAGAATAAAATGTGCCAGCCATTTGCTCCATGATTCTCTCGTTGTGTTTCAATCCTTACCTTTTATGTGAGCATCATTGAAATCAATGCCTAGCTAAGGGCGTTAAACCATAGCGCTTGTTGGGAGGCAACCCAATGAATAAATTTTTATTTGCTTTTTGCTTCCTGTTTTGTTTTCTCCACAACATCATAATTCTGTTATGATTGTGTCTTTTGTGTTTCTTTTTGTGTTCGTGCCAAGCAAAACCGTTATGATTAGTCTTGGTGATGATTGTTTGATCATGCTGGAAAAAGACAGAAAATTTCTGCTCACGAAAAGAATTTTTAGTTTTTATTCTGTAAGAGCTTTTGAGTTGATTCTTTTTTCTGCTGATTTCTATGCAATTTCTTCAGATTGTCGTAAGTTTTCAGATTTTTTGAGGTACCAGAAGTATACGAAGTATACAGATTGCTACAGACTGGTCTGCTGTTAACAGATTCTGTTTTTGTTGAGTTCGTTGCTTATTTTGATGAAACTATGGATAGTATCAGAGGGTACTAGCCATGGAAAAGTGAAAATACAGCAATCCAACACCAACGTAAGTAGAATTTAAGTTTTCTACAGTCCCGAAGGAAGTGGTGATTTGCTTTCTTATACTAATGATATCACGAGTTTCTGTTTAAGTTTTGTGTTGTGAAGTTTTCAAGTTCTGGGTGAAGTTCTTATGGACAGAGAGATAAAGAGTGGCAAGAGCTCAAGCTTGGGGATGCCCAAGGCACCCCAAATTGATTCAAGGATGCCGAAAAAGCCTAAGCTTGGGGATGCCCCGGGAAGGCATCCCCTCTTTCGTCTTCAATCCATCGGTAATGTTACTTGGAGCTATATTTTTATTCACCACATGATATGTGTTTTGCTTGGAGCGTCTTGTATCGTAGGAGTCTTTTTTTTTTATTGTGTCACAATCATCTTTGTTCCAGACCTAGAGAGAGAGACATGCACTCACCGTGATTTTTTCGAGCTTCACTTATATCCTTTGGTTAGACAATTCAGCTCACATGTGCTTCACTTATATCTTTTGAGCACAGCGGTGCGTGGCTTGGTAGTTGATCTATGCTTTGATAGTAGTCTCAAAAGGGGTAGTTATCCAAAGGGATATGAAAACTTACACCTTCATGTGCATTGAATAGTTAGAGAAGTTTGATTCATCTCAATTAGTTTTGAGTTGTGGTTGTGGTAATATTGAAGTTATATTAGTATGGTGTTGTGGATCTAGAAATACTTGTGTTGAAGTTAGTGATTCCCGTAGCATGCACGTATGGTGAACCGCTATGTGATGAAGTCTGAGCATGATTAGTCTATTGATTGTCATCCTTTGTGTGGCGGTCGGGATCGCGCGATGGTTTATACCTACCAACCCTTCCCCTAGGAGTATGTGTTGAATGCTTTGTTTCGATTACTACTAAAACTTTTCCAACAAGTATATGAGCTCTTCATGACTAATGTTGAGTCCATGGTTTAGATGCACTTTCACCTTCCACCATCACTATCTTATTTAGTGCCGTGCAATTTTGTTGGTGCACAAAACCACCCATATAGCCTCCCTCAAAACAGCCACCATACCTACCTACTATGGCTTTTTCAAAGCTATTCCGAGATATATTGCCATACGACTACCACCATGACATGTGCCACCACTTCTACATTGCTATTGCATGATCATAAGATAGCTAGCGTGATGTTCCCATAGATGTCTATGCCATGCTAGATCATTGTCACGGTACACTACGGAAGGCATTTCATATAGAGTCAACATTGTTCTAAGTTTTGAGTTGTAAGTGTGATGATCATCATTGATGGAGCATTGTCCCATGTGAGGAAATTAAAGAGGCCAAAGATGCCCACCCAAATTTTAAATAAAAAGAGGCCAAAGAGCCCACAAAAAAATGAGAGAAAAAGAGAGAAGGGACAATGCTACCACCCTTCCACACTTGTGCTTATTAAGCACCATGATCTTCATGATTGAGAGTCTCTCGTTTTGTCACCACCATATAGCTAGTGGGAAATTTTCATTATATAACTTGGCTTGTATATTCCAATGATAGGCTTCCTCAAAATTGCCTTAGGTCTTCGTGAGCAAGCAAGTTGGATGCACACCCACTAGTTTTCTTTAAGAGCTTTCACATACTCTTAGCTCTAGTGCATCATTTGTATGGCAATCCCTACTCATTCACGTTGATATCTATTGATGAGCATCTCCATAGCTCATTGATATGCCTAGTCAATGTGACCATCTTCTCCTTGTTTGCCTTACAACCTCCACCACACTCCACACCACTTATAGTGCTAAAACCATGCTCACGCTCATGTATTGCGTGAGAGTCGAAAAAGTTTGAGAAAGTAAAGGTGTGAAAACAATTACTTGGCCAATACCGGGGTTGTGTATGATTTAAATTTGTTGTGCAAGGATGATAGAGCATAGCCAGACTATATGATTTTGTAGGGATAACTTTCTTTTGGCCTTGTTATTTTGAAAGTTCATGATTACCTTGCTAGTTTGCTTGAAGTATTATTGTCTCCACATCAATAGCAAACTATTGTTTTGAATCTAACGGATTTGAACATTCATGTCACACAAGAGGAGTTACAAAGGACATCTATGCTAGATAGCATGAAAGCAACAAAAATTCATTCTTTATCACTTCCCTACTCGAGGACGAGCAGGAGTTAAGCTTGGGGATGCCAGATACGTCTCCAACGTATCTATAATTTTTGATGGTTTCATGATGTTATCTTGTCAAACTTTGGATGTTTTATATGCCTTTTATTTCTTTCTTGGGACTAACCTATTAATTCAGTGCCAAGTGCCAGTTCATGTTCTTTCCGTGTTTTTGACCCTTTTTCAGGCGGAGTCCAAACGGAATAATTCTTTCGCGATGATTTTTTATGGAAAATATCAAAAATACCGGAAGAAAAAGAAACCGGAGAGGGGTCCTGAGGAAGCCACAAGCCCTGTCGCCCCCCCCAAGGCCGCACCAACCAAGCTTGTGGCCCCCTCAGGGGCCCACTTGACGCAACTCCACCGCCATCTGAACCTATAAATCCAGAAACCTCCAGAAAGAAACCTAGATCGGGAGTTCCGCTGCCACAAGCCTCTGTAGCCACCAAAAACCAATCTGGAGCCTGTTCCGGCACCCTGCCGAAGGGGGAATCCATCTCCGGTGGCCATCTTCATAATCCCGGCGATCTCCATGACCAGGAGGGAGTAGTTCTCCCTCGGGGTTGAGGGTATGTACCAGTAGCTATGTGTTTGATCTCTCTCTCTCTCTCTCATGTTCTTGAGATGTCTTGATCTCGATGTACCGTGGGCTTTGCTACTATAGTTGGCTCTTATGATGTTCTTCCCCCTCTCCCTTCTTGTAATGAATTGAGTTTCCCCTTTGAAGTTTTCTTATCGGATTGAGTCTTTGAGAACACTTGATGTATGTCTTGCACGTGTCTATCTGTTGTGATCAATTTGCGGGTTTGTGACAATTGGGAGCCTATGCATATGGGTTGGCACACGTGGATTCATATGAGTACTTCATGTATGTTTTGGTGATCAACTTGCGGGTTCGTGACATTGGGAACCTATGCATAGGGGTTGGCACACGTTTTGACTCTCCGGTAGAAACTTTGGGGCACTCTTTGAAGTTCCATGTGTTGGTTGAATAGATGATTCTGAGATTGTGTGATGCATATCGTATAATCATGCCCACGGATACTTGAGGTGACGATGGAGTATCTAGGTGACTTTAGGGTCTTGGTTGATGAGTATCTTAAGGTGTTATTCTAGTACGAACTCTATGATGGATCGAACAGAAAGAATAGCTTCGTGTTATTTTACTACAGACTCTTGAATAGATCGATCAGAAAGAATAATTTTGTTGTGGTTTCGTACCCGACAATAATCTCTTCGTTTGTTCTCCACTATTAGTGACTTTGGACTGACTCTTTGTTGCACGTTGAGGGCTAGTTATATGATCCAATTATGTTATCTTTGTTGAGAGAACTTCACTAGTGAAAGTATGAACCCTAGGCCTTGTTTCCACGCATTGCAATACCGTTCGTGCTCACTTTTGTTACTAGTTAATTTGCTGTTTTTGTAATTTCAGATTACAAAAATCTATATCTACCATCCATATTGCACTTATTTCACCATCTCTTCGCCGAACTAGTGCACCTATACAATTTACCATTGTATTGGGTGTGTTGGGGACACAAGAGACTCTTTGTTATTTGGTTGCAGGGTTGCTTGAGAGAGACCATCTTCATCCTACGCCTCCCACGGGTTGATAAACCTTAGGTCACCCACTTGAGGGAAAATTGCTACTGTCCTACAAACCTCTGCACTTGGAGGCCCAACAACGTCTACAAGGAGAAGGTTGCATAGTAGACATCACTGAACAAGCGAATGGACTTATCCTTCAAGGGTTGAAGCCTCGACTCATGCGAGATTTGGAACATGCAACTGGAGCTTGGGTTATTGAACTACCATCAGTTCTATGGGGCTTGAGGACGACACCCAATCGGTCGACTCGACACACTCCTTTCTTCTTGGTTTATGGAGCCGAAGTTGTTTTACCGATTAACCTTCTACACAATTCTCCCTGAGTAGAACTTTACTCTGAGGCTGAAGCTGAACAGGCGCGATAGGACAACATGGATCTTGTGGAAGAAGAGCATCAACCGGTCTTGATTAGGTCGACAATTTACCAACAAGATATGCGCCGTTTTAGTGCAACACATGTTAGGAGTCGGTCGTTTCACGAAGATGATCTGGTGCTCCGAGTGGATCAACAACGGCCACACAAGCTCTCCTCCGCATGCGAAGGACCTTTCGTCATTACTAAGGTGCTCAACAATGGAGCTTACCACCTCTTCAATCTCAAGAAGAGAATCGATGAACCACGTGCGTGGAACGCAGATTTGTTGCAACGATTTTACCCTTGACGATGTGTGATTTGATGTAATAAGAGTGTTCTAAACAATGTTCTTATCAAAGTTATGACTCCCGTAGTCTTTACCGATTCTGATTGTGCAATCTCAAAATTAAAAAAGACTCCGAGTGACGAGCAATCCTGTCACTCGGGGGCTTAGTTGCGATCCACATATTACCTAAGTTCATAAAAACACTCTGAGTATTGAGCAATCCTCTCACTCGGGGGCTTAGCTGCTAATCAGTCGCCTAAGTTGAAACATACTCCGAGTGGTGAGCAATCCTCTCACTCGTAGACTTAGCTGCGAACCGGATTTCGCCAAAGTTTATGAAAACACTCCGAGTGTTGAGCACTCCTCATACTCGGGGGCTTAGCTGCGAATCAGTCGCCTAAGTTACATCATACTCCGAGTGGTGAGCAATCCTCTCACTCTGAGACTTAGCTGCGAACCAGATTTTGCCTAAGTTTCTAAAAACACTCCGAGTGTTGAGAAGTCCTCACAGTTGGGGGCTTAGCTGCGAATCAGTCACCTAAGTTAAAACATACTCCGAGTGGTGAGCAATCCTCTCATCGGAGACTTAGCTCCGAACCAGATTTCGCCTAAGTTTCTAAAAACACTTCGAGTGTTAAGCAATCCTCACACTCGGGGGCTTAGCTGCGAATCAGTCGCCTAAGTTAAAACATACTCCAAGTGGTGAGGAGTCCTCTCACTCGGAGACTTAGCTGCGAACCAGATTTTGCCTAAGTTTCTAAAAACATTCCGAGTGTTGAGCAATCCTCACACTCCGGGGCTTAGCTGTGAATCAGTCGTCTAAGTTGAAACATACTCTGAGTGGTGAGCAGTCCTCGCACTCGGCGGCTTAGTTGCGAGTCAGTCGCCTAAGTTAAAATATACTCCGAGTGGTGAGCAATCCTCTCACTCGGGGACTTAGTTGCGAACCACATTTCGCCTTAGTTTCTATAAACACTCCGAGTGGTGGGCAATCCTCACAGTCGGGGTCTTAGCTCTGAATCAGTCGCCTAAGTAAAAACAACCTCCAACTGGTGAGTAATCCTCTGACTCGGAGACTTATCTGCGAATAAGATTTCGCCTAAGTTTCTAAAAACACTCCGAGTGGTGACTAATCCTCACACTCGGGGGCTTAGCCACGAACAAGATTCCCCCTAAGTGAAGTTCCCCCGAGCTAGGGATGTCAGGTTCATTTGGAAACCAAATTCAGTCAAGCAAAATATTGGGAAGCCAAATGCAGATAAAACTTAAGATCTCCATCTCGGATCAAAGTTGTTCACAGGAACGAAAGTACTCGGACTTAAGACCCGAACGAAGTTTTAGTCGGTTACACCATCTCTCGGCATACCGAGGCAAGAAAAATTTAACTATAATCAAAGTTTTTCAAGGTCCGCGAGGAGTCGCAGGCTCGACGAAGATATCCAAGTCAATCCCATCAGCAATAGGGGTAGCTTCATCGATGAGGGTCTCCATGAAGTTCTCAAACTGAAGCTTCTTCGTGTTGGCCACTTGGAGCGCCTTCAGCTTTTCCTCTTTAGCCTCCGTAAAATGGATCCGAACGAGTGAAAGAGCCACGTCGGCTCCACAATGTGCAATAGATTTTTCCAAGCCTGCACTCGATCCGGAATCTGGTTAAGGCAGTTCATAAATTGATTCAATATCGGTTTGGAGAGTGTCTTGTGGCCATAGCTCCTTGTCAATCTTCTCCAGGGCAGCTCTCAGTCGGGCAACATATTCTTGAACTTTCCTGAGATGAGCGTCGACGCGGAACATATTCATGGACACCATATCTCCAACGGCCGACTTGGTAGGGTCCAGATTCGGCTCGAGATCTTTGGTCTCCTTGTCGAAGTCCTTAGACAAGTCTGCGCAAAAGGAAAGCGAAAAGTGGGCCTCATTTTCATTCGGCGAAATTGGAGGAAATTCACTTGGTGGAAGGAAATTACCTGTGAGCATGCCGAACATCTTCTTGGCAAAGTTGCCCAAGTAGTTTTCCAAGCCGTTCATTCTTTTAGTCATCTGTTCGAGCTTCTTGCTCCAGTCAGCCCGTTCTTGCTTCGGTTTTTTATTCTCCTCCTCCAATTTGCCGATTGCGGCCAGCTTCTTTTCCGCAGCTTCAGTTTTCTCCTTAGCCTCGGCGAGTGCTTTGTCCTTATCTTCAAGAGCTTGCTTCAGGAGGTTCAGATCATTCGTGGTCACCTCCAAATCTAGCTGGAGTTGTGTCTTCTCCTTTTCCAAGTCCGCGTACTTGGTTCAAAGCTCACAAGATTTTTGAAATCATCAAACAAGTAATTCAGTCGACACTAATATTTCTCCACTCTCGAGTGAAGAATAGTAGGTCGGTCGACTGGATAGCGGCCTGCCGCCCCACCCCACACCCCTTGAAAATGTCATATCATGGTTGATGGAAATTATGTCCATGAAACCCGCAGGATAAATCTTGTTCGTTCATACCTATCCATTAACTTGATAGTCCGAGTGATCAAAATACTCAAATACAAAAAAGGACCACGAGTCCAAGTTCTTAAGACTACTGCGCATCGTACACGATCGACAGTAGTCTCAGGGACTACACCGAGTGGGTGCACTTAGAATGCCCCCACAGGATACAACACCACTCAACCAGGTGTGGCATGTCCGAGTCAAAAAAGGAGACAACATAAATATCTGAAACAGTTTCAATGAGACCCCCGCCGATGCAAGCACTCGACGAAGGTCTCGGGGACTACACTCAATGGGTTCGCTCAGAGTGCCCCCACTGGACTTATTATCACTCGCGCATGTCTGCCCTGTCGAGTGTTAATGATTATCAAAACCAATCAAAGACCCTGATATGTCTCCAACGTATCTATAATTTTTGATGGTTTCAAGCTATTATCTTGTCAAACTTTGGATGTTTTGCATGCTTTTTATTTATTTTCTAGGACTAACTTATTAACTCATTGCCAAGTGCCAGTTCCTGTTTTTTCCATGTTTTTGACCCCTTTTAGAGGAGATTTTGAAACGGAGTCCAAACGGAAGAAAATCCCCAAAAAGATTTTTTTTGGAATGGAAGAAGATCGGAGAACTTGGAGCCAAGCCAAAGGAGCTCCAGGGGCCCCACAAGCCCCCACCCCACGGCCAGGGGGCGCCATCCAGGCTTGTGAGCCCCTTGGAGGTCCCCTAACCTAGATCTTTCGCCTATATAATCCCGTAAATTCCACAAAAAATTAGGTGACCATCGCAATCGCTTTTCTGCCGCCGCAAGCTTCTGTCTCCGCAAGATCCCATCTGGGGCACGTCCTGGTGCCCTGTCGGAGGGGGGATTCGGATACGGAGGGCTTCTTCATCAACACCATGACCTCTCCGATGATGTGTGAGTAGTTCACCATAGACCTACGGGTCCATAGCTAGTAACTAGATGGCTTCTTCCCTCTCTTGGATTTTCAACACAAAGTTCTCCATGATCTTCATGGAGATCTATCCGATGTAATCTTCTTTTGCGGTGTGTATGTCGAGATCTGATGAATTGTGGATTTATGATCAGATTATCTATGAATCTTATTTGAGTTTCTTCTGATCTTTCTTATGCATGATTTCATATCCTTGTAATTCTCTTCGAGTTGTGGGTTCTGTCTAGCTAACTAGATCTATGATTCTTGCAATGGGAGAAGTGCTTGGTTTTGGGTTCATACCGTGCGGTGACCTCACCCAGTGACAGAAGGGGTAGCGAGGCACACATCATGTTGTTGCCATCAAGGGTAAAAATATGGGGTTTTCATCATTGGTTTGAGATTATCCCTCTACAGCATGTCATCTTGCTTAAAGCGTTACTCTGTTCGTCATGAACTCAATACACTAGATGCATGCTGGATAGCGGTCGATGTGTGGAGTAATAATAGTAGATGCAGAAAGTATCGGTCTACTTGTCTCGGACGTGATGCCTATATGCACTACAGGAATCAGCTTCTTTGTCGTCTGCCATCACAGACGGCAAAGACTAAATCCCGGACGGCAAAGACAAAACAACAGACGCCAAAGAATCTCACGGCCGGCAAAATTTCTGCGTCAGCCTACGACGGCATAGGACCTTCTTTGCCGTCTGTCCCCCAAAGCGGACGGCAAAGCTCTTTGCCGTCAGCTTTCCTTAGGAGCAGTCGGCAAAGTGCTCGAGACGGCAGCCGACAGGCGTTGCCTCTGTTAGGGGTTAACGGAGGCTTTGCCGTCTGCCTCCCCCTTATTCTTTGCCGTCTTCCTCCTCCTCCCCCCCCCCCCTCCACTCTTTGTCGTCTGCCTCCCCCTTATTCTTTGCCGTCTTCCTCCTCCCCCCCCCTCCACTCTTTGCCGTCTGCCTCCTCCTCCCCCCCTCCTCTGTGCCCTCTTCTTTGCCGTCTGACCACCCTGGAGGCAGACGACAAAGAGCCTATATAGACACCCCAGGATGCACAGCTGGGTGCCATGTGGCACCTTTGCCATCTGCCAGCTGATGGCACAGGTCTTTGCCATCAGCTGGCAGACGGCAAAGAGCCCATATAGTACCTGTTTTTTTGTTTTATATTATTTCACAGCACTTATATATATATATATATATATATATATATATATATATATATATATATATACATATATATATATATATCGAAAGAACCCACATACAAAGTATTGCACTGTTTATCCATATATACATATACATATAGTTCGACATTGTTCATCAACTCAAATGAAAACTAGATGATATACATATAAAGTTCATCCATCGACATTGTTCAACTCCATGAATGCCAACTTCCATGCATGTAGTATATCCAATCTGCAAAAATGTGAATAAGAAAGTCAGAAGAAGAACAAAATATGATGTTTTTCAGCTAACTATGTCATTTTTAGCGGAAAACAAGCTAAGAATATAATATTCATGAGCTAACCAACGTTCTTATGCCATTTTTAGCTTATTATGGCATTTTGGAGCTAAATGGGTTAATTAAAGCAAGGATAATATGAAAGAGGAGAAGAAAGAGAAGGAGGAGGAGAAGAAGAAGAAATCAAGAAGAAAGAGTAGAAGGAGGAGAAGGACTAGAAGGTCCTTGGCCTTCTCCTCCTCCTCCTCCTCCTCCTTCTTCTTCTCCTTCTTCTCTTCTTCTTCTTCTTCTTTCTTTTTATTTTGCCTATTTCTTCTCCTCTTCTCCTCCTGTTGGAGCTAAATTACCTAATTATGTCTTTTTGGAGCTAAATGGGTTAATTATCCCATTTTAGAGGAAAACAAGCTAAGTATATAATATTCATGAGCTAACCAAGGTTCTTATGCCATTTTGAGCTTATTATGGTATTTTGGAGCTAAATGGGCTAATTATGTCATTGTTGGGGAAATTAAAGCAAGGATAATATGAAAGAGGAGAAGAAAGAGGAGGAGGAGGCGAAGAAGAAGAAATCAAGAAGAAGGAGGAGAAGGAGGAGGAGGAGGAGGACTAGAAGGTCCTTGGCCTTCTCCTTCTCCTCCTCCTCCTCCTTCTCCTTCTCTTCTTCTTCTTCTTCTTCTTCTTCTTTCTTTTCATATTGCCTAATTTTTCTCCTCTTCTCCTCTTGTTGGAGCTAAATTACCTAATTATGTCTTGTTGGAGCCAAATGGGTTAATTATCCCATTTTAGAGGAAAACAAGCTAAGTATATAATATTCATGAGCTAACCAAGGTTCTTATGCCATTTTGAGCTTATTATGGTATTTTGGAGCTAAATGGGCTAATTATGTCATTGTTGGGGAAATTAAAGCAAGGATAATATGAAAGAGGAGAATAAAGAGGATGAGGAGGAGGAGAAGAAGAAGAAATCAAGAAGAACGAGGAGAAGGAGAAGAAGGAGGAGGAGGAGAAGGACTAGAAGGTCCTTGGCCTTCTCCTTCTCCTCCTCCTCCTCCTCCTCCTCCTCCTCCTTCTCCTTCTTCTCTTCTTCTTCTTCTTCTTCTTTCTTTTCATTTTGCCTATTTCTTCTCCTCTTGTTGGAGCTAAATTACCTAATTATGTCTTCTTGGAGCCAAATGGGCTAATTATCCCATTTTAGAGGAAAACAAGCAAAGTATATAATATTCATCAGCTAACCAAGGTTCTTATATCATTTTGAGCTTATTATTGTATTTTGGAGCTAAATGGGCTAATTATGTCATTGTTGGGGAAATTAAAGCAAGGATAATATGAAAGAGGAGAACAAAGAGGAGGAGGAGGAGAAGAAGAAGAAATCAAGAAGAAGGAGGAGAAGGAGGAGGAGTAGAAGGACTAGAAGGTCCTTGGCCTTCTCCTTCTCCTCCTCCTTCTCCTTCTTCTCTTCTTCTTCTTATTATTATTCTTCTTCTTTCTTTTCATTTTGCCTATTTCTTCTCCTCTTCTCCTCTTGTTGGAGCTAAATTACCTAATTATGTCTTTTTGGAGCTAAATGGGTTAATTATCCCATTTTAGAGGAAAACAAGCTAAGTATATAATATTCATGAGCTAACCAAGGTTCTCATGCCATTTTGAGCTTATTATGGTATTTTGGAGCTAAATGGGCTAATTATGTCATTGTTGAGGAAATTAAAGCAAGGATAATATGAAAGAGGAGAAGAAAGAGGAGGAGGAGGAGAAGAATAAGAAATCAAGAAGAAGGAGGATAAGGAGGAGAAGGAGGAGGGGGAGAAGGACTAGAAGGTCCTTGGCCTTCTCCTTCTCCTCCTCCTCCTCCTCCCACTTCTCCTTCTTCTCTTCTTCTTCTTCTTCTTCTTCTTTCTTTTCATTTTGCCTATTTCTTCTCCTCTTCTCCTCTTGTTGGAGCTAAATTACCTAATTATGTCTTCTTGGAGCTAAATTGGCTAATTATCCCATTTTAGAGGAAAAACAAGCTAAGTACATAATATTCATGAGCTAACCAAGGTTCTTATGCCATTTTGAGCTTATTATGGTATTTTGGAGCTAAATGGGCTAATTATGTCATTGTTGGGGAAATTAAAGCAAGGATAATATTAAATAGGAGAAGAAAGAGGAGGAGGAGGAGAAGAAGAAGAAATCAAGAAGAAGGAGGAGAAGGAGGAGAAGGAGGAGGAGGAGGAGGACTAGAAGGTCCTTGGCCTTCTCCTCCTTCTCCTCCTCCTCCTCCTTCTCCTTCTTCTCTTCTTCTTCTTCTTCCTCCTCTTGTTGGAGCTAAATTACCTAATTATGTCTTCTTGGAGCTAAATGGGCTAATTATCCCATTTTAGAGGAAAACAAGCTAAGTATATAATATTCATGAGCTAACCAAGGTTCTTATGCCATTTTGAGCTTATTATGGTATTTTGGAGCTAAACGGGCTAATTATGTCATTGTTGGGGAAATTAAAGCAAGGATAATATGAAAGAGGAGAAGAAAGAGGAGGAGGAGAAGAATAAGAAATCAAGAAGAAGGAGGAGAAGGAGGAGAAGGAGGAGGAGAAGGACTAGAAGTTCCTTGGCCTTCTCCTTCTCCTTCTCATCCTCCTCCTTCTCCTTCTTCTCTTCTTCTTCTTCTTCTTCTTCTTTCTTTTCATTTTTCCTATTTCTTCTCCTCTTCTCCTCTTGTTGGAGCTAAATTACCTAATTATGTCCAAATAGTGTCATCATCGCGTCGTAGCATTCTCTTCCCAAGTTGAACTAAGCCTTCAGAGCCATTACTTGTGCAATTGTATCCAGCTGACATAGTTGAGTGTGCTCATGGAGAGGACGTTTTGAAGACTCCAACATTTCATAAAAGGCCTTTGCAGATTCCTCCATCTCATCTTCTGAATCCCGAGCATCATCAAAGTCTTGCACCATGTCTTCGATCCCGGTACCCTGCTCGTCCGTGCAACGACAGACCACCTCAGCTCTTGTGCATTGTATAGACTCACCATGAAATGTCCACACCGTATAATTAGGCTTAAAACCCCTCCTCTGCAGGTGTTTAATCATTACAGCCTCTGTCGTCTTTTTATAGTTGTCTCATCCAGGACAGGGGCAATAGTTTCTTTCCTGGCCATTTGCAAATGCGGCTTTCACAAATTCCTTTGTTTTTACAAACCATTCTTTCGTCATCTCTTTCTGACTAGGGTGACCGGTATACATCCACGCACGATCACTCATCGTGCGTAGCTACTAAAGACAGAAGAAATATATTTATATATAATTTAGCATTCATATTCATCGGTTAATCAGGTTCGCCATTTTTATTACGTCCAGGAAACCTACACGCTAATAGGTAAAGATAGGTCCTAATCCCACCCGAGTATGTGTAGATTGGGTTCGTTTTCCCATGCTCTGCTCCGGATCCAACGCAAAATTTCAGCAGCACCTCCCCGCTGTTCTCCTTATACACGTCTCTGCAATAAACAGAGAGGATGTGCATCCGGAGAAGAACGGGGGAGGCACTGACGAAATTCCGCATCGGATCCAGAGCACAACATATGGGAAAACGAACCCAATCTACACATACTCGGGCTGTCCATGGATAATGTTGGACAACTCGAAAGGATGGCGGTTATAAATATGCAAAGACATGCATATTTATAGATGTCGCCCTTTCGAACGGGAGACGCATACTGGTCACGCATAATCATGATTGAAGAAACCTATATATAGATAGCAAGTTTCATCGACACGAAGACCGGGACAGATAAAATTAAGGAGGTAGGAGGAGAAGTCATTTGTGCTCACCAACAATCATAGGGGCGGAGCTCGTCCAACGCACGTGGAGGTCGTCGAACAACTCCACATTGAAATTCACCCGATCAACACAAATATGATGTTTTTATAAGATAATCAAAAAATATGTGAGCTAACTCTTATTCTTCTTCTTCTTCTTCTTCTTCTTCTTCTTTTCTCCTTCTTCTCTTCTTATTTTCTTCCTCTTCCTCTTCAGCCACTTCCTCTTCTTCTTCTCCTCCTCCTCCTTCTAATTCTTCTTCTCCTTCTTCTTCTTTTCTTCTTCTTCTCTTCCTCTCCTATTTTTCTTCTTCTTCTTCTTCTTCTTATTTTATTTTTTCTTTTTTCCTCTTATTCTTCTCTTCCTCTCGTATTTTTCTTCTTCTTCTTCTTATTATTCTTATTTTCTTTTTTCTTTTTTCCTATTATTCTTCTTCTCCTTCTTCTTATTTTCTTCTTCTTCTCCTCCTCCTCCTCTAGCTCTTCTTCTTCTCCTCCTCCTTTTTTCTTCTTCTACTTATTCTTCTTCTTCTACTTTTTCTTATTTTCTTCTACTAAACAGGAAACTAACCTAAGACTAAACATAAACGTAAACTAAACTAAAACTAAACCTAAACTAAAACTAAACCTAAGCCAAAACAAACCTAAAACCTATAACTAATTAAACAAAACTATTGTAAAAAGCTAAAAAACTGACCTCGATCCGGTGGCGCAGGGAGGAGGGGCGCGGGGAGGAGGGCCGCAGGGGGGAGGGGCCCGAGGAGGGCGTGGGGAGGAGGGCCGCAGGGGGGAGGGGCGCGAGGAGGAGAGGCGCGGGGAGGAGGGCCGCAGGGTGAGGGGCGCGAGGAGGGTGTGGGGTGGCGTGGCGATGGCGGCGCTGGGGTGGGGTGGCGGCGCTGGGGTGGGGTGGGGCGGCGGCGCTGGGATGGGGTGGGGCGGCGGTGCTGGGGTGGGGCGGCGGCGCTGGGGTGGGGTGGCGTCAGCGGCGCTGGGGGGTGGAGGTTGCGGTGGGGAGAGAGGGGAGAGAGAGTGGGGGAGCGGGTGGGCAGGACGATCGTTAAAGTTAGGGGTCCATCCCCTTTGCCGTCCGCCGCAAACGGCAAAGTTAGTTAGGCAGACGGCAAAGGGGTGGGGTGGGGCGGGGTGGGGTGGGGAGAGAGGAGAGGTGGGGTGGGATAGGTTTGCCGTCTGCCTTCACTACCTTTGCCGTCCATTGACGGACGGCAAAGAGGTGGCTGATGGCAAATAGGTTTTTTGCCATCAGCCATATCTTTACCGTCTGTTTTCTCAAAGCTGATGGCAACTAGGTTCTTTGTCGTCCGCTGGCTGACGGCGAAGATGTGGCAGATGGAAAATATATGAATTCCAGTAGTGATGCATGATCATTTCCTTAGATATCGTCATGACTTTGCGCGGTTCTATCAATTGCTCGACAGTAATTTGTTCACCCATCGTGATATTTGCTATTATGAGATAAGCCTCTAGTGAACACTATGGCCCCCAGGGTCTATTCCACACCATATTTACAGCCTTACACTTTTTACTTCGTTGCACTTTCCGCCTTCAGATCTCACTTTGCAAACAATCTTGAAGGGATTGATAACCCCTTTGAAGCGTTGGGTGCAAGCTTGTTTGTGTTTGCGCAGGTACTTTGGACTTGACGAGGCCCTCCTTCTGGATCGATACCTTGGTTCTCAAACTGAGGGAAATACTTACTGCTCATGTGCTGCATCACCCTTTCCTCTTCAAGGGAAAAACCGACGCAAACTAGAGAAGTAACAAGAAGAATTCCTAAGGGCCAGGGAAGGACTTTTGTTAACGTAGCAGAAGAATTTGTGGCGCCGTTGTCGGGGAGGAAGATCAAGTCAAGAACTCATCCAAGTAGGTGTCTCAAACTCATCTCTTGCATTTACTTTGTTTGTCAGTTGCCTCTCGTTTTCCTCTCCCCCACTTCACCAATTTGCCTTTTTTGTTCGCCCCTTTCGTTCGCCCTTTTTCTCGCCTGCTTTTTGTTTGCTTGTGTGCTTGCTTGCTTGCTGAAGTCACCATGAACGAAAACACCAAACTTTGTGACTTCTCGAATACTAATAATAATGATTTTATTAGTACTCCGATTGCTCCCGCCACTAGTGCGGAGTCATACGAAATCAATGCCGCTTTAGTAAATCTTGTTATGAAAGAGCAATTATCTGGCCTTCCTAGTGAAGATGTCGCATCCCATCTCAATACCTTCATTGAGCTTTGCGATATGCAAAAGAAAAAAGATGTGGATAATGACGTGATTAAATTGAAGCTTTTTCCTTTCTCGTTGCGAGATCACGCAAAAACTTGGTTTTCTTCTTTGCCCAAAAATAGTATCGATTCTTGGGATAAGTGCAAAGATGCTTATATATCCAAGTATTTTCCGCCGGCTAAGATCATCTCTCTCCGTAATGATATCATGAATTTCAAGCAACTTGATCATGAACATGTTGCACAAGCTTGGGAGAGAGTGAAATTAATGATTAGAAATTGTCCCGCTCATGGCTTGAGTGTTTGGATGATTATCTAAATCTTTTACGCTGGCTTGAATTTCGCTTCTAGAAATATCTTGGACTCCTCCTCAGGTGGAACGTTCATGGAAATCACGTTAGGAGAAGCCACAAAGCTCTTAGACAACATCATGACAAATTACTCTCAGTGGCACACTGAAAGGTCACCTACTAGTAAAAAGGTACACGCTATAGAAGAAATTAACTCGTTGAGTGCTAAGATGGATGAGTTAATGAATTTGGTTGCTAGTAGAAGTGCTCCTTTGGATCCTAATGATATGCATTTGTCTTCTTTGATTGAGAGTAGCAACGCTAGCTTGGACGTTAATTTTGTTGGTAGGAATAACTTTGGCAACAACAATGCCTTTAGAGGAAACTATGTTCCTAGGCCTTTTCCTAGTAACTCCTCTAATAACTTTGGCAACTCCTACAACAATACTCATGGAAATTACAATAGATTACCCTCTGATCGAGAGAGTAATATCAAAGAGTTCATCAACTCTCAAAAAAATTTCAATGCGTCCATAGAGGAAAAACTACTCAAAATTGACGATTTGGCTAAGAGCGTGGATAGGATTTCTTGTGATGTTGATGCTTTGAAAGTTAGATGTGCTCCTCCCAAAATCAACATGGATGAAACTTCGAAAGCTATGCGTGTTTGCATGATTGAGAGCCAAGAAAGAACCGACCAAATTCGTGCTAGACATGAATGGCTTAAAAAGGCGTGTTCTCGTGATGAGAATCACGAAGATCTTAAAGTGCTTGGTGTGACTCCCATTGAATCTTTGTTTTCTTGTGTCAAACCTAATTATTATGGGGCTGGATATGAATCCACTTTGGTTGAAAAGTGGATTCAATGATTCGGAGTCCATCTATCTTGATGCTAAAAGCATTAAAAGTGGAGTAGAAGACGTTAAAACTTTGAGTAGTAATGAAATTACTACCTGGATTTCAAGGAATTCATTTATGATAGTTGCTCCTTGATTGAATGCATTTCTTTGATGCAATCCATGTTGAACTCTCCACACGCTTATAGCCAAAACAAAGCCTTTACCGATCATATCGTCGAAGGTATGATAAAAGCTCTTGAAGAGAAACTTGAATTGGAAGTCTCTATCCCTAGAAAGCTTCATGATGAGTGGGAACCTACCATCAAAATCAAAATCAAAAACTATGAGTGCAATGCTTTGTGTGATTTGGGTGCTAGTGTTTTTGCGATTCCAAAGTCTTTATGTGATGTTCTGGGTTTAAATGAGATTGAAGAGTGTTCTCTTAATTTGCATATTGCTGATTCTACTATCAAGAAACCCATGGGAAGGATCAATGATGTTCTTATTATTTCAAATAGGAACTATGTACCCGTGGATTTCATTGTGCTTGACATTGATTGCAATCCTACATGCCATATTATTCTTGGTACACCTTTCCTAAGGACTATTGGTGCTATCATCGATATGAAGGAAGGGAATATTAGATTTCAATTTCCTTTAAGTAAGGGCATGGAAAACTTTCCTAGAAAGAAAATAAGATTTCCTTTTGAATCCATGATGAGGGACACTTATGGTTTGAGCACCAAAGATGACGATACGTGATTCTATCGCTCCTATGCCTAGCTAAGGGCGTTAA
Source organism: Hordeum vulgare subsp. vulgare (assembly GCF_904849725.1). Lineage (NCBI taxonomy): Eukaryota > Viridiplantae > Streptophyta > Magnoliopsida > Poales > Poaceae > Hordeum > Hordeum vulgare. Next base: position 483,672,037 of record NC_058518.1, on the reverse strand, counting down.
ACAATAGCGCTTGTTGGGAGGCAACCCAATGAATTTGTCTTTTTTCTTTCTGTTTTGTTGCGTCCAAACTTTCATAATTCTGTTGTGATTGTGTTTTTTGTGTTTCTTTTTGTGTTTGAGCCAAGCAAAACCTTTATGACTAGTCTTGGTAATGGTTGTTTGATCCTGCTGGAAAAAGACAGAAACGTTTTGCTCACGAGATGATTTTTCATTTTTATTCAGAAAGAGCTTTTGAGTTGATTATTTTTGCTGCTGATTGATATGCTTTTCCCCATGCCTTCGTAATTTGTCAGATGTTTTGAGGTAACAGAAGTATACGAAGTATACAGATTGCTACAGACTGGTCTGTTTTTGACAGATTCTGTTTTTGTTGAGTTGGTTGCTTGTTTTGATGAAACTATGGTTAGTATCGGGGGGTACTAGCCATGGAAAAGTGAGAATACAGTATCCAATCATCAATATAGATGGAATTCAAGTTTGCTACAGTACCAAAAAGAAGTGGTAGTTTGTTTTCTTGTACTAATGTTATCACAAGTTTCTGTTTAAGTTTTGTGTTGTGAAGTTTTCAAGTTTTGGGTGATGTTCTCATGGACAAAGAGATAAGGAGTGGAAAGAGCTCAAGCTTGGGGATGCCCAAGGCATCCCAAGCCAAATTCAAGGACACCAAAAAGCCTAAGCTTGGGGATGCCCCGGAAGGCATCCCCTCTTTCGTCTTCAATCCATCGGTAACATTACTTGGAGCTATATTTTTATTCACCACATGATATGTGTTTTGCTTGGAGTGTCTTGTATCGTAGGAGTCTTTTCCTTTTGTTGTGTCACGATCATCCTTTCTGCACACCTTTTGAGATACACATGCACTCATCGTGATTTTGCTAGAATGCTCATAGTGCTTCACTTATATCTTTTGAGCTAGATACTTTTGCTCTAGTGCTTCACTTATATCTTTTGAGCTAGATACGTTTGCTCTTGTGCTTCACTTATATCTTTAGAGCACGGCGGTGCATGATTTGGTAGTTGGCTTATGCTATGAAAGTAGTCCCAAATGTGCTAGGTACCCAAAGAAGATGCAAAAACCTCCATCTTCATGTGCATTGAGTAGTAAGAGAAGTTTCGATTCCTCTCAGTTAGTTTTGAGACATGGATTCGATAATATTGAGAGTTATGTTAGTAGGGTGTTGTGAATCTAGAGATACTTGTGTTGGAGTTAGTGATTCCTGTAGCATGCACGTATGGTGAACCGCTATGTTAGGAAGTTAGAGCATAATTGATCTATTGATTGTCATCCTTTGTGTTGAGGTCGGGATCGCGCGATGGTTTACACCTACCAACCCTTCCCCTCGGAGTATGCGTTTAGCACCTTGTTTCGATTAATAATAAAAACTTTCGCAATAAGTATGTGAGTTCTTCATGACTAATGTGTCACGCCCAAGATGCGATCCTATCCTCAATTTGGCACGAGGGCCTCGTCAGGGATAGAAGCGCATCTCGTCGTGTCGCAAGAATGGATATCGTTACAAGTACATGTAATGAAAAGAAGAGATATATAAAGAGTTGGCTTACACTCGCCACAAGCTACATCAGAGTCACATCAGTACATTACACAATCATCAAGAGTAAGAGCAGGGTCCGACTACGGACGAAAACAAACGATAAAAGAAGAACGACGTCCATCCTTGCTATCCCAGGCTGCCGGCCTGGAACCCATCCTAGATCGATGAAGAAGAAGAAGAAGCAACTCCAAATGAACAATCAACGCGCTCGCGTCAAGTAACCTTTACCTGTACCTGCAACTGGTGTTGTAGTAATCTGTGAGCCACAGGGGACTCAGCAATCTCATTTCCAAAGGTATCAAGACTAGCAAAGCTGAATGGGTGAGGTATGGTAAAGTGGTGAGATTGCAGCAGCGGCTAAGTATATATGAGGTGGCTAGCTTACGAGTACCAGAAGTAAGAGGGGGAAGAACTACGCATAGCGAACATGAACTACAGATGACCAAATGAATGATCCTAAACACCTACCTACGTCAGTCATAACCCCACCGTGTCCTCAATCGGAGAAGGAACTCACGAAAGAGACAGTCACGGCTACGCACACAGTTGGCATATTTTAATTAATTAACTTTAAGTTATCTAGAACCAGTGTTAAACAAAGTTTCCACATTGCCACATAACCGCGGGCACGGCTTTCCGAAAGATTTAACCCTGCAGGGGTGCTCCAACTAGTCCATCACAAATTACCACAAGCCGCATAGAAATCCTCAATCACGAAGCTCGCGATCTCGTCGGATTCCCTAGTGGAAAACCTCAACTCTGAGATTACCCAAAGCATCACCGGAATCCCGATGCACAAGATATCTCGTCAAAGGTAAAACTAATCCAACAAGGCCGCCCGACGTGTCGACGATCCCGATAGGAGTCGCGTACCTCGTTCTCAGGACACGGCGGATGAGCTAGACGTCGGGATCGCTAAACCTCCGGGTGACCAGAGGGGCGCCGGACATCGCTCAGGTGGGCCCAACACTCATGAGGAGCACTGGCCCGGGGGTTGATTAAATTATCCTCGGGGTCCGGAAAGTCCCTATGCAATTTTTATTAGGTGATTAGGCAAATGTAGTACCAAAGTTGGGCCTTGCCAGACCAGTTTTAATCTAAAACGAATTATCAAGGGGGTCCCCATAACAACCCCGATCGTGTTAGGAGCGCTCAATTATGGAACATAACACCGGTAGCCGGTATCTAAAAGGGGGCAAAGGTGGAACAAAACACCAGGCTAGAAAGGCCGAGCCTTCCACCTTTTACCAAGTATATAGGTGCATTAAATTAGATAGCATTTAATATGGTGATATAACAAGGAACCCATGCTTTCACATGGAAGCATCTGCACCTGCAACTAGCAATGCTATCAACAGGGTTAAGCAAGCAGTACCATAGCCAATCAATGGTTTGCTAGGTTGAACCGGTTGAATGTTTTCATGGCATTGTTGAGAGGCTGAATTTAATAGGTGGTAGGCAACGAGACATAAACGATAGAAGCGATAAACTAGCATGGCAATGATAGTAATGGTATCTGGGGAAATGATCATCTTGCCTGAGATCCCGCTTGGAAGAAGGATGCCTCCGTGAAGCAGACAAACCGACGTAGTCGAACGGGTCCTCACAATCCGGCACGCTTGCGGAACTCTATCGAGACGGGGAAACCGGAAACACAAATCAACACACGAAATTCACCACACGATGCACTTCACATATGATGCATGAGCTACTAAATACATGCAAGTCACGGCATGGCAAATCACACAATCAAACACTACACATTAATTGAAGTTCAATATGCACGAGTTGCATATTGACGAAACTCCACGTTAATTATTTAGTTCACTCCCGGTTATTTACACGACAATATTAATGTTGTTAAACATGCAAGAGGTGAAGCGGAAATTAAACTACCTATCTAAGCATTTTAAGTGAGGCCGGAAACAACATATAGCATCTCCGAAACGACCTCACATGTTAAATTACAATTCTGTCCAGATCTGAATTAATGCATTTAATTAGTTGTTAAACAGCAAAAAAAATAGGTTCACGTGATTCTACGCGTCAAGGCAAGCAATCTACACATAGGAAACATCTCCAACGGAGCTACGGTTCAACAGATACAAGCACCGCAAGATATGATGGCATGAATGCAAAATGTATGCAACGGCGGCTACGAGCACTTCAACACAAACAAACAGCAAGAGAAAATGAAACTACATGAGACTCTAAGCAAGTTTCATGTAGGACACGATCAAAACGGAGCTACGGTTCGAAAACTACGAGCAAAACAAGAAATGACTACAAACTGCCCAAAACAGCCACATAGCAATTTCTACGCCTCACAACTTCAGCTACACAACTCCGATAAGCTCAAGCAAAGCATGGCACGGAAGAGGGCAAGAAGCACTACTACGAACAGCTAACAACAACTAGCGTGGCAGCAAGGAGCACTAGGAACAGAAGACACAAAATGGCATCTCACGCACTATTTCAGACTAAGTGAAAATAACACCTCGTGAAAGTGCAATTTTCAGCCTGAAGCAATATTGACAGCAGCAAAACCTATAGCTAAAGGACTCCAAATGGCATGAAACTTAACAGAATGCTAGAGGAACACAAGGGGAACAACTAACTCCATTGGACCAACCCCAAAAGAGCTACAGATCACAAGATACAAGCAAGACAAGACAGCAAGAACATATAACAGATCCCAGACTTAGAAATATTTCAGCTCCTCTAAAACAGCACTATTCAAGCAACTTGAGCGCAAGCAAACAACACCTAAACATGCATTTCTATTGCAACCAAAAATACCAGGGGCTAAATAAAACATCCGAGATCAACTCTCTAGTTGACAACTAATTCAAACGAGGCACGGAATAAAACCTACGAATTAAACAAAAGGGCATCACGACAAAATATCTCGCGAACTAACTTCCTCAAAAGCTAAAACTAAATGCACAGAAAAATCCATGGGATTTTTCTACCCCGGAAACATATAAAATATGTGGGGTTTGCAACACAAAATAATGCCACACAATAACGCGGGAGAAATAAACCTAGACACGAAAAATAGTCTAACGGGCAATCTCTACACGCAAAAATACACTTGACCGCTCTAAACTACATGGAAAATAGCTCCTTAGAGCATGGACATTTTATCTACGACGTACGAGCAAACAAACACGCGAGGAAAATAAATGCGGGCACCTACTTATGGAGACAGCACGCAAAACAAAGCATTAGACACCCTAAACAGCGTTAAACAAATATGCATGTTGGATAATCGTGTTCTACTCGCGAAGCTACCCCAAAACAATATATAACACGCGTCGTCCCGACCTACGGTTTAGAAACTACGGACGTTCTAATATATACCTAATTTCTGGAAAATAAACAATTCCGAAAAACAACCTAAAATCCTAACGGGCCGAACAAGGGGCGCAGCAAAACTAAACTACGCCAAGGGTGTGGGATAAGGCAGGGCTCACCTGAGGGCCTGGGCGAAGGGAGGCAGGCCAGCCTGGGCGGCACGGCCCAAGCGCCCAAGCCGGCCCAGGTGCGCGGCGCAGCGGTCAACGCTCGCGAGCGGGAGGCTCACACGAGCCGCCCTCCTGATCCAGATCGGGATCGAGGGGGAGCTCGGCTCCAGTGGCTCCAGCGGCCGGCGAGCCTGGAGAAAGCGACGGCGCCGGCGGGGTTCGAGGTGAGGCCGACCTGACCTCGTAGCCCGAGGACCGACGGGTCCATTCCCGGCGGTGGAAGGTCCGACGGCGAGGCGACAAGGGCGGCGGCGAGCTCCCGGGAACGGCGCGAGTACGGGGAACCGTACGGGCGGCGGCGGCGGCCGGAGACGGCGCGGGGCCGCGGGCGGCGCGCTCCAGCTGCGACGGCGGGGAGCACGCGGGGGTGCGGCTCGGAGGCGGCAGGCGCTGCGAGGAGCCGGCGGCGGCTCGGGCTGAGATGGGCTCGGGCGGGCCGCGCGCGGGCCTAGCGGGCCGGCGGCTGGAGGAGTTAGACAGGTGGGAGGAGAGAGGCTAGGGTTTGGTGGGGCACGGAAAACAAGGAGGGATTAGGGGGAGGCTGTCCGAAAATTAGAAGGGGTCTATATATAGACAAACGGGGGGGCTCGGTTAACCGGAATCGCGATCCGGATCCAACCGCGGGGTCGGATTCGGACAATTCCGAACGCGGGACGAGCTACGTGGCCGTGTAGGGTGGTTTACCGGAGACGAGAGGGGGAACGGGCGGCGCGGAAACGCGATTTAAAACACTGACACACGTCCGACGGTATCCCGAATACGGTGCCGCTACGGTCGACCGTTCGGGTACCAGACGGTCTCCGATCGCGACGAAATTCGACAGGCGGTCTAGCGATAACCAATCGCGACCGCGTGCCAAGTTTCACCTCGAACAGAGAAAGTTTTAAACGCACTTTTAAAAACAGGGTTTCGACGGTGCCGCGGGCGCGTGCGTGTGCGGTCAGGCTCGGAACGACCGACGACGAGAACCGGCAACTACTAACGAATGCGAGTTTTGAAAACGGGCGGCAACGGAGATGCCGATGCAATGCAGATGATGCGCATGATGCGATGATGATGCGGCAACTGAAAATACCCACACGACGAAAAGGAAAGAGAGGGGAATCTTCTGGAACGTCGGCATCGGGCTGTCACATAATGTGAGCCCATGGTATAGATGCACTTTTACCTTCCACCATTGCTAGCCTCCCTAGTGCCGCGCAATTCTCGCCGGTGCACAAACACACCAAATTCCTTCATCAAAACAGCCACCATACCTACCTACTATGGCATTTTCATAGTCATTCCGAGATATATTGCCATGCAACTCCCACCGTCCGTCTCATGACTTGTGCCGTCACTCTCATATTGCCATTGCATGATCGCGCCATGCTAGATTGTTGCACATCCCGGTACACTGCCGGAGGCATCTCCTATGGAGTCATCATCATTGTGATCTTTGAGCTGTGAGTAAATAAAAGTGTGATGATCATCATTATTAGAGCATTGTCCCATGTGAGGAAATAAAACAAAGAGGCCAAAGAGCCCAAAAACAAACAAAAAAGAGAAAAGAAAAGAAAAGAAAAAAAGAGGCCTAAGAGCCCAAATAAAAAAACGAGAGAAAAAGAGAGAAGGGACAATGCTACTATCTTTTTCCACACTTGTGATTCATGTTAGCACCATGTTCTTCATGATTGAGAGCTTCTTGGTTTGTCAATACCATATGCTAGTGGGAATCTTTGTTTTATAACTTGGCTTGTATATTCCAATGATGGGCTTCCTCAAAATTGCCCTAGGTCTTCGTGAGCAAGCAAGTTGGATGCACACCCACTAGTTTTCCTCTTGAGCTTTCACATACTTATAGCTCTAGTGCATCTCTTGTATGGCAATCCCTACTCATTCACATTGATATATATTAATGGGCATCTCCATAGCCTATTGATACGCCGAGTCAGTGTGACCATCTCCTCCTTTTTGTCTCACAACCACCACCACACTCTATTACAGCTATAGTGCTATATCCATGGCTCACGCTCATGTATTGCGTGATAGTTATAAAAGGTTTGAGAAAGTAAGAGTGCGAAAACAATTACTTGGCCAATTCCGGGGTTGTGCATGATTTACATTAGTTGTGTGAGGATGATGGAGCATAGCCAGACTATATGATTTTGTAGGGATAACTTTCTTTGGCCTTGTTATTTTGAAAGTTCATGATTACTTTGCTAGTTTGCTTGAAGTATCACTGTTTTCATGTCAATAGCAAACAATTGTTTTGAATCTTACGGATCTGAATATTCATGCCATGTGAAAGAAGTTGCAAAGGACAACTATGCTAGGTAGCATTCCACATCAAAAATTCATTCTTTATCACTTCCCGACTCGAGGACGAGCAGGAGTTAAGCTTGGGGATGCTTGATACGTCTCCAACGTATCTACAATTTTTGATGGTTTCATGCTATTATCTTGTCAAACTTTGGATGTTTTGCATGCTTTTTATTTATTTTCTGGGACTAACTTATTAACTCAGTGCCAAGTGACAGTTCCTCCTTTTTCCATGTTTTTGACCCCTTTTAGAGGAGATTTTGAAACGGAGTCCAAACGGAAGATAATCCCCGAAAAGATTTTTTTTGGAACGGAAGAAGATCGGAGAACTTGGGAGCCAAGCCAGAGAAGCTCCAGGGGCCCCACAAGCCCCCACCCCGCTGCCAGGGGGGCCGTGCCATCCAGGCTTGTGGGACCCCTGGAGGTCCCCTGACCTAGATCTTTCGCCTATATAATCCCATAAATTCCAGAAAAAATCAGGAGATCATCGCAATCGCTTTTCCGCCGTCGCAAGCTTGTGTCTCCACAAGATCCCATTTGGGGCACATCCTGGTGCCCTGTCGGAGGGGGGATTCGGATACGCAGGGCTTCTTCATCAACACCATGACCTCTCCGATGATGCGTGAGTAGTTCACCATAGACCTACGGGTCCATAGCTAGTAACTAGATGGCCTCTTCTCTCTCTTGGATCTTCAACACAAAGTTCTCCATGATCTTCATGGAGATCTATCCGATGTAATCTTCTTTTGCGGTGTGTTTGTCGAGATCCGATGAATTGTGGATTTATTATCATATTATCTATGAATCTTATTTGAGTTTCTTCTGATCTCTCTTATGCATGATTTCATATCCTTGTAATTCTCTTCGAGTTGTGGGTTTTGTCTGGCCAACTAGATCTATGATTCTTGCAATGGGAGAAGTGCTTGGTTTTGGGTTCATACCGTGCGGTGACCTCACCCAGTGATAGAAGGGGTAGCGAGGCACGCATCCTGTTGTTGCCATCAAGGGTAAAAAGATGGGGTTTTCATCATTGGTTTGAGATTATCCCTCTACATCATGTCATCTTGCTTAAAGCATTACTCTATTCGTCAGGAACTCAATACACTAGAAGCATGCTGGATAGCGGTCGATGTGTGGAGTAATAGTAGTAGATGAAGAAAGTATCGGTATACTTGTCTCAGACGTGATGCCTATATGCGTGATCATTGCCTTAGATATCATCATGACTTTGTGCGGTTCTATCAATTGCTCGACAATAATTTGTTCACCCATCGTGATATTTGCTATTATGAGAGAAGCCTATAGTGAACACTATGGCCCCCAGGGTCTACTCCACACCATATTTTCAGCCTTACACTTTTTACTTCGTTGCACTTTCCGCCTTCAGATCTCACTTTGCAAACAATCTTGAAGGGATTGAAACCCCCTTTGAAGCGTTGGGTGCAAGCTTGTTTGTGTTTGCGCAGGTACTTTGGGCTTGACGAGGCCCTCCTTCTGGATCGATACCTTGGTTCTCAAACTGAGGGAAGTACTTACTGCTCCTTTGCTGCATCACCCTTTCCTCTTCAAGGGAAAAACCGACGCAAACCAGAGAAGTAACAAGAAGAATTCCTAAGCGCCAGGGAAGGACTTTTGTTGCCGTAGCAGACCCCTACCGATGTCTTCATCATTCGACAGTGGCCTTGGGGACTACACCCAGTGGGTGCACTCAGCATACCCCCACTGGATCAGAAACAAGCATGAATGCGACAACAGAAAACGCCCTCTGGGTGTGAAGTCAAGACGGACAAAATGCAATAGGAAATGAACTTACAATCCCACTTACTCGGATGTTAGCACGAAGCACCGAACCGGCATCATATGCCAACTTGCTGGCTTCATATGCCTCCTTAGTTCGCAACATCATTTGCTCGGCCTGGATCATGGCCTCCTTCCCGGCTTCAGTTTGGTCTTCTGGAACGTGTTGCAGTGAGAATACATGCATTGGAGGAGTCAGCACTACAACTGAAGTCACAAGAGTTACTGGAGGTTGTTCAATCGACATTGGAGTCACAAAAGTCGAACTCGCTGGAGGAGCACTCGACAGCGGAATCTCGGGTCCAGTTTTAGCTCGAGACGAGTCTCCAAGTTCCAAAGGCAATTCAGCAGTTGACCGATGTGGTTCTTCATCGTCTTCCAGATGAATGACTTTGGTAGCTGTCAGTCGGTAACATTAGTCAGGCCAATCGACCAACTTTATCCAGAAAATAGAACAAAATGAAGATTTCTTATACCTCGTTGGGAGGTGACCACGTGTGCAACATCCAAGTCCATGTGATCCTCTTCATCTCGAGGAGGTGACGTCACCGAGGTAGCAGCTCTGGCAAAGCAAATTCCACTCCTACATCAAGGGCATGAAATTTAACAACGAAAAAAGAAAGAAGTAAACACTTATCCTGAAGCGACTAGCACAATGATGCTCATTGGGGCAGAGCCTTCCGAGGCTTGGGAGCGTCAAGTTTGGGCTGTTTTGCAGCCTTCTGTGACGACTCAGTTGTTGCAGCTCAGTCACGCTTCATATTCCTAGTGCTTGACACCAAGGTCTTGCTTGGGGTAGCTACCGGATCGTGGCAATGCTTGGATCGAAACTCGGTGCGCGGAGGAGATTGAATCTCTTCTTCACTCTCCTCCGAGTCGTCTTCGCTCCCCTCGCTGTCCTCGGCACATTCACTGTTTGCACTGCCATCTTCGCTCTCCCCACTGGCGTCAAGTTGCTCCCCGTTCAGCACGGGTGAATGCATGTTTGTCCACTCCTAGAAGATATAAAGCAACAAAGTCAGTCGGCTAGAGATTCAATCACTCGACAAACATATGAAAGTAATCGTCAAGGAAATAACTCACCATCTTCTGTGGCTTGTTCTTAGCATAGAAAGGCAAGACCCATTTGGCTCCTAATGGATTGTTGCAGGCTCCAGTGATCTGAGCCACGGTTACCTCATAAATCTCCTCTGGGTACGACCGAGTGGTATCCTCAGGGCCTGAATAACGCCATGTGGCATGGTCTCAAGCAGGTCCATTCCAGTCACCCCGCCATGGATCAGATCTTCTAACGCATTCACCAGAATTCCTACCTGGACCTTCTCCTCCTCTAACATAGTCAGCGTTCTGGGAGCAACAGGTCACTCCAAAGTGAAGGGGGGAAGACCAGTCGACATATTTGGGGTTGCAATATCTTTGCAATAGAACCAGGTCGATTGCTAGCCTTGGACAGATTCATGGAGGGTCATTTGCGGATACGCACTCTTACTCCTATTATGGATCCCCAAACCGCCACACAGTTGGATAACATTGGTTCTACTATCCTTGGGTTTGGCTTTCTTAACCGACTGAGAACGAACGGTGAAGATATGCTTGAACAGTCCCCAATGAGGAGGACAACCCAAGAAACACTCGCACAACGTTATGAACGCATCAAGGTGTGCAATAGCATTAAGAGGAAGGTGATGGAGTTGAGCACCAAAAATTTCAAGAACCCATGGATGAATGGGTGGGGAGGCAAAGAAAAACCTCGCTCTACGTGGGTGGGGAGGAGGACTCTCTCACCTTTGCGCGTCTCCGGCTCGACTTCCCCCTCCGGTAATCTCCATGATTCTGTAACTATCAATCCGTCATGGATGAGGTTCAGGACATCCACCTCCTTGACGGTTGAAGGGAGGAAATCCCCCTAGATCCAGCCTGGCGGCACCGCAGCTCGAGCGCCCGATGGCTTCTTGGCTCTTCCTCCCTTCTTGGCCTGCTCAAGTTTTCCCGTCTTCGATTTCGTCATCTCGATGGTGGTGGTGCAGACAGATCTAAGCGGAGCTCGAGAGGCAGAGGAGATGGATAAAAAGCGGACATTGAGAAGGAGCACGGTTCCAACCCTAGCGCCGGCTCATTTTATAGCCGCCTGAGTGAGTCGCTGACCTATGGGCCCGCAGATCTTCGTATATCCTGATATAAGAGAAAGCACGATACATGGCGATAAGGGCGGCGCGATAATTGAGGAGTCGGGATCTCATTTACCCCGGTTGTTGTGTCATCACCGTTCAGCGTGCGCTTACCAAATTTTGGAATCCCGTGAAATCCGGAACTTACAAAGTGACCCGTCACATCAAAATATCCTGTTGATCACTCAGACCAGTTTTCACTTTCAAATTCACTCAGATATCTTTGAGGACAGAATCGATCAGGGTGAATGGTGAGTAGTTCAATCGATGCCCGTTTCTGCCAGGCCTAGACATGCATTCGGAGTTTGGCATGCTTTGAAAAAATCTACATCGACCTCTTTCCACTCGAATCCTAATCCATTCGGGGGCTAATGATGGGGATATGTACCTAGGGTAGGGTCATAGGCCTGACCTACATGTCCTACCTAAGGGCACATCATTAAAGATTTAAAGATTTCAAGGAAGATTCCGACTGACTCGTGATGGGTCAGTCGATAGAGCATCCATTCAGAGACTTTCTCCTTGCACTCGACAAAACACTTCCACTCGGCAGAATAAGAACCCAGTCGACTGCAGAAGTTCAGAAGTCACCCCACAGAGGCCAAAGAGCAGGCATTCGACTGGTTATCATAAGTAGAATTTATTATGTACGTTATGAGTAACGCACGCCTTTGTCTTCATTACTCAAACCCTTGGTTGACTGGGCCTTGATGAGGGGTAGCACACTCTATATAAGCCACCCATCCCCTCTGGCATAAGGGTTCGCACCCCCTGTAACACACACTCCACATGACAAGAGCTCCCGAGCACTAAGTCGTAGGGCTGTTACCTCCACGAGAGGGGCCTGACCTCATACATCGTGATTCTACCCTCTCCTTTCGTACCCCTCACCTCTACTGTCAGGTTGTTCCCACGAAACGGCGTGCACCGAGAAGGGAGACCTTGCGCTTGCAAGGTTTCTTCGGAGCCCAAGGAGGTAGTCCCTCCTCGGTTCCCTCCGGTGCCCCCCTCTTCCTCGCCTGAAGAGAATCTCTCTCTTCCTCCTCATCTACCTCCTCCCCCTCATGGGTGGAGGAGGCATGGGTGTCCTTCGATTTTGTATCCGGAGGACCCCTTGAACGGAGACCCGCGCGGGTCTCCTTCTTCTTGTTGTCCGATGCCACATACGGCAACTCTACTAGAATCTGCTCCAGCACAGGAATACGGGGTTCCTCGGGCACGGGAGATGGGCCTTCTATGTTCTTGGCCTCTTCCACCCACTCCTGTGAAAATAGAAAGGATAGTAAGATCTTTAACAACAACGAAGCCCCGAGTAGATAAAAGAGCTCGGACGTACCTCCATCGGGGGCGTATTGTCGTCTAGGACGGTATCTTCATCCTCGGCCAGCAACTCCTGCTGATGTTTAAGCAATACCCGTCACAGGTCTACATGGGTGGTGCGGCAGAACTCGAGCATCGTCCAAGGCTCGTCGGCCTTGTGAGACCACATCGAGTTGTCCTGATGCTGGCACGAATGGATATGGCGATGGAGCGTGGCCTGGATCACATCGGCAAGCTAGATATTGGATTCCACCAATTATGTGATGCGGTTTTGGAGCTGCTGCACATCCGAAGACGAGCCTTAGTCCAGGCCTTTCCTGACCCATGAGGTCAGCCTCACCGGGGGACAAGACCTGGACTCGGTGGGCGCTGCCTAGTTTTCTTCTCATGGTTCTGTTATATAGAACCACTCATTCTGCCAGTTCTTGATGGTGTCGATCAGTGTGCCCTCTAGCAATGTCACGCGATGGATATTGCTTATCACGGCCCCACCATAGTCGGCATGCTGGCTGCTGACCGACTTCGGCTTGACATTGAAGACCTTGAGCCAGAGAACGAAATGTGGATGAACCCGCAAGAAAGCCTCGGAGACGGTGATGAAGACGGAGATGTGCATAATGGAATTTGGGGGGAGCTCATGAAAATCTACCCCATAGTAAAACATCAAACTCGTGATGAAGGGGTGGAGCGGGAAGCCCGGTCCCTGAGGAAGCGGGGGACGAACACCACCCGCTCCCCGGGCCTTGGCATAGGAACCACCTGGCCCTTTTCCTATGCTCGGTGGGCGATGTCGGTGGCTATGTAGCCGCAACGCTTGAGCTCCTAGATATATCCTTCAGAGACGCACGAGACCTCCCATTTTCCATGAGCGCCTGAGCTAGCCATCGCAGGGCTTGAGACGGAGGGCGATTGGAAGGGATGGGAGGCGGAATGGATCTGGGCACTTGAGCTCGGAGGGAGAAGGGGCAAGGTTTTGATCTTTTTCCCCTTTTAAAAGGGAGGTCGCGAAACCAAGGGTTTCTTCTTATGCGCCACCAGCTCCTCCACTTCCCGAAACAACCGCACCATTGAGACATGCGTAGATTGGCTCGGGTCATTGAATCAAAATCCCCTTAAATACGGGACACGATCTGTGTCGATGATGGAATGTGCCCCGAGGAAAATGGCCTCGAGCCGCGACTCGAGTTTTACTCATTATTTGTTTTTGTGACCTTTCATGAGAAGAGTTGTCAGACATGTTACTATTCAACTTCAGGTCTTCAAAAGCCTTTGGATTTAATGACACCTATTTTCAAAAATATTACGTCATTGGAGCGATTAAACTGATAACAGCCGAATATGAAGGGAACTCATCATGCAAGCCGATTTGTCTATATGCTCGATTGTCGAAGACTATACACATCGACGTTGAAGGCTAGTTCGGGGGCTACTGAGGAAGTTCCAAATTAAGGGGTCCTTGGGCGGACGGGTTGTCCCTTATGGGACGACCATGTGGGTTGCATCATTGAAGACCGTATTGCCTGACGACTACGTAATCAAGATGGAGAACTCCGAAGACTATGCGTGCACTCCAAGGCAGGAGGACCGGTTCGGCCCATCTACCCTTGATATATGTCGGTAACATGTAACCCTAGGGGCCCTGGTGTCTATATAAACCAGGGTCACTTATGCGTAGGGCAGAGTTATCTCATCTAGGATTCAGCTCGTACGATCTCGTGGTAGATCAACTCTGTAACCATCGTTCCCCATCAATATAATCGAGCAGGACGTAGGGTTTAACCTCTTCAAGAGGGCCCGAACCTGGGTAAACACCGTCTCTCCATCTCTCGTGCAACCCATCGATCTAAGATCCATAGTTCGGTACCCCCTACCTGAGATCTGCCGATTTTGACACCGACACCTCGCACTCGGAAGGCTGCGTTCCCCTCCAACTTCTTTGGTTTGGTAGTCCTCATGGGTGCGGCTCCGGAAACCCACGACCTATGATTTCTATTGTCTTAGGCTTGCTGGCACCCTTGCTCATGCGGATTCGTCCCCGTCACCTTCTTTTGGCCCCTTCAAGCCTCGCCGGCTTGCCGGGGTCCCGACGATTCCGTACAGGTTGCCTGGATCTACGTTCCTTTTAGGTCCTGGCCTACTTGCGACGCTGATGACCCACAAGTGTAGGGGATCTATCATAGTCCTTTCGATAAATAAGAGTGTCGAACCCAACGAGGAGCATAAGGATCTGACAAGTTGTTTTCAACAAGGTATTCTCCGCGAGCACTGAAATTATCGGTAATCAAAAATTGTGTGATAAGATGGTTCGTAGCAAGTAGCAAGTAACAATAGTAACAAAGGTGCAGCAAAGTGGCCCAATCCCTTTTGTAGCAAGGGACAAGCCTGGACAAACTCTTATAGGAGGTAAAGCGCTCCCGAGGACAAATGGGCATTTCTGTCAAGCTAGTTTTCATCATGATCATATGATTCACGTTCGCTACTTTGATAGTTTGATATGTGGGTGGACTGGTGCTTGGGTGCTGCCCTTACTTGGACAAACACCCCACTTATGATTAATCCCTCTCGGAAGCATCCGCAACAACGAAAGAAGAATTAAGACAAAGTCTAACCATAGCATTAAACTAGTGGATCCAAATCAGCCCCTTACGAAGCAACGCATAAACTAGGGTTTAAGCTTCTGTCACTCTAGCAACCCATCATCTACTTATTACTTCCCAATGCCTTCCTCTAGGCCCAAATAATGGTGAAGTGTTATGTAGTCGACGTTCACATAACACCACTAGAGGAAAAACAACATACAACGCATCAAAATATCGAACGAATACCAAATTCATAGGACTACTTATAGCAAGACTTATCCCATGTCCTCAGGAACAAAAGTGACTACTCACAAAGCATAATTATGTTCATGACCAGAGAGGTATTGAATAGCATCAAGGATCTGAACATATAATCTTCCACCGAGTAATCCAACTAGCATCAACTACAAAGAGTAATTAACACTACTAGCAACCTTACAAGTACCAATCGGAGTCGTGAGATGGAGATTGGTTACAAGAGATGAACTAGGTTTGGAGATGAGATGGTGTTGATGAAGATGTTGATGGTGATGAGTCCCCTCCGATGAGGGGAGTGTTGGTGATGACGATGGCGACAATTTCCCCCTCCGGGAGGGAAGTTTCCCCGGTAGGACGGCCCTGCCGGAGCTCTAGATTGGTTCTGCTCAAGTTCCGCCTCGTGGCGGCGGCGATTCCTCCCAAAAGCGTCCTCTTGATTTTTTCTGGAACAAAACCCTCCTTATAGAAAAATATGGGAGCCAGAGGGGCAACAGGGAGCCCACAAGCCCCCTAGGCGCGACCAGGGGGGTAGGCCGCGCCTAGCAGGCTTGTGGCCTCCTCGTGGCTCCCCTCTGGTACTTCTTCCGCCCAGTATTTTTTCTAAATTCCAAAATAATTCCTCATTGATTTTCACGGCTTTTGGAGTTGCGCATAATAGGTATCTCAAACTTGCTTCTTTTTCAGGCCAGCATTCCAGCTGCCGGCATTCTCCCTCTTCATGTAAACCTTATATAATAAGAGAGAAAAGGCATAATTATTGTACCGTGAAGTGTAATAACAGCCCATAAAGCGATAAATATCAACATAAAAGCATGATGCAAAATGGACGTATCAGACGCCACCTCCTATGCCATCTCCGGTTGCCTCCTCGACCCCGTCCACCTTGCTTTGCCCGCACGTCAGATCCGTAGCACACGTGTTTCCAACTCCCCTTCATGTGGTGAAAGCTCCGACCTACACTGTGACTTCCTCGTCTCTTGATCTCAACCGACGGATGTGGGATTGCTCAGACCCGGCCAGGGTGAAATCCCTGCTGGACTTGTCGATGGTGACAATGGCAATGCTCGCGGGTTGTCGTTCCCTTCTTGGAGGCTCTGTCATAGCTTCTATCTGTGCCCCTTCGAGCATCGGCGAAACCCCAAGTCTGGCTCTCCGGATCGGACAACGACAACGCCATAACGTTGTTCCCCTTCTCGAAGCGTTGTTTTGCTCACTCGGCATACCAGGCGTTGGACCTCGAGTCTTGGTAACGACCGTATTTGTTCGGACTACATCTCATGGCGTGGGCATCCTAGGCGCTATGTACGTCCCCATCGATGCTCCCCTCATGGTTACTGTCTCCGGCCCGACCTGGTCCTGCCGCCCAATAGCCAATCTCTTGAGGCTCTAGGTGGGAATACATTGATCCTATCAATTCTGAAGCAACGGTCATTTGAAGGTGGTCCCTCGTGTTAGTCATGACACGGCGTGGGTGTTGTGAGCCCCTTGCCTCCTTGCCTTCTCTCGTCGGAGGCTGGGCTAAGTGGTTTAGCTGCATGTCATCTCTTTGGGCTGAGCATCCCTCTTCCCTCTATTTCATAAACATACTCGCACCTTCGTAAGTTCGTGTACCATGTTGTACCCTATCCTGTATTTTCTCTACTCTCTTTTATTAATAAAAAGATACGCAAGATTTGCATATTCGGGAAAAAAGTAAGGAAGGGGGACATGAAAGGTGTGCTTTTTAAAATGAAACCTTGGAGTTTTACAAGTTTTGGATGTCTTTAAATTTGCCTGATTTTATTTCAACAAATTAAAGTCTTTGTAGTATTTTCGATTTGTACAATAAACCTATTTTATATTTGATTAAAATTATGTTTGGTACTTAACAGCAGGCCCGGCCCTGAGGGGGGGCGGAGGGGCGGCCGCCCCGGGCCCCGAAATCAAGGGGCCCCCAACCTGGGCCTCAACCATTCAAAGCCTACTCGCAGTAGCAGCTAGAGAACGATGTAAGCCTCCTGAACGATATACTGCGAACGTTTTTTTCTTTTCTTTTCTAGCCAACTGGTGACCATGCCATATCGTTGTGGCTTGCGAACCCTAGCTTTGGCCTATGCCGCCGCATCTACCGTGTGGTGTACTTTGATTCGATGGGACGAGTTCGACGATTGCTTGGTGGATCTCTTCCGTGGCTCCGCGTGACTGAGTTAGTATGGGTCGACCCCTCATTCCTTTGGCCCTTCCCGAATCCTGATTTACCCTCGTCCACCCACCCCTGAATCCTCCTACGTGTGATCTAAATCTGTTATCTATGCACATTGCGTGATGACGATGGAAAAGCTTAACAACATCCTTTTTGCTCTCAGGACTCGTGGACATGATGCTGAAAATTAAGTTTTAAGAAGGAAACATGTGGGGCAGCAGAAAAATCAAAGGAAAGATGGGGCAAGAGGCAGCAGTATCTTTCTGCTTGTTCTGGGTTTCAGTCAGCGCGTACACAGCTTGGAGTTGGAGGATGGATGTCGTCAAATGGGAATTGATTTTACTGGCTCTCATGTCCATTCATGTTGGCACTATTTTGTAGTTCTGTAGAATTTGTAAGGTATGTCTAGATATTTTCCCTACTGTGACTTACGCTCGCCGGATGATAATAATTGTTACTCTGACCGTTTTTATTTTACAAACATAGTAAAGCCTCAAAGATCGGTGTGCATGTGTGATGGTGTCATTTGAATCCAGAATTTCCCATCTCCAGCCCCCACGCAGCGGGAACGAGAGGCCGAGGAGAGGATGCATCGCGCCCATCGACCACCGCAAGGAAAGGATGTAACTACACAAAGTATGTTTCCTATTTGACATGAATTTTTGTATGCACTTTAACTGTTTATTACTGGTATTTTTTATGCACTTTAAGTGTCTATTTGTCATGAATATCGCCTTGGTACATACATGCCTTGCAAAAATATCATCACATGTACGCTTGCATGAATGCTTGACGTCGCGTCATATTACCGTTCATATACTAGTTATTATTTTGGTATTTGTATTAGGGGCCCATGGATTCTGAATTCTCAGGGCCGGCCCTGCTTAACAGTGTGTTAATACACAACCGAAAAGATGCACAAATAAATTACAAGTATTATGAGAATACAACGGAATTAATATCTGGTTATGTTAGGTGGGAAGATGGCAGCAGTTAATTGGTAGGAAATTGTCTTTTCCTCATCTGTTTGCGATGGTAGTGTCTCTTTGCCTTGCCATGGTAGTATGGTAGTAGTAGAAAGTAGAAACGTATCCGCACCAGCCATGATCATATATAGAAGGATGCTGGCCAAATTATTGCACCGGCCAATTAGCTCCCACACTGGCAGTCAGGTTGTTTTCAGAATCGAAAATGCTGAGGTGACAGCAGCACTGCCGGGTACGCAGACATCGGAACAAGGCTGCGCATATTCATATCGATCTGGATCCATCGACCCATCACTGTAACTCCAGCTACCAGTCCATCAGGCTCATGGCCTCCGACCGCCTCAGCGCCCTCAAGGCCCTCGACGACACCAAGGCCGGCGTCAAAGGTCTCGTTGATGCGGGCGTCACCACCATCCCGGCCATCTTCCACCACCCTCCTGAATCCTTCACCCCGTCGGCTTTCTCCACCGGCGTCGTCATCCCAGTCATTGACCTCTCGGGCAGCCGGCCGGACGTCATCGGTGCGGTGAAGGCCGCCGCCGAGACGCTGGGCTTATTCCTGGTGGTGAACCATGGCGTCCCGGAGGCGATCATGTCGGAGATGCTGGCGGCCGTGCGGCGGTTCAACGAGGAGACGGCGGAGGCCAAGGCGCCCTACTACACACGGGACCAGGGGCGGCGCGTCAGGTACAACTGCAACGCTGATCTCTTCCAGTCGCCGGCGGCCAAGTGGCGCGACACCATGCACGTGGACGACCCCGACCAGATACCCGAGGAGGTCCTCCCGCCGGCGTGCAGGGGCGTCACGTCCGAGTACGGTCGGCAGATGCGGCGGCTGGGGCGCCATCTGCTCGAGCTCTTTTCGGAAGCGCTGGGGGTGCGGGGCGGGTACCTCGAGGAGGAGCTGGGCTGTCTGGACCGGCTGCGCTTGGGCTGCCACTACTACCCGGCGTGCCCGGAGCCGGACCTCACTCTGGGCGCCATCAGGCACTCCGACCCCAGCTTCCTCACCGTTCTGCTCCGGGACGGCGCCGTCGGCGGCCTCCAGATGCTCGTGGACGACCTCGGGGACGGCAAGTCTGCGGCATGGGTGGAAGTGCCGGCGGTGGCGGGCGCACTGGAGGTGAACGTCGGCGACTTCCTGCAGGTGGCGTCCAACGACAGGTTCAAGAGCGTGGTGCACCGTGTGGTGTCAAACAGCGTCGGGCCACGAGTGTCTGTTGCGTGCTTCTTCATGGCGAAGGACGCCACGGTGTGCGCCCCGGTGGTCGTCGACGGGGCTGGTCCGCCGCGCTACAGGAGCGTCACGGCGGAGGAGCTATTCCGCTCATCTAGCACCGCAATCAGGTCGCACTTGCTGTCCCGGGCTGCGCTCAACAACTTCAGGCTCTAGCTTTGGGCTCTCGGTAATAATTTACCAATTGGCGCAAAATAAACGGAATATCTATACCATAAAATAGCTTATGAACGTGTGATCAGTAGAGTAAAATTATTCTCTCAAAAAAAAGTAGAGTAAAATTATACAGATAACTGTTCAGCATGTGTGATCACTGGTCATCGATCGGATTTCGGACCCCTATATATGTATGAATGAAATCGTATGTCTTATTCCGTTGTTTGTGCAAAATCCTTTCATCAGAGAATTTACATAACCACCGGAGTAATTTCTTGGTACTAGTACTGTTCACTTGAGTGATCTCAAGTCCCAAGTTTGAAACTCCCCGGGACCGAGGGACAGGTGGCCGCGAGTAGGCAGCCTTAAATAATCGGCTAGATTTTCTAAGAAGAGAAAAGAGGACTAAACAAAACAGGACTACCAAGAAATTGTGACGAAACTTCGTATAAGCTAGAATAGGGGCATCTAAACTATGTGATTTTTTACGCCGCAAAATAAAATAAAATAAACTATGTGATTTGATTTATAAGGCAATCTTCTCTTTCTTTGGTCAATAAAGTTCATATAGGTGTGGAATAGACAATCAAGTTCATGCCCTTGCATGCATCCGAGCGAGTCTAGCTCAAGTTTGAAGCATCACTCATGTTAAACTCACTCCGCAAATGACAAAATACTTTGTCGTAAAGTGGTTTGGTAAAGATGTCAGCTAATTGTTTGTGGGTACGAACATGCCTAAAATCTATATCTCCTTTACCAAAATGATCATGAATGAAATGATGTCACACTTGAATATGTTTTGTTCGAAAATGTTGCACAGGATTATAGGCAATTTAAATAGCACTTTCATTGTCACACAATAATGGAACATGTTTTAGATGAATGCCATAATCCTTAAGAATTTGAGTCATCCATAGTAATTGCGCACAACATGATCTGGCGGCTATATATTCAGCTTCGGCAGTAGATAAATATATCGAGTTTTGTTTCTTGGATGACCAAGACACAAGAGATCTCCCAAGAAATTGACATGTACCTGAGGTGGATTTTCTATCAACCTTGTCTCTCGCATAGTCCGAGTCAGAATAGCCAACAAGATTAAAATAAGATCCCTTGGGATACCATATGCCAAAGTTTGTTGTATGTATCAGGTATCTCACGATTCTTTTCACAACCAATAGATGACACTATTTAGGTGCCGCTTGATATCGGGCACACATGCAAACACTCAACATGATGTCAGGACGGGAGGCACATAGATATATCAATGAACCGATCATTGATTGATAAACCCTTTGATAAACGGGCTTGTCCTCCTTAATGAGGTCAATATGTCCACTAGTAGGAATGGGGGTTCTCATACCTTTGCACTCTTGCATGTTAAACTTCCTGATTAAGTCCTTGGTGTACTTGGTTTGAGAGATAAATGTACCTTCTCTCGGTTGTTTGATTTGCAAACCAAGGAAGGATTTCATCTTGCACATCATAGACATCTCATACTTCTCTGAAATCAACCTGCCAAATTTCTCACTAAAATGTGGGTTAGTAGAATCAAAGATAATATCATACACATATATTTGGCACAAAAATAGTTCACCATTAACTCTTTTAGTGAATAAGGTTGCGTCAATTTTACCAATCTCAAAACCCTTTTTTTATGAGAAACTTCGTTAGGCATTTGTACCAAACTCTCGGGGCTTGTTTAAGACCATATAAAGCTTTATGAAGTTTGTGAACATGATTAGGTTTCTCGGGGTTGACAAAGCCGGGGGGGTGTTTGACATAAACCTCCTCCTCAATTTCACCATTTAGAAAAGCACTTTTGATATCCATTTGGTAAAGAGTAATATCATGGTGATTGGCATAAGCAAGAAGAATGTGAATGACTTCAAGTCTAGCAAGGGGGGCATAGGTCTCACCATAGTCCATACCTTCGACTTGCGTGTATCCTTGGGCTACGAGACGTGCCTTGTTGCGTACAACTTGACCATCTTCATCTTGCTTGTTCAGA
Organism: Hordeum vulgare subsp. vulgare; assembly: GCF_904849725.1. Lineage (NCBI taxonomy): Eukaryota > Viridiplantae > Streptophyta > Magnoliopsida > Poales > Poaceae > Hordeum > Hordeum vulgare. The sequence continues at coordinate 483,649,962 of NC_058518.1, read as the reverse complement.
AACACCCATTTCATACCAATGATGTTGTGCACGTCTTCGGGTTTTTCAACTAGTATCCACACTTGATTCCTATCGAAGTTTGGTAGCTCTTCGTGCATGACATTCACCCAATCCGGGTCTTGAAGGACTTCTTCTACCTTCAAAGGCTCAATGCTAGAGATAAATGAATAATTCTCGCGAAAGCTAGCTAAAGGAGATTTAGAGCGAGTGGTTCACCCGGTTTGTATGTCACCGAAGATTTAATTCCGAGGATGATCTTTGTCCACTCTTTCTCAAACTCATGGCAGCTTCTTTTTGTTGGATGGTGGAGCATCTTCATCATCATCTTCTTGCTCGTTGTCGTTGATGGTGTCAGCTCCTTCAGGTGGTGGTGAGGAAGGTTGAGGTGGATCATCACGATGTACTTCTTTCTCTTCTTCATCATTGTCGGCGTCCTGGCAACCGGGATACCCAGGCTTGCATGTCTGCGGCCCAGGGCTGGCCCACTCCATCGATCAAGCACCAGCAGGCTCGGCAAGGCCCTCGTGAGGGGCCAAGACTCACGAGGAGGAATGGAATCAAGACCCGCAGGTGCCTCTCCAGGACCCCTCCGGAGCGGCGGACCTTCCGAGGCAAAGCCGAGCGTCGTGAGTCAAGGATGACGCAGAAGGTGGGCACGTGACCCGCAGATGGCAGAGCCGTGCAGTTCCCCCTTTGGTGCAAAGAGGGCAGGAGCGTACATGGGCCCCAAAGGCATCTCCCAAAGGTTTCCCTTCTGGTGCAACGGAGCCGCCGCCGCCCGTCAGTAGGGCAGACGTCACCACGGGCCTTTCCCTGCAACACGGACAGTTACTTTGCAGGCGAAGACCACTTTTGACAGGGGAAGCATGTTCCCTTGTCTCCCACCGAAACTGGTTGTTGTGGGATTCCTTCCCACCTACGATAAGGGAAGAGGACCCTGGCCTCCACTATAAATAGAGAGGGTAGGATACGTGAGAGGGGGATCGGATCATCATAACCCTAGAGCAACACACCAAGCCAATTGGCCTCCGAAGGCTTAAGAGCATTGTACTCTCTCGTTCATCAACCTTCGTGAGAGGCAATCCACCAAAGCAGGAGTAGGGTTTTACGCTTCGCAGCGGCCCGAACTTGGGTAAACTACTCTGTTTTGAGTTCTCCTCACCATCGCGTGAGTTCTTAGCCTTGCCCAACGCGTAGCAAGTCCGAAAAACCGAATCTGTTGAGTGGCCTCGGTGCGCGCCCCTGAGCTCGAATCCCTAGGGTTTTGCGAAGCCCGAAATCCGACATTTGGCGCGCCAGGTAGGGGGCGCGTGTCGGAGCCTACACGCCAACAGCAGAAACCACATGTCGGCTCGACAGCACCATGGCAAGTGCAATCATCGATAACCGCCGATCCGCGGCGGCGGACGGTGTGCGAGCAAGCAGGGTCGCCCCTGCGGTCGCATGCATTCTCGGCGGATCGCAGGCGCCACCCTCCAGCCACCATGTCAAGCCTTTCCTACATCGCGGGGGGACAGCATGCCTGAGGCCCGAGCCCTTGGAACACCGCGTGTGACCGGAGTTCAACATCACCTTCGGCCCCGACGACCACCCTAAAGCCACGACGGTTGCCGGGGCGCTTCCCATGTTGTGCACGCCGACCATCTACGGTGTGGCTGTCTCCAAGACCCTCATCAACGGCGGCGCGGGCCTCAACATCATCTCGGTGGAGGCCTTCGATGCGTTGCGGTTGCCCCGAGAGCAGCTTGCGCCCTCGAAGCCCTTCTCTGGGATCGTGGCGGGATCCGTCGTCCCCGTTGGGCGGATCCGGCTCCCTGTCACGTTCGGCACCCGCTGCAACTTCCACACCGAGCTGATCGACTTCGACGTTGCTCACATCCACCTTCCGTACAATGCCATACTCGGCTACCCCGCCCTCGCACAGTTCATGGCAGCGACGCACCCGGGCTACAACGTTGTCAAGATGCCAGGGAGCGGCGGCGTGCTTACCGTCGTGGGGGACTTCAAGGACGCCTCACGGGTGATCGGGTTATCCCGCAAGGCCGCGTCCGCAGCGCGTGCCGACTCCAAGGGCAAGGCGCGCATGACGGGGGACCCGGGAGACGCCTTCGACATCACACTCGTGAAGAAGAAGCAATTGTTTTCCTAGGACCGGGCGGAGACGAAGCAAGTACCGGTGGATGAAGGGAGCCTGACCCCCGCCTTCACCATCGGCGCGAATCTTCCCCTAGACCAGGAGAAGGCATTGGTCGATTTCCTCAGGGCGGACAAGAGTGCATTCTCCTAGAGTGCCCCCGACCTTGTGGGGGTCCCGAGGGACATCATCGAGCACCACCTCATGGTTTGCCGAAACGCGCGTCCAGTGAAGCAGAAGACAAGGAGGCAGGCTCCGGAGAAGCAGGCCTTCATAGCTCAGGAGGTGCGTAAGCTGAAGGAAGCAAGGGTCATAAGGGAGGTGCGCTACCCGGAGTGGGTGGCAAACCCGGTGGTTGTCCCGAAGAAGTGTGGGAAGGAGCACATATGCTTCGACTTCACGAACCTCAACAAGGCCTGCCCTGAGGACCCATTCCCGCTACCACATCGAGCATATCGTGGACTCCACCGCAAAGTGCAACCTTCTGTGCTTCTTGGACGCCTTCTCAGGCTACCACCAGATCAAGATGGCGGTGGAGGACGTTGAGAAGACGGCCTTCGTCTCTCCGTGCGGGGTGTATTGCTACGAGTGTATGCCTTCGGGCTGCGAAACGCCGGGGCGACCTTCCAGCGGTTGATGCACATTGCCTTGGGGCCGCAGCTCGGGAGGAATGCGGAAGCCTACGTCGACGACATCGTGGTCAAGTCAAGGCAAGCCAAAACCCTGGTGGAGGATCTGGAAGAGATCTTCGCCAGCCTGCGGGAGGTGAACCTGAAGCTCAATCCCGAGAAGTGTGTCTTCAGAGTCCCATCGGGCAAGCTTCTTGGTTTCCTGATGTCACATCGGGGGATCGAGGCTAACCCAGTAAAGGTACATGCCATAAACAAGATGAGCGCGCCCACAACCCTCAAGGAAATGCAGAAGCTGGCAGGGTGTGTCACCTCCTTGGGACGTTTCATTTCCAAGCTTGGCGAGCGGGCACTGCCCTTCTTCAAGATCATGAAAAGGAAGGGGGCCTTCGAGTGGACCCCAGAGGCCGACGCTGCCTTCAAAGAGCTCAAGCATTACCTCACAAGCCCGCCGGTTATGGTGGTGCCTCGCCCTCGGGAGCCCCTGCTTCTGTACCTCGCTACGAACCCACACTCCGCCAGCGCCACTTTGGTGGCAGTAAGGGAGGAGCGAGCCGGCAACGGCGCTACTTTGGGAGGCCACAATGGGCCCTCACCCTATGCTCCAGAGGGCTCACGCGACCCGCAAGCTCCAACTCCCCCACGAGTGGAGGGACCTGAGGTCCAGACTGGCGAATCAGGACTTGAAGAGACTTGTCCTCCCGAGATCCCGGCCTTCCCTCCGGACGACGAAGAGTCCCAACCTCCTGAAGCCACCAATGATCACAATGTCCCGGGCGATCGGGTCCTCGTCGAGCACCCCGTGTACTTCGTCAGCACGGTATTGCGGGACGTCCGCTTGCGCTACCCCATGCAACAGGAACTCCTTCTAGCACTGCTCGTCGCCTCGCGCAAGTTGCGTCACTACTTCCAAGGACACCCGATCAAGGTCATCTCCGCTTACCCCTTGGAGAAGATCTAGCACAACTCAAATGCGGCACGAAGAGTTGTTGAGTGGAACATCGACCTTCAGGCCTTCAACTTCAAATTCAACACGACCAGGGTCATCAAAGGATCCGCCTTGGCCGACTTCATGGCGGAATGGACGGACGCGGCTGACCGGGGGCTGGAAGGGAACCAATCCCTTGCCCCCGGAGCAGAGGCACCCGAGGGATGGACAATGCACTTTGACGAAGCCTTCGCGCGAATGGGAGCAGGGGCTGGCATCTTCCTCAGTTCCCCGATGGAGACAAGCTTCGCTACGCCGTGCAGCTCTGCTTCCAAAGGGGGAGAAGGTCTCCAACAACATAGCAGAGTACGAGGGCCTCATCGTCGGCTTCAAGGTAGTGGCGGCCTTGGGGGTCCAGCGCCTCACCGTGATGGCAGACTCTCAGCTCCTCGTCAACTTCTCCAACAAGGAGTACACACCCAAGGACCAGCATATGGAGGCGTATCTGGAAGAGGTACGTAAGATCGAGAAACATTTTCAGGGCATGGAGCTGCAGCACGTCCCGCGGGGCGAAAACAAGGAGGCGGATGACATTGCCAAAAGAGCCTCGCGTCGCTAGGCTCATGAGCCACGCGTTTTTGAGGAGCGACTATTCATTCCCTCCGCGACGTTGTCACCTGATGACCTGGCACTGCACAGAAAGGAGCTCCCCCCAGCACCACCCTCGGGGGATCCAGACTATGGTCAAGCCTTGAGGGCTCGACTGCTCCTGGCCCTGGAGGCTCAAGACGATGACTAGATGAAGGAACTCGGCGCATATCTGCTTTGTGGCATATTGTCGGAGATGGAGGAGGATGCGGAACGCGTAGTACGGCAACCCTCGGCTTACTGCGTGTGAGACGGCGCCTTGTACTGCAGGCGCCCGAACGACGTCGCGCTACAGTGTATTTCCAGGGAGCAGGGGTGCGAGCGCTACTGGCCGACATTCACGGAGGGGACTGCGGACATCACTCTTCCTCGCGCACGCTTGCAGGTAAGGTGTTCAGATCAGGTTTTTACTAGCCCACAACCCTGGACGACGCTACCGAGCTGGTCAGGTCTTGCGAGGCCTGCCAGTTCCATGCCAAGCAGATCCATCAGCTCGCGCAGGGCCTCCAGACCATCCCGCTCACCTGGCCCTTTGCGGTCTGGGGACTGGACATATTGGGGCCTTTCCCGCGGGCCGCCGGGGGCTTCCACTACCTCTACGTAGCCATCAACAAATACACCAAGTGGGCGGAGGTGGAGCCCGTGCGCACCATCCCCGCCGGGCCCGCCGTCAAGTTCATCAAGGGCCTCGTGAGCCGCTTCGGCGTCCCCAACCGCATCATCACGGATAACGGTTCGCAGTTCACCAGTCAGCTCTTCAAGATTTACTGTGCTAACCTCGGTACACAGATATGCTACGCATCAGTGGCCCATCCGTGGAGCAATGGCCAGGCGGAGCGCGCCAATGCGGAGGTCCTATAGGGTCTCAAAGTGAGGAGTTTCAAGAAGAAGCTCGAGGCTTGCTGCAGAGCTTGGGTTGATGAGCTCCCGTCAGTACTATGGTCCATCCGCACCATTGCAACCAAGCCCATCGGCGAGGCCCCGTTCTTCCTCGTCTACAGAGCAGAGGCGGTTCTTCCCCACGAAATAAAGCATCGCTCCCCGCGGGTCCTGGCGTTCGATGAGGAGCGTCAGGAAGCTGTGCGGGGGACGAACCTCGTACTCTGAGAGGAGGTGCACCGATGGGCCTCTCTCCGAGCCGCGAGGTACCAGCAGGCCTTGTGGCGCTACCACTGCCGCAACATCTGCTCCAAGACCCTCGAAGTCGGTGACCTCGTCCTGAGGCGGGTCCAATCCAGGGAAGGCTTGCATAAGCTTTCGCCCATGTGGGAAGGCCCTTTCAAGGTCGAACACGTCTCCAGGCCTGGCTCTGTGCATATGGAGACTCAATATGGAGTACCCATCCAGAATGCATGGAACATCCAGCACCTCCGCAAGTTCTACCCATGACGACTCTGCACCGCCCTTGCACTGCCTCCGCGCCACCCCTGCATCGACCCTGCGTCGTCCTTCAATCCTTCCGAAACCTACTTCATCCCGTGACACTCTCACGTAATAACGAGCCGAGGTTGTATACGCCCAGGGCCCCCCGAGGACGCGGAAGGGGTCCATCCCACGCTAGTGGGGAAGACGAAGGAAATCAACACAATCCACCAATGACTTCCAGAATCAGGCGCCTAATGCCTCGGGGGTAGGGACACTCGCGAGGCCAAAGCGTCCTTGCGACCTCCCAGATACACCCCCACCGTGACACTCTCACGTAATAATGAGCCGAGGCTGTATACGCCCAGCCCCCCCCCCCCCCGAGGACGCGGAAGGGGTCCACCCCATGCCTATTGGAAGACCTTAGCTCCGCTCTGGGTGGCGATGGAGGCAAAAGTAGATTAGGTGCTGGACGCGGCTTGCATTTGATTTTTTCTGTCTTGGATTTAATGGTATTTATGAAGTCAAAACTCGTGGCCTTTCCAAACGAAACTTTCTGCAAAAACTTATATCCCCTGCAACTTTTCGCAGCGCACTCTTCTTCCCTAAGTCATGCATCCGTCTGCCCTCACCCGCTCGTACCCCGCGAGAAGGGGTTGGGGGCACAGTGTCGGCACCTCGCCAAGGCCTTGGCGCCTGAATACACGTGTGGTACTCACTGACGAGTCGGCAGACTCATTCCAACTAGCACTCGCTCACGAGGCCTAATCGCGGCTCTACGCATCACCCTGGAGAGGGAACAACATTTGGTTTTTCCTCACAATAGCTGTTTATCTTGGGACAGTTTGAGCGCCTAAGGGGGCTCCTGAACATAACGCCTCAGGAGACTTACCGATCACAAAGCCACTTGGCACCCCGGTGCTAGGGCTTTGCCTCGTGAGGAACGACCTTGGGAACGGGTCGCACTCCACGGCGGGAGGGAAATGTGCGGGACCGGGGCCAGCTGACATAGAACATCGACCCACTTCACCTGCAGCAAGGGAAAGACGAACCAACCAACGAGCCCCCCCCCCCCACGAACACCACAGTCGTGCATCGCAACAAAGAAGTTCCCCGCAAGCATACCAAGCTAAGTATCTAAACCAGTAGAGAAAACAACATCACTAACAAAAGGGGGCGACCGCAAAAATCCATTACATGCCCGAAGAGTCTACTCCTGTTCCTGTGGATGCAGGGTCGAAGGCAAGGAGAAGACAACTAGCGATGGAGATCCCGGAGGAGGGCTGCCGCCGCCGACGCCCGACACCTGCACACCGACACTCAGTCCGTGTCCTCCTCCTCCTTCACAGGCGCCGCAGGAGCAGACGGGCGGCACCGCACTTCGGGGCTTCCCCCCGAGGCTCGGGCACGGCAGCGAGGCGGCTCATCGTAGCTGTTGTCGCTCGGGCTCCTCCCGAACGGGGTGTCACTGTTGCTGGAGGCGTGGCACCCATCACCAGAGACTGGCTCATCCACGGGACCGCCACGGCCGGCGTTCTCCAGGCAGAAACCCAGACGATTGCCCTCGACACCGAAGATCTTGACAAAGAGCGTCGCCTCCTCATCAAACTTGAAGTGGAGGTAGCACCTCCCCTTCAAGCCTCGGGCGCGGGCGAACGCTTGCCACCCGCGGTTCAGATACACGTAGCCTCGGGGGGTGACCTCGACCTCGACCCAGGATGCCCCGTCGTAGCAGTCGTCGGCCTGCAGCCAAAGGCCCGAGAGCCCTCCCGCCGGCAGCGCCTTCGCGAAGAAGCTTGGGAGCTGGAGCCAGGCGATCTCCGACATGTCCACCCACATCATGAACTCCATCGTCGTATCAGCCGAGTGGAGCCGTGGGCGAGGCGGCCGACTGGCCATCACCGACCTCCAATTCCGACCGCCACGGGCACCCGCTCCAGTTGACACCCCGCGATGGCTGCCGATGGTGATCCTCAGAAAGACGGAACCACGGCTGCACCCACCGGAGGCCGCTGTCGACGCCGCCGCGTACTTCTGAAGGCGGCCTCGTCCCCTCTTGGTAGTCAGGGCAGTAAGACCTTCGCCAGGGGCTTCCCCTTGTCGGCAGCAGAGAATCTCCTCACCGGCGCCATGCTGCTAGAGTGGAGGGATGATGGTGGAAGGCGAAGAAGACTGAGGCGATGCAAGCCTTATCGCCCTCGTCGGGTTAAATAGGCAGCCCATAGCAGGCAGGCGTCCCTTCGCGTTCTCAGGCCCACGCAATTCATGAGGGGACGCGACTGCGTGGCGTGTGTACAGGTGTCGCCCCATAGAGCAATGATGGCTAGCACAGCATCCAGGCGTCACATCAATTTGACTAGAGTGTTGCCGCTGGGATGCGCGCCATGTGTGAAGCCTGGCCCGCAGACATTTAGGGCATGCGATGCTTCAGGCTGCCTCCAAGGCTTCACAAGGAAACCAGCCCGGGCGTGCCTTGGGCCCGAGGGCTACTATCGACATCCTAGGAACACGGGTACCCAGACTTGCCTGTTTGCGGCCCAGGGCTGGCCCACTCCATCGATCAAGGACCACCAGGCTCGGCAAGGCCCATGTGAGGGGCCAAGCCTCATGAGGAGGAATGGAATCAAGACCCGCAGGGGCCTCTCCACGACCCCTCCGAGGCGGCAGACATTCCGAGGCAAAGCCCAGCCTCGGGAGTCAAGGATGACGCAGAAGGTGGGCAGGCGACCCGCGGATGGCAAAGTCGTGCAGTTCCCTCTTTGGTGCAAAGAGGGCAGTAGCATACATGGGCCCCAAAGGCATGTCCCATAGGTTTCCCTTCTGGTGCAATGGAGCCGCCACCGTCCGTCAGTAGGGCAGACGTCACCACGGGCCTTTGCCTGCAGCGCGGACAGTTACTTTGCAGGCGAAGACCACTTTTGACAGGGGAAGCATGTTCCCTTGTCTCCCACCGAAATTGGCCATTGTGGGATTCCTTCCCGTCTACGATAAGGGAAGAGGACCCTGGCCTCCACTATAAATAGAGAGGGTAGGATACCTAAGAGGGGGGTCGGATCATCGTAACCCTAGAGAAACACACCAAGCCAATTGGCCTTCGGAGGCTCAAGAGCACTGTACTATCTCGTTCATCAACCTCCGTGAGAGGCAATCCACCAAAGCAGGAGTAGGGTTTTATGCTTCGCAGTGGCCCGAACCTGGGTAAACTACTGTGTTCTGAGTTCTCCTCACCATCGCATGAGTTCTTCGAATTTCCCAACGCATAGCGAGTCCGGAAAACCGAATCTGTTGAGTGGCCTTTGCGCGCGCCCGTGAATTCGAATCCCTAGGATTTTGCGGAGCCCGAAATCCGACAATCATGTCATGTACCGCTTGTGGATGCCTCAAAGTCATTTTGTGGTTCGCCTTGCCGCAAAGTAGGAGCTTCCACTTGAGTAGATGAAGTACTTTCTTCACCTCCATGGGAAGAATCTTGCCGATAGGTATATCTTGGATGGCTTCCGAAGGTTCCTTATCTCCTACATCATTTCGCAATTGTTCGACTTGCGAACCATTAGATTCATCAAACTTCACATCTACCGTCTCTTCAACTTTTCGAGTGAAGTTGTTGTAGACATGCTAAGTGTGAGAGTTTGATCCGTAACCAAGTAGGAAACCTCCATGAGATTTAGGACCAAATTTAGTGTGACTATGCTTATCAAGAATGTAGCACTTTGAGTCAAATACTCAAAAGTATCCAACTTGGGGTTTGTTACTGGTGAGTAGCTCGTATGTTATTTTACCAAGAAGCTTGTGCAAGTAGAGTCGGTTTATGGTGTGACAAGCACTTTCGCATTTGTCAAGAAAAGTATCCACATTTGTGTTCTTGAACTTCATTCCATTGTCGCTCCAAACTTTCTTCATCTTCACTTCAAATTGATTTTGGGCTTTCCGAGCAAAGTTCTTGAAAAACTTTTGTACCTGCAACTTATTATCAAGAAAGAATACCCACGTAAATCTAGAAAAATCATCAACAATGACTAGACAATAAGAATTTCAACGGATGCTCTTGTAAGCATTGGAACCAAAAAGATCATGTGTAGCAGCTCGAGTGGCCTTCTTGTAGTCATGATGTTCTTCACGGGATGACTTTCGCCGACTTGCTTTCTTGCTTGACAAGCACTAAAAGTCTATATTTGTCAAATATAATATCTTTAATACCAAGAATATGATCACCTTTGATAAGCCTGTCAAGGTTACGCATACCAACATGTCCTAGCCTTCTATGCCATAACCAACCTTTAGAAGATTTTGCAATAAGACATGTAGATGGTTTGGATTTTTTAGTGAAATCGACAACGTATAGATCACCTTTGCAAAAACCAATAAATACCATGTTATGATTGTCACTCGGAAACACTTGGCAGTCAACTTTCCAAAATAGCACATTGAATCCAAAGTCTGCTAGTCTAGATATGGGAAGAAGATTGTAGCCAAGAGATTCAACAAGCATGACATTTTGAATCGAACTGTCATGAGATATGGCCACCTTACCAAGACCAAGTACCTTACCCTTGGAGTTGTCTCCAAAAGTCACATACCTTCGAGGTCCACAGTTTGGTGTGGTCTCATGGAACATGTCTTTATCTCCGGTCATGCGATCGGTGCAACCACTCTCAAGTATCCACTCCTTTCCTCCAGCCATGTAGTCTCTAATATTCGCCATAAGACTAAGGTTCCTCATGGTATTCTCCTACTTGATATCAAACTCCACATCTTCATCGTAGTAGCCATGCTCCACATTGTCATCGTGATACGGAATATCCTCGTCATAAGAATCAAGAATTTCATCAGAATTTTGACTATCACAATGTTCATGTTTATGCATGCGAATGTCTTCAACAATGACATTGTTAATGGTAATGACATATCCTTTAGCATGCATGAGGTCATGAAGCTCAAATAGGCATTCTTAAAAATTAGGATCAGTTGGCTTCATTTTGTGAAAGGCAATGCATTTATGGAAAATGATCTCAAGATTTTCAGTGAATAGTCGGGATATCTTTTCTCTAACTTTTTCCACAAGGTGTGAGCGCACTCAAAATTTTGCAATTGAGTAAGCACATCTATTGGCAGTCCTCTAATGATGAGATTTACAGTTTTAAGATTACCAAGCATATCAAGTTCTTCATCATGAGAAGGAGGTAAGGGATTAATGGGAGGCTCATATGGATATTCAACATATTTGCGCAAATGGAATTCATCAAATATATCAAGCATTTCATCTTTCCATTGTCTATAATATTCCCCATCAAGAATAGGCACTCTACAACTAATATTCCCCAAACTAGGCACATCCATCTTCCTCCAATGGTGTTTAAACCAAGGTTATGGAGACCTTGCTGTGATACCAATTGTAGGATCGATAGAAGACGTGTCTTGTCTAGAGGGGGTGAATAGACTACTCGCATAAATTATAATCATGGCCTTTCCCCAATTTTAGTGGTTGGCAGATTTATCAATTCTAATAATTCTAGTGCACCCTACACATGCTAGTCAACAAATATGGCAACGGAAAGTAAAGACTTTACACATGTAGTAAGGAGTAGAGTTTAGGAAGGTCAAACATAAAGAAGTTGACACGACAATTTTTCGCTGATAGGTGGTGCTATCTTACGTCCATGTTAGTCGAGACTTCAACCCACAGATGGTAACGGCTGCGAGATTCCATGGAGGGCTCCACCCACAAGGGGTCCACAAAGAAGCGGCCTTGTCTATTCCACCATGGCTTCCGTCCATACAGGACTAGCCTCACTCACGATAGATCTTCACGAAGTAGGCCATCTCGTTGCCCATACAAAATTCTTGGTTCAACTACGCAACACGAAGTAGGAGTCTCCCAAGCGACACCTAACCAATCTAGAAGGCACCACCCTCCAAAAGGAAATAGATGGGGTAGAACGATGAACTCCTTGCACTTGTGCTTCAAAAGATAGTATCCACAACACTCAATCACTCTATCATAGATTTGGCATGGGTAGGAGAGATTGATCTTGTGGAAAGAAACTTGGAGAGGCTAGAAATCAAGTTTCAAATGGTTGGATTGGAATCTCTTGATCTCAATACATGAGTAGGTGGCTCTCTCTAAGAAAAATGAATCTGGCAAGTAAAAGTGTGTCCTGAGAGCCAGCCCAAGTCTAGAATGGATATGAAGCAGGCTAGTCACGTCGAGGCGTGTCCATCATGTCCTAACGAACAGACTCGATCCACCAACGACCCCACCGTTGTTCTAAAAAAACCAATACGGTGCCTCGATTCGAACTCTCTCTCTCTCTCTCTCTCTCTCTCTCTCTCTCTCTCTTCGATTCCAATCCCATCCACTCCTATGTCCAGCTTCGTCCTCGACTATTACGCGGAGCTCACCCTCCGCATTGCCTTGGAGCGGTCCAAGGTGGACACCGGCGACATCTCCGGATCTGGAGCGTTGTCGCAGTTCCAGTGCCGATGCAACATGGATGCCGGAGTTAGACCCGCCCGGCCCGCGCACAGCTCCATCAAGACAACGCAGTCTGCATCGCGCGTGCGCCGTCTCCTTCCCCCACCGGCTGCTCCTCCATGCGGGCAACGCTAGGTGCTATTGCCGGCGCAGTCGCCCGGCATGTGCACTTCAGAATCGGAGGTGTGCGCCACCCACCGCGATAGGCAGCAGGCAAGGGAGAGGGATGTGGCAGAGCAGTCCCAGCACGGCCGCCTCGGGATGCAGGCGGAGCCCGACGAGGACAAGCTGCTCCTTGCATGGGTCTACAGCCGGTACCTCACGACGATGGAGACAGACGCTTGCCGCCTACGGCGGAAGAATGCAAAGGCGCTCCGGCTTGCTTTTGAGCAGCTGGAGCGGTGAGCCAAAGGTGGCAGCGGCAGAAGCGACTCGGGTAGCCAAATTGTATCGGGTGCATGACAGGGCAGTGAGTCGGATGAAGGGGCTCATCGTCCTCTCTGACTCCGATGACGCCGATGAAGACGACGACAACTGCATCTCCTCCGGCGACGACCAACTCCCTCCACGAGCCGTGCACGCTTACAGATGTGCTGACAATCGGAAGGGCAAATGCCCAGCGAGGAAGTGGTGAATCTCCGCCGTCTTAGTCATTTAACTTGTAGTTATTTAATACTCTAGTTAGAACTTATCCATCATGTGTGCATTATGTGAACTTTGACTAGCTTTTGAAGATCCGCCTATAATCTTTTGGTGATCGTAATGTGCATATCTAGCTTCATTTCGTAGTATGTGCGATGATCTACGTAATTTATCTTCACGTTACATGGCTAGTATGGATATAGGGTGTCTGATATGAGAAGTGCGGATTTGAATGACACAATTTAAAGCGTGCCCGGTGAGTGCCCGCAGACACGTCTGGTCACGTTCGCGGGCGTTTGAGAGGTCGGATTTGTCAACCATGGTTGTAGATGTTTTAAGGGCTCATTTAAATGATGCATTCTACAAACCCGATATTTTAAATTAAAAACCTCAAATACAACATAATGCAAATAGAAATATAATCACCATCAACATTCTATCTATCTACTCTACTGTCTATTTTCAGAGCTCATTTTTAGTAGCTTAGTACTAATAGAAAAGGAAGAGTTTCTTCTACTAGATAATCTTTCTTTGATGGACAGGAGCACGTGACTTCTCGTTTGCTGAATCTTTTGACTACAGTGTAGTGTAACTTTTTAGTTTCCACATGGTAGTTGGTAATCTGTACTGGAGAAACATCTCGTTGGGAACGACAAAGTTGGGTGCACAAGGCATAGTCTGGTTCTATAGTGGTAGTTTTGTGATACTGCTTGTAGGACAAATTTGCAATACGACATCGCATTGGAAGGGAATATAATTCTTGATAGCCTATATCCAAATCAAGAAAGGGAGGGAAAGGGGTTAGTGTTATATGGCATTGAAGGGCTGCCAATTTACATCTACAGTTGACTGTCTAGCTTCGCTAATATTTGATCACCTAAGCTGGTCTAAGAATGATGGGAGCAGGACTAGATACAATTGAATGCAAAAAAAAAAAAAGGTGATGTGCATCAGCAAAGTAGAAAGAGCAGACTCGCCACAACCACTAATTCAACACAGGCGAACCTTCAAATACTCGTTTCTTTCTCAGATCATAATGCCACAACCACTTAATTCAAGAAATGCGAACCTTCAACTACTCGTTTCTTGCTCAGATCATAATGAATATTAGGAGTTAGATCAAGGGAGGAGGTGGATTGGGAGGGGAGTGGCGGCTTAGTTTTTTTCTAGTATGGTCTTTTAATGGGACTAGTACAAATGTCCGTGCGTTGCACCGAGCTAGAAAAAAGTGCATAACCTATTTGTTTTGTCATTATGAGGCATTAGTTTTAATAAATTTCAATTATAATGTTAAATGTAAGACATCTATTTTTGGACGGAAGAAGTTTTTTTAAGTTTTAAAATATAATGTAATGCTTAGATAAAAATTGGATTACTTTTTTAATAATAGTTATCATTTTTATTGAGTGGTAATAATGTTTTGTTTTTTGGCGGGTAATAGCATTTTTGTGTACAACATATTTTTCATAAAAAAATTGAACAATATATATATATTAAATTGTTTTTTGCACAACTTGCTTCATGTGCCATTGTTCACCATTTTTATATGCAAACTTACATGGCAATCTTTGTCTATCTGGTGAGCTCATACCTGAGACAGTTGAACCACATAGCTTCCAATTTAAAGTGAGTCTACATACAATTGTTGTTAAAAAAACATTGTATCCTCAGCTCTAAAATACATCGTACTGTATAATCACAATTAAGTGTAGGCCTACATTTACCTTGTCTTTCTCTGTGGCGGCTACAACCTTCCCGCCCTCTTTTTGCTGCTTCTTCTTTTCTCATTGTACCACTTCTTCTCGTTCATCCTGAACTGGGCCTTGCCTGGCTCCACTAACATGGGAGATAGAAAGCAGGTAGGGCATATATTGCTAAGATAAGAAAATAGATTTATTTTGGTAGTTGCAAAATATAATTTTCAGCTCCAACAATAACAATAAAGATAACGTATTCCAATGAATATTGGATATGATATCCTGCAGCTGCTAAATATCTGGACATGAACCCATAAAATTCATGTTCATCCTCAACAGAAAATCATTCTATATTGACTGAATACCTTTGCTACAGACCTCATTTCACTACTATTTTTTCCGACAACATAATGCCTCATATAGTAAAAAAACTCAAATTTACAGCAATTTTTTCCCTGGTCTTGCAGTTTTAATTATCCATGAACTGTACCTCGCCCAAAAGTTCAGCCAAATGTAACTATTTTTACCGCTGTGTGGATGGCCTCTAGAACACTTAATACTTGCAAGATATAGTACTTAACACTTCAACATGTACAATTTAGTCACCGATATAGCAATGCAATATTTTCAATCTCTGAAACCTATCCACCCAAATATATATTTTTAAGACCAGATTAGTGAGAAGTGTACTTTTTATGGCTGTAGATGTAAATTTTCTGGAATAATTTGGGATGGCTAATGCTAAGGCTCCATCAAGCTGCTCTTTGTAAGTGGCTGCTAGTTCCAGAGGCGCATCAAGCTACGATTCCGCGAGAATCAGCGACAGCAGACTTTTTTATGGTGTCTTGCATGCATTGCTTCTTCACAAAGTACAAATCACACCATCTATTTAGAATCAGAAATAGTACAATGGTTGCACACCTCAAGATCAGTAACACTTGGTCCCTCAAACATCAGAAATAGTCTTCTGTTAATACACAATGAAAATTGAAATGCATCAGTACATTGAATTTTGAGAAGCATTGGAATGATGTAGATAGGGAATTCGGCTGCAAAGTACTGGAGGAAACATATGTCGAATATCTTAAGGTTGCAAAGTAACATGTATGATCACTCGCAGGATAATATAAGCCCATTGGATTATTTTGACTGTAGCTGATGATGTCCTACAACACTTTGGATGGTAAACTTTGTTAGGTAAATCGAATCTGACTGCACTTCAAATTAATCTGATCACAACAAATATTTAATATTGTATCTCATTGCAGTGCCAACAATTACGTGAGTCAAGCCTAATGACAATGACATGAACACAAATAGAGGTCTTAAACTCATTCAAAAACGAATGTTCCACAATGGGATATATATAAACATTATTAGGTACAAAAACAAACACAAATTTGTCTGTGAAGACTAAACAGAATTCAAATATCTCACCTTATCATTTGGTGATTGAAAGTAGACCAAACCCGACACCAAATGTATTCAAAATAGACTTTCCCACATCAAATACTTCATGTGACAAATCTCTATAGAAATCCATCACAGAAATTTCTTCTCTTTATTTCATCCTCTAAAACAAAGTACTGAATTTCCCACATGAACCACACTAATAACTTGTTCTTGTTTCTATATATTCTCTTAAATCAACTTAATAAAAAAAAGAATGCATCATGCAGATCCAATTTGTGTCAAAGAGTAGAAATGGATAAAGCTCACCGGTTGAGAACACCGAAAGGAGGAACTTGTCTGGCGTATGTTGCTTACATATGAAGATCAAACTCTTCTCACCATGACTGGCTAGAGTTGCCATTGCAAGGCCAAGAGACGCCTCTCGCTGCAACACTGATTCCATGTCACCATGTTCACGAGTACCTAGCAACATTATACACATGAGGATATGTACATATAATGAAGCAATTGTAATGAGAAATCAACCGCATTCTCTGTACAGATGTGTAGCACAAAGCAAGCAACAACATGAACAAAATCGCAGCAGGCTGCTGCTCTCCACTCTAACCTATCTATATATGCAATAGCAGTATAGCAGAACATCAAAAACTAGCTCTCCGCTCTGACCTATCTATATACGCAATAGCAGTATAGCAGAACATCAAAAATTAGCAACGGCAGAACCGGCCAACACACCGCCTCAGTGTTCACCCCGTCCTCCGTAGTCACTCCCCAATGTCCAGATCCATAGCCATCCGGATCCCATGGAAATACTCCAAGTCCGTCTGGAGTGGCGGCATGAAGGGAATGAGGTTGTCGCCCGTGGTGGGGAAGTAAATCCTCCCAGAAGCTTTGGCGGCGCTACGCTTGATGTGCCTCCTGCCCAGTGTTGCACCACATCGCCCCGTTCCACATGCCCACCATCATTCCCCATCTCCACTAATTCCGACCGAGTGGCAACCGAGCAACACCTACGCGCATCCACCCTCTCTAATGCTTCCGGTGGAGGTCAGGGCGGACGGGGAGCGGGGGTTGGACTGGCGGATCTGGCGCGCCTCTGTAGGGGCGAGCTCGTCCCCCACCACGTCGTCTTCTTCTCTCCCCCGACCGATGCCGGAACAACCCACTGCCCCCTCCCCCAACTTCAATCCAAATCAGAGAGCACGCATCGAAGGAGCATGGCACGGGAGCAGGAGGTTGAAGATCAAGGAGGCTACGAGTAGCACGGGAGAAGATTAGAGGTGGATGGCCGGAGAAGAAAACCCGTCGACAGCGGCGGGCTGGAGTTCTAGATAGGATCAGGAGGCGGGATGCGGTTTTTTTGTCCCACGTACCGGTTCAAATTGACTTATTATGAGGACTATGGGTTGAATACCCCTAATCACAAGGGCTTTTCTGCAAAAGTGCCGACGACGGACGACAGAAGCTAGAAATTTGGTTTTCTAATAAAAGGGAGAAAACTCAATTGGGGGGGGGGGGAGGGGGGAGAGGAAAGAGAAGACAGACACAAACAAACCTGGATGTTGTACTAACAACTCCTTTAGAAGTAGAGGTGCTCTAATGTCGTTAATTGAAGGTGAGAAAAAAGAAGATTGAATGCATTTTTTATTATTTCTGATGTTTATTGTACTGTCATGATTAAAAAAATCAGATATTTTCCCGTAAAAAAATAAGATGAGCAAAAAAAAAGAGTTAATTTTCACAGTTCTATTAAAAAAGGGGTGGGCAGTGAAGAATACGGTGAGCAATGTCCAATCAAACGGGGCTACGGCTGGGGGCGTAAACCCCGGCAGCACAAATGCCGTCCAGGCCTTTGGGCCCGGCCAATGGTATGAAATATGTGTCCGTTGCCTCAGTCCTCACTTTGTTTTTTTAAATATAAGACTCAGTCCTTCTCTCATCATGGTCAACATGAGCGTAACCACGCTCGAATGTTACGGTGGTCTGTTTAATTGGACGCCCACGGTAACTACACCCATGCCACATTCCCTTTTAGCCCTCCGTGGCCGGAGTCACAAGCGTGCGCCACCACACCCGGCAGGTGCATTGGACGGCTGCCGCGTTTATATGCCAGTGTACGTCGTTCTCGGCTGCCAATGTGGTACTATTAATTACTCCATCCGTTACTAAATATAAGTCTTTTAAGATATTTCATTAAAAGTCTACATACGAAACAAAATAAGTGAATCTATATATACTCTAAAGTACGCCTATATACATCCGTATGTAGTTTACTAGTGAAACTTCTTTAAAGACTTATATTTAGGAACGAAGGGAGTAGATTTTTCTTTATGTCTTTACCTAATAATAAAGAGGCTATCGCTTTCATCGGAAAACCCACCGAGGTGATTTTACAAAAAAAACCTTACTGTTTATGACATTAAACTCGTAGTATATATTAAATATTTTTTTAAATACTCATATCTTTTAAACCATAACTCCAAATTTAACATATTATACATGGAATTTGATTAGAAAAATATGTAGAATTTAAATATGATATTATTTTATCTGTTAAACGTTTAATAAAAATACTATCTAGGGTGCAATCTTAATAAATAAGTTTCGTCTTTCTTTCATACCGGTACTCATTCGGGTTGGGGATGAACACGTCAACAAAATCAGGATTAGAGATGAAACTGAAGGTCACTTGACTGATTCTTTGTACGTATTAAATCTACATGCAAGCCGTGTTAAAATAGAAGACCCATGAAATTTTAAACTGCATTTTTGTAGGATAAGATCATCTTTATTTGTATCGTAACTATAAATTCTCAAATTATAGACATTTTTTATAAATTAAGAGCGTGTGTCGTGTGGTATTTCTTTCTTCCGTTGCAATGCATGGGCCCTTCTGCTAGTAATAGTAATGTTTTGAGTTTGCAGGGCGAGCTTTAACCTCTTTTTTTTTAGGCAAAGAGCAAGCTTTAACTAAAGGGGGTTGGCCTAGATGGGCCGCTTAATGGAACCGGCCTGCCTCGGGTTCCAGCCGAGCCGTCCGCCTCGAAGCCCGGCCCTCGATGGGAAGGGAGCTCGAGGGGCAGGGACTGGGTCTGGGTGTGACGAGGAGCTCCGTTCGGGCGTCGCTGCTGCTTGCACTGTCGCTCTGTTATGTTATGGAGAGAAGTAGGAGCTGGAGGAAATATAGTGACGAGGAGTTCTCGTTTCAATTGGCTGCTGCTGATTTGTGATTGGGTTGCTGCTGTTGCTGAACAGTGAGATAAATCAAAGGAAAAGAGCCAACTGGAATGTGTATCTGAAACTTCGCGGACCTAGCCCACTATATCAGGATGTGCCAGCAGTAATATGTGCATATTTATTATTATTATTTTAACCTTTCTTCTATGATATAGAAGCTATTCTAAAATCTCACCCTCTGCCTCTGCCCATCCTGACCTTCCTTTGCCTCTGTCACTGATCGAGACGATCTTCGGCAGATACAAAAGCGAAGGACCCGATCACACGTAGTAGGTTTACATGAAGGAAATTAGCAATGGTGCACGGGCATCACTGTGCCCGTTTTCAAAAATCATATTTCCATAACGTAAAAAAAATTGAAACTTTTTGGAGACACACACAAACATGTATATTATGTATCTGCAAAATTTCAAATCATTTTACTTTCACACGTGGCATACAAAAAAATAACAAATATGTAATTTTAAATGGGCTTCTTTTTTTTGTTATTGGGCCAAAATTTTGTTATTTTTGTACAGCTTACAAATTACTTTTTTCAAAACGAAATTTCACTGATTCGTAATGAATACATAGAAGTTTCCACAGAATTATTTTTGAATTTTTTTGAAACCTTTAAATATGTTTTTTTGATTTTTTCAATAAAAGGGCACCAAGGTGCCCGAGCACCAAAACTTCATACTCGTTTACATGAGCCCTTTGTTGTGATGAAATGGGATAAGTTCAAGTTACATGAAGAAGCCAGGGGGGGAAGTAGTGGCTGCATCCAGCTTGGTGCACACACAAAGTGAACAATAAATTCAAAAATTTCTAAAAAATCTAAAACTCGATGGATGTGATTATGAATAAATGTTTTAGGAGCTTGCAAAGTCTGCTCACCAAAAAACATCAAATAATCTCCATAAAAGGCGAAATACAAATGATGCACTGCACCCACGTTACTGTTCATATGTTTTTAGTACAAATTTTGTTTTTTTGTACATAGCTCCTCAGATGTCTGGGGCTGTATGCATCGTGCTGATGCAGAGGCCGGAGGTAACCCTCCTTTTATAGAAAAAAAAAACTCCTCAGATGTCATTTCGCCATCAAATTTTACAAGCACCTTAAACATTTGGTCATTATCACAGCAACAAAGTTTCAGATTATTTTGAAATATTTTGCTAAGTTTTCGATCGTGGGTGCAATGTGTGTGGGTGCACATTCAGCTATTTTATTTCGAGCACCATACATCGAACCTTCAGTCTTCAGAAGAAGAATTATTCGGTGCACTTGAACAGTAAGTCTTGGAGGGATGTCAAACCCCTGTTGCTTGTAAATTATGCGCAGTCGAAAGAAAAGGTCCGCCGGCGCTATGCTTTCTGTTACGGGCAACAAGCTACCTATGTCAACTTGCAAACTAATCTTTTTTTCTATGGGAAAGGGAGTCAACGTCCTCTCAAAAAATGAGCATGTACAGAGAAAAGGGGGCTGAAGCGCCGAAATTTGACCTCGAGGTAGCTATAGAGTATATCGATCGTTGACGTTTAGCTTTGAGCTTGGGGAGTAGTTTAATCCGGGAAGAGGTTGATCAACTGAAGAGAGGTGCCCTTTTTAAGAGTATAGTATATTTCATGGAGTATCCAACTTCTTTTCGGCTAGGATAAATATAACTAAATTGTGTTGCCATCCGTGTGATTGGGGAGATCATCTGACTGGGATGGAAATGCAGTAGAGGTCGCACGTACTAGTATGGCCTTTTGGCCGACTACACCGAGCCTTGTCCAAGTCTGAACTCTTAGATAATTCGTTCCATTAGCACAAGCTGTCTGCAAGTTGGGATGTTGGATAAGGCAGTTGGCTAACCACTGAGCACCTAACGTCAAGTGATCAGCTAACAGACTTGACAGATTAGCACTTCTATACCCTCTCTCCAATGACAACAGTAGTACTTTTCATCTGACTTGACGGCTAGCTGGAACAGACAAAAAAATCAGCAGCAGAGAGCTATTCAGAATTTAGCAGGATATCGTTCTTCGCCACAATGACTAAAGACAGGTGAAAGCAATTCAGAATAGAGATGTTCCCTTGCCATACTTGCATCCACCGATCTCACAATGCTCGCAACTCTAACTCTGCACAGAAGAAGGATTCAGAGAAAAAGGAGTTGGCATGGGTGGGCAACGTCCACGCATACAAGCCCGTGGGCTACGGCCGGGGGCTTAAACCCCGCGGCGCAATGCCCGTTCTCCGGCGCAGGAACCATATTTATCGTCAGCGAAGGCAACGCCCACGCCATGCAACGAATGTTTAATTGGTGGCCAACGCAACGAAACTACACCCATGCCAGCCCCCTTTAGCCCTCCGAGGCTGGAGTTACAAGCGTGCGCCACCACGCCCGGCGGGTGCAATGGACGGGTGCAGGTTTATATGCCGGTGTACGCCGTGCTCGGCTGCCAATGCGGTACTATTGATTAGTACCAGCTTTTTTCTTTGAGCAACTATTGATTAGTACTAGTAATGTCTTCAGTTTGCAACGCGAGGGTTAGTCTACATGGGCCGCGTGATGGATTTTGCTTTTTGAAATATTGGGTCGTGTGATGGGAATTAGTAAGCCAGGCCATCATAAGTGCACGCGGCCCAAGAGCCCATTTGTATGGGTAGCCACTAGATAGCGAAGGCTCTTTTGGAAAGGCCCGCAGCAAGCACTCACACGTGCTGTTATTTGACACGTTCTCAGTCGTGGCCACTTGTCGCGTTTTGAGCATTTTCTTCAGATTTTTTTTATTTTTCGCATGCGTTTTTGACTTTTTAGATTGTTTTTTTTATTTTTTTGAGTCCCGATTTTTACCAGTCTTTTCACCTTTTTGATGAAAAAAATCCAAATAAAAATGCATGAGAAAACACATTTTCTGTTTTTTTGCAAGAGGCACGGCCATGCCTTTCGGAAACGGAAAAAAATGCATTTTTCTGTTTTTGTGTAAGAGGCACGGTTTTGTTTTTGCAAGAGGCACGATTTTGCTTCTGCAGGAGGTATGATTTTGCCTTCATGATAGGCACGGCGGTGCCTCTCGAAAGGAAAAAAACACA